>NC_089647.1:16239000-16552000 GCF_037042795.1 Molothrus aeneus | reverse complement strand
CTTTAAATATCAGATCTCATTAAAAAGTATTCTTCTTTTTATGCTAAAATTCAGAGCAGAGAACCACTTGTCTTTTCTTACATTGTTTACTAATTGCATCAGAAAGTTAATGAGTGACACTTGGGGTTTTTCCTGCAAGACCATCCATTTGGCTTTGGTGAATGGATATTTCTGTTTTAGATAAACTAAGATATAAAGGCATAGCTATTCCTGAGAAGGGAGCAGCTACCATTCACCAACCCCAGCCTCAAAAAGGAAAGACAGTGTAAGCCTTTCTGGATCCAGAGGGCCACTGCCCAAATATATATAAATTTGATATAAATTGCTTTGCTATAAATTGCAGTGGTGCCTGTCCCCCAAGTCTCACCAGATTTAAGGATGTAAAGTACTCAGAGTGGCTCAGTTCAATAAAACTCGCATTCCAATAAAAATGTGTGTATCCTAATGGTGAGGACATCTTGAGAGCTTTGGCAGAAGCACAAGTTACTGTTACCCCTTAAAACCAGGCACGCTAAATTCAGGAAAAACAAGAAAGTGGTTAAGATAGGTGTCATCATGTAGACAGTATCTGTTCTTCCAAGAAACATCATATGTCCATCATAAAAGTCTACTGTCTATCAGGAGCTGCTCATTAGATGAAGGAAATGGCTTGTGGATAAAACTGACTGCAAATGGGAGGAAGAGCAAAAATTAAACACAGCTTAATATTCATTAACAGAGTCCCTAATAAGTTTAAAAATTCATCAAGGAATACATTAGACTGGGAAGGAAACTTTTCCATAACTAGCCTCAAAGGGAAGATAATTCCCTTCTTTCCCTTCTTTCTTGTCATTCTTCTGTAGAAGAGGTAGAGCTGGAAAAGAAACTTGGCAGAGAAATAGAAATCCCTCCCACAAATGATCAGCATTTGCAAAAGTACCAGCAATATATGGAAAGAGAGATGCTCAGTAGCAGAAGGGAATTAACTGGGAAGAACCTCTTGGCCAGGGAACACTTTGGAGAAACCGACAAGATGAATTAGAGACCCTATTTATTCCAGCTTTCCTGAAGCCCTCAGTGAGGCTTGTGTGAACCCCCTGTGCTGGTCTGAAGGTCCAGTGCATTCAGAGCTAAAGGCAGTTCAGGACAGATCTAAAGCGGACAGACCTAAACAAAGACTTCCCAAAAAGGCATAAAAAATGTGAATCTGCTATCTGAGCCTTCATGGGTAAGTCTAAACCAGAAAGCCCCTGTAGCAGAAAGCCAGTTCAGGGCTGTAGTTGTGCAGATGTGGGCTCTTGAGGAGCTGTTCCTGGCAGAGACATTCTGCAGTCTTGTTGGCCAAGGTCCAGCGTCCTGTTGAGGTACTTCAGGTAGGATGTGGTAGTGCCTGGCCCAGAAGCTAAAGAGTTAATTGCCCAAAACCAACAGAAGGGAAGCAGGACAAACAACTTTTTGGTGTGAAGGGGGACGACAAGCAGCAGGGAAAATCTGGGTGCCAGATCATGATGTTTGTTTGCTTCAAGCTTTTATATTCTTCAAATAGGTGATACTGCTACACCTCTGGGAAGCTCTGCAGCAAGGCAGACACCCTTCCCCCTTTGAGCTGGCCTTTACACAAGGCAGCTTTTAAAGATTAGGAGCTGATGGCCAGACTTTAAATATTTCAGGAATTTGGACAGTGTTAGGGAGGCAACAAAGAGACTTTTACAGTCGCTCATCAAAAATTGCATCTGCGACTGCAGCTGTCAGTAAGTACAAACACAGAAGTTAAATGGGATGAGGATTATGGTGTAGTATTCTGTCTGTCCATTTAGCTGTCTGAAAAGTGACTAGATCCAGAAAAAATGCACTGGCTGAAAAAAGAGTCTTGACTTTGAGTACAGTTATCAAGTACTTGGTTTTAGCAGACTCATACCATGACAATATGGCGATGGAAATGAAAATGGACTTTCATAGGTGTACCACAACTTGTGAAGGTTAATTTTAAACAAAACAAGTTGTATATATTATGGAAGTTTGTTGCCTTTCTGTCTTATATATGCTAGCTTTATGTGTTCCTGGTGACTTGACTGACTACTCTGAGATGAAAAGTAAAATAGAGATTTGAAAAAGTCTGACTGTGAGGACATAGACCTTTTAAATAAATGTGGGGTACAGTCAGCTGTTTTCTAATGCAACGGGTTGTTTGGGTTTTTTTCATTTAAAAAAAATGTTTTAGAGGAATATGTGCAATGTGATTTCATTGGAAATCCATCTGTTTTTTGCCCAAGGAAAGACATATCATATCCATAACATTTTCCCACAGTAAGGCATGCCTCACAGTTGACAACCACACGTTAATTTAAAGGATTTTTCCTTATAGGACAAATATCTTATCCTCTTTTTCACCTAGAGAAATCAATTATCAAATGTGGTGATTGCAGGATTTCAAATTTTAGAAGTTTTCTGATAGTTTAAATAACCCAGAAAGTTCAAATCTTGATATCCATTATTTGGTTGGTCAGAGCTCTTGAAATTGGTACTCTTGCTGTCAGTAAGCTCCTGATCGGTTTCAGTCTAAAATTCTGTTTAATTTCATCAGATTTGCTTCTGATTGTAACCTTTACCTGAAATATCTCAAAGCATGTAGTGTTGTTATGCTATGTGAGCCAGATGACAATATACATCTTCCTTATACAGATATTTAATTGGATATAACTGGTGCCTGAAGAAAACTTCCTTTTATTTTATGAATGTCTTCTACTTAAACATTTCTCTTATAGATGTTCTTCTGTGATCTACTATTCACATATGCACAGTGTTGATTATGACTTTATAATGTAGCTAGCTTTTGTTACCCTTTACGTTATTTCCAAAGACTTTAGAGTAGGTTCAGATCACATTTCACTCAGCCCCCTGTTCATTATCACACTGAAGCACATGCCAAAATTTCTGCAGTTTTTGCTATCTTTTATTATTTTAGTGAAAAGATTTATTCTTCTTTCTCCTGGTTAGTTGGAACAGAGTAGTGAGCTACTCAGTCTTTACTCTGCTGTTCAAACAGTGTCTGCCACTATGAACCCTGAGCTCAAAGCAGCTGAAAAGGGGCCTGGACCAGGTCACCTTCATAGGTGTCTTACAACACATATTATTTATTGTAAAATTGGACCTTAGGGGCAGTTTCTGGTCTTGTAGATCTCAGTTTCCCCCAGTTTCTTTAATGCAGGCAGAGGTGGCTTAGTGTGTTAATGCAAATGTCATTTCTATCTTAGCAAAAAAAAAAATGAGAGAAACAAATGCACTAGTATGAACTAACAATTTTTCATCCTCCACATGGAAATTCCATGATTCTTATAGTGAGAAATGTAGTGTTTATTCCACTTGGAAAAGAGTCAAACTGCAAGACTGATCGTTTTGGTCAAAGTAGTTACAGTCTAACTTCCAAGGAGCCATTTGAGGAATGAGACCTGCAATATTCCATCTAAGTTGTCATACGAGTCTCCTGTTCCTGAGTTTTCCTAAAAGGCTGCTACATTGGAACTACCAGTGGGAGTACCACTGGCATACCCAGGACTCTGCTCTTTCCTTGTTTTACATTAAAATTTCATAAGAAAGCATTGCAG
The DNA here is from genome assembly GCF_037042795.1 of Molothrus aeneus. NCBI lineage: Eukaryota > Metazoa > Chordata > Aves > Passeriformes > Icteridae > Molothrus > Molothrus aeneus. The sequence continues at coordinate 16,548,416 of NC_089647.1, read as the reverse complement.
CAATTTCTCCTATGTTAATAGTCAAGCAAGATCTTCCATATGTGAGTCAAGATAAGGTTATTATCTATGATTTTCAGTATTTTCCTCCTTGAGCTTCTTGTTTGCAATAAACAGTGAGAGGCCTGAGAGAGAAATGGGCTTACTGTGGTTTTTGTTGTCTTAATTCCATCTCTTCTGTAGTAATAATGGTGTTCCTCTGCATATTCTCCTTGGAAAAAAATTGGATTCACTGATCTGGGGTTTTTTCATGGACTTTCCTAGCCTAAAATATTAAATGCAGATGTTGTTTGGGTTTTTTTCCCAATGAGATTTTTTGTTATTTCTGCTGGTTTCTCTGCCAAAATATGTAGTTCTTATTTCTGTATCCCTGCCCTATCTTGAAACCCTTTTTTTTTGGTCAGTGTACATTTTCTCTTTCATTCTGGTGGTTTGTTTAAGGGCAGTGTAGCCCATAGCACAGACCATAGTGTCCAGGAAGTTCTACAGCCCAAATTTCTATACAAGCCTTCAAAAAAGAGCCTGAAGACTGCTGAAAACTGTTCTCATGCACGTTTGTGATGGCAGTAATTGGAAGGTAGTAAAGAAAAATATTAAGACTTGCCACAAATAGCTCTAGGGAAGTTTGAGTAGCCATTGGAGGACGTGTCCCACCAGCCTACTGCTGTAGAAAAAGAGTATTAATAAGAAAATAAAAACTTGTGATACTTGCATTCCACAGTTTTGTATAGCATCCTATTAGGTACAGATCTGCTTCCTCATTAATTATTTTGGTGATTTCAAATATACTCTTCTTCTTTTTAAAAACGTTTTGAGTGGTTTCTGCTGGATTTTTGGGTTTGATTGTGTCCTAAGGCTGCTATCGCCTTTATCTAATATTGGTTTTTATTGTAGTTAGCACCCAAATGTTCTGATCACGTACAAGGAAAAACCCAAGAAAACCTCTGTCCATGCAGAGAGTTTAGCTTTTGTTAACAGCAAGGGTCAAGAGATAGAAACTATAAAGAAAGCTTCAGTGCAGCAAAATTCAGAAAGTGGCAGAGAAATGCTGGAGGTTTCTATTTGTTTTATAAAAAAACTAACAGATCTTGTACTAAACTGCTGTTGATATCACAGTTCATGGATTAGCATTTCTCATTTTTCTTAGCCTTTCTTCCAACTTTGTTAGGAGAAAGATTCCTCAAACAAGCATAGCAGTTCTTTCTCTCTTTCTCTCTCTCTCTCTTTCCTCCTTTGTTTCCTGGTCACACTGCCATCCAAGCACAGTCTGCAGACACAGAGGAGCTCTGTGCACAGAGCCCTGCACAATTGCCATCCAACACCAGCATCTCCCCAGAAATAGACCTAAAGTCCCAGGACTGTACTCAGCTGCTCCAGTTCTCCTGTTGTGGTGAAAATCTCTCTTCACCTATTTTCAGTTCTGCAATCTTCAGTCTTGTCCTTCTGCATGATTTGAAAAATGCAGGAGCAGCTGCATTTGCCAGAGTTCCATGTGGTATAGTGATTTCCTGTGGTGGAAAAATTCATTCCAAGTAGTAATTACTGCAAGTCAAATCCATTTAATCTGCACAAGGACTTTTACTGTCTCACACAGTTCGGGAGGATTTGGAAGGCCTGGTCTCCAAAAGTTTCTAGGATAGCAATCTTATAGACGTTAAAGGCGTGAGGCATTAGATTGCTGCTTACATAGGACAGCAGAGTTGTTAGTATACTAGGCAGGCAGATATAATGATGGAATATAGACTCCTTTGTAGCTCTGATATTTTCTGAAAAATCTTTTCTTTAAGAGTTTTCCTCCTGAGAAGCTGAGAGGCCTCAGGAACAAAATGTAAACAATGGTTATCTGCTGCTGTGGAATGCAACAGGTGGATCTGTGATTTGTCTCATGTGGTTGTTTCTAATTAATGGCCAATCACAGTCAGCTGGCTTGGACTCTGTCTGAGATACAAGCTTTTGTTATTCATTCCTTCCTTTTCTATTCTTAGCTAGCCTTCTGATGAAATCCTTTCTTCTATTCTTTTAGTATAGTTTTAATATAATATATATCATAAAATAATAAATCAAGTCTGCTGAAACATGGAGTCAGATCCTCATCTCTTCCCTCATCCTTGGACCCCTGTGAATACCGTCACACTCGTTAGGTAAATTTAATTAAACAGCAGACATGGATTCTATTAATTTTGATGCACACTCTTCTTGAAACTCTGAGCATTTTCCCCCTTCTTTATGGTTTCTGTAGGAGTGCATAACAAAGCAGATGGTACACTTTTTTTGCCATTTTAATAATATTTTTTCAGATCTTTCACCTTACACAAAAAAAAGGAAGAGTTTAGATTGTCTTCTATTAAAACAGCCACAGTATAGCTTTAAAAATACAGTAAACTATGTCATATTGTGATCCCAGTCTGGCATTTCCTTCCTCTCCTTCCCAATGTTCTGTCAACTAACTAATTCTCTTCATCCCCAAAAGTGCTTGTTTGTTATTTTTGTACTCTGGAAGCCACTGGTATTGTTTTAGGATTGAAATTGGCAGAGGACAGAAGCCTGTGATGCTTGTAAAAACACATACCACAGAACTGTAGAACTGCATGTATTTTAGTTTCTAAAATTTCCTTTTAACATTATTACTAAGAGGCTTCCCTAATTGACTGAGCTAAACTTTGGACATTTCTTTATTATTTTTCTTTTCTCCAATTTTCTTTATATGTTTACATAGGCTGAAATCTCTATCTGTAGATTGTAGTTCTTTATTTAAATTTTGCCTTTATTTTCCAAGCTGTGGTTTGGTCTTTTGCAGAGAACCTAGTGATCTCTAAACCACAATATGAAAAACAGTGCTTGGAAAATAACCTTGTTTTTTTCTCTTTGGAATTAGAGAATTGATGAGTCCAAGTTCATAGACTAAAGATTTTTGGGAACAGGACTGATTCCTATGAAGAATATTGCCTAATGCAGCCCAAAGTAGAGAATATCAACTAATGAGAAAAATAAATTTGTTCAAAAATCAGCAAAAATACATACAAAGGGACAAAACCAGTTAATTATCACCCATGAGATCAAACCATAAACTGCCCATAAAGCAATCATCATCTTGATGATCATTATTACAATAATAGCTTTAGATCAGGTGTTCCTCCTGTGAAGGAAGCAGGAAAACTTCTTTGCAGTCTTTTATCTCTAGGTATGGATTAATTTCTACATTTTAAAAAAAATGCATCATCTGGCTATTACTTTAACATATTAGGAACCAACCCATACCCAACATATTAGGATATCTTTATGCTTCAGTGATTCTTCAGAAAGAATCTCCGACTCCTTTGCTACAGTTCTCTATATTATGACATTTGCTACCAGATAAGAATACTTCTTGACCAAAAAAGTTACTGTACCACATGGACAATGTGAATACTAACTACTCACGTCCTATTTTAAAAAGCATGTCTTTGTTTAAGCAATTTGAAGTTGAGAATGAAGATTTATAAATTTATTAAATTGATTATTTAGTTAATGTCTCCCTCCTACTGTGGGGTAATATGGGTAGTTCCAAATTCTCTTTCAGCGTGTTTAAATAAATGTCAAGATTTCTCCAAATAGATTTTTTCAGCTCAAAACAAGCCCATGTTTCTCTTAGAAATATCCATGAATTTCCACAATGCATCTGTTCAGCACGCCAGTCTATATAAGTATTTCCCTCAAAAAGAAAAGAAAACCCTAGAAATAAAGGCAATTGCTTAAGTAAGCAATTTTAAAGTTAAATATTGTCTTAGAAGTACAGTGGATGGAAAACAGTTGCTGGATTCTACATGAATACTCCACTGAGGTTAATTAGCTCAGGTTTTGTGGGAGCCAAGGAGGAATGAAAGGTAATCCAAAGTTTGGATTGAATTATTCTTCTGGGGAGCTGGAAATGGAGTTTACAAATTTCCAACTGTGCAGAGTGTGGTATGGGGGTTTTCTTTCTTTAGAAAATTGCTGTTTGGAAATGGTTCCAGCAATACGTTACAATGCTATGTTACGGTCACAAGCTACCAAAATTGCCATGGGTAAATGATCTTTCTCAAGTCAAGAGCTGAAGGTTTAGTTGCCCACTTCTGGGACTCCCATTTTTTTATGTGTTTACAGCAAAAGTACCCTTTATTTGGGCCTGTTTTCCAGGCCTACAGTCCCTTTGTCTCGTGTCCTGTGGCTGCCTGTCACTGACAAAGAGAACCTTTCTCTAGGACAGATTTACCATGCATGTGCTTAGAGTATGGGAGATGTCCCTGTGCACATGGCACTTCCACTGCTAATCAAGCACTCAGAGGTGGAGGAGGCTTAAGAAAAGGAGTCTGGTTTGGATTTTTTTCTTCAGTCATGTTGTTTTCACAGCACTGTATTTGGTTCCCAACACAGTGATGAAAAGGGATCATGAGATCACTACAGCACAGGCCAATGTTGTGCCACATCAGTAAAAACACATGCAAAAGTGACTCTGCACAGTGTCTTGTCATTGCTTCAAATACTTGTTATTAACATACATTCAAGAAATTGGATCTTTGCCTTGGCTGAGCTCCTGTCCTGGAAGATTTGCCCTGTGTTTCGCTACTGGTCCTGTCTGTCACTGTGGGTGGGCCTGACAGGCATTGAATTGGAGGTTTGTGTTCTTAAAAAAGCAAAAAGTACAAATAAATAGCAATGCCCTTTACTCAGTCTCTACTTATCAGGTTGCCTCAGACCTTATCTGAACTTGCTCCCTTTGCCAGAACTGAAACTGTTGTGTGAGAGGAGACAGACAAGTCAGTGTTGAATTAAATCAAATATTAATAGTATGTGTGCAATGAATTATCAAAAGGACTGGTTAATTTTGTGTTCAGTTCAGATCTTACACAGCTAGGACAAAAAATGTCTCAGTGGTTTTGTGGCAAGAAATTGGGCTTTTTTGTTCTCCAGAAGGCGAGTAGCCCCAATGTGTCTGTTGCTTGCTTGCTCCAGACTATTCAAGAATGCTTAGTTTGCAAAATTTTCATCTCTTCTATTTTATTCCCCAGTTATGAATTCCACGTGAAACCCAGGAACCCCCTTGGTGAAGGTCCAAGTAGCAATGTTGTGTCATTCAGTACTGAATCAGGTAAGAACTTCCAAAGATCAGACCACCATGTACAGCACCTTTAGTACCCACGTTTGTGGGATGCATGAAAGACCCTCTCACGTCATTTTGTGCATTCAGTTCTGCTCTTTACTGTCTCCTGATTGGCTTTTTACCACCATGCATGGAAAGTCAGCCTGGGATCAGGACTGTGTTGTGCGGGGATGTAAGATGGACAGACTGCAAGAGAAAAAAACAGAGGAACCTTGTCTGGTATTCATTGCAAAGAAAATTACTTCATCCTTAGAGAGGGCTCAGTCATTTAAGATTTATATTCCTGACCTTTTTGCATCTATCCAACACATTAACAACTTCTGGATGGGGAACATTAGGGGTTTTTTTGGGCTGTGTGTTCATAGGTGTTTTTGCTACCTGTTCAATAAGGCTGCTGCAAACAGTGATGTTGTTTGGCTGAAATAAGGATTGAGAAAGAGCTGTTGTGAAAAGTCAGTGTCCCAGTAGGTCCCCTTCCATCCTGTTTACTCTCCAGTGAAACTCTTAAAGAGGTGTATACAAGCCTGTTTTGGCCACTGGTTGGTTCCCAGGTGAAGTTCTCTCTGACTCAGAGGTGAGAATCAGAGAGCTTTTGTTCTGCCTATTCTTGCTGACTTGTTGACTTTAGGCAAGCAAGATACCATCTTTTCTGCAGAAGTGTTTATTGCTTGGTAGTACTGAAAGACCACATAAAACACAAAATGGATTTAGCCTTTTGACAGGGACTTTCTCAATCTGTGTTTAGAGACCGGTGTAATAATTTAATAGTCCTCAACTAGTGCTGTCACTGATGGATGAGAATTTTGGCTGAGCAAAGGATTACTCAGGGAGGAGTGCAGACTATGCCACACATATTTAAAACCTCTGAATACACTCTTTGTAATTCTAGATTGTTAAAAGTGAAAAAACATTTGCGCCAAGTGCAATTTTCATGAATGACAAGGCTTATGTTCTGTCTCCTATTTAGTTTGGACAAATAAAGCATGCAGTTTTGTTTTTTCTTAATTGCACACATCCATTTCTCACATTTGGGCTTTCAAAGCCAAGTTTTTTGTGGCAAGTATTACAGATGTGCCCTTTTTATTATTTAGGTTTTGAAATTAAAATTTTAATAAGACACGGTACAACTGGTTACAGGTTTAAACTCTTGTTTTTACTAGAGCTCTGCTTGGCTGGTGTTGTCCCATAAGTAAAATTATTAAAAGCTCATTGATACTGGAGTTTCATACAAGAAATATATTTTTCTAATTTAATTTAATACAAAAGTTAACTTCACTTCCAAAACTCTTTCTGTTTCACAAATTACAGCTTACGTCAGCTGTAAAAAATCACTTACCAATGCTTTTCCATAGAATTATTGGAAACGTTCATTTTACAGTGTCTGATTGAATGTTTGTTTTCTTCCCCCAGCGGACCCAAGAGTGAGTGAGCCAATTTCAAGTAAGTGTTTTATACATAAATCTGATCAGCAGTTTTTTCAGAAATGAGATAGCAGAATTTTACAAGGAGGGTGGCTCTGCTGCACCAGCTGGATGAGTTACAGAATCAAACAGTATTCACACACAATTTCCCTCCTTCCACCCATGCCCCTGCCAAGGAATTCATGCAAGGCTGTTTGTTTACCTGAGCATAAGGCAATCAACGTGATGTGGAGCTCCCATGGCAGCTGGGATGGCTTCAAACCAATGTACACAAATGAGCCAAGGACAGCCTCATATTTTCTCAACCTTGTCATTAAAGCAAAGAAAGCTCTGCAAAATGAATAAGCTACTCCACATTTTTAAGTGAGTTAACAGAGCACAACTTGGAGGATTCTATTTATCTGTCTTAGTGTTTTAGGAAAATTTTCTGCTTCAGAAGATTTGATCTAGCTCTGCCTTAGGCACTTACAAGACTCTTCCTGTCCTTGATGGAAGGTGAACTGAGCTTTTGAAGGAGCTGAGATCATTCGAGCAAATTGGGCTGCTTTTTGTATTTGTAATAGTCATCACTTTCACTTTGACAAACACCGTGGAACCATTTTTCTCCACATAATTAATGGCACTTCATTTTTATATGTATTTTTTGTTAGATCACAGTTTGCTGCAAGTTGATTGTCTTGGCTTGAACGCACTGAAGAATGGTGACTGTATCACACACTTCATAAATAAGAGTATTTCCAGTACAAACATTGTCCCCCAACAAGGTCCTAGAATGAACCTATTCCAAACCTGCACCAGAGGACAGCAGGAGGAGTTCACAGCACCAATTGTACCTGCGTACTTTGGTGCTTCCCTGAAATATTTCTCGTGTTCAAAATGCAGGTGTCATGGTACATTCTGCTTCATGAAAGTTTCTAATTCTAGTTTTTCAAATGCATTTGTTGTGTGTAATTTTGTATGCAGCATCATACTTCAGCCTCTTTTTTTCTTCTCCTGCAGTGGGGAAAGATGCAATCTGGACTGAAATCCCATTCAATTCAGACACATACTCAGAATGCAAAGGCAAACAATATGTAAAGAGGACTTGGTATAAGAAGTTTGTGGGTGTGCAGCTGTGCAATTCTTTGAGATACAAGATATACCTCAGTGATTCACTTACAGGTAAGAAACATTCAAATCAGTGCTGTCCATATTTTGCATTCCTGAAAGATATTATGGTTTCTGAAATAAGAAGTTTAACAAGATGAGCTCTGCTGAAGTGTGATCAGATTTGATTTAGTTCACAGATTAATCATAAACAGTAATCTGCTTGTGCTCAGTAACCATTGACATGTTTGATACTGAGTTTTTAGACTCCAGAGGAGCCTCTCTGTGGTGATCATCTGCTTTTAAGTAACTGTTTGTATACTGGGGATCATACAGAAAACAAATAAAGATCAGAGTGAATAGCATATATCGTAAAACAACCAAACTGGTGTTCAATTATTAATTAGAGAATAATTATTAATTAGAATTATTAATTAGAGGATTAGGACCTCATTTTATACCGGGATTACACCTGTCATTTCCACTCCTTTCAGTAAACATCTGGTTACTTCATTACTGAGAGGCTTATAAATACATGACTTTAACTCTAGTCAACAGGTTTTACCCACTTGCATTGACATTTTTATTTTGTTTTCACATTCCCCATTTTTGCTTATGATCTTTTCTCCCCACCTTTTTGTTTTCCTCAAATTATATTTTATTACTAAGGGAAACTTCCTGGCCTTACACATTCTCAAGTTTTGTTCAGTGTTTTAAGGCCAGTTGAGTATGATGTCTTTAAGACCTGAATCAGGTGACACATGCAGGGAAAACAACCTTTGAGAAGTGTTTTTCAGTTAGTTGATGGGAGATCTTTTGTCTCATGCAGCTTGTCCAAGCTGTATCTGCTACATTAAATATGTTAACTTCTTATAATGCATCCCAAGCTCCTGGCTCTCTTCTGTGTGAAATCTCTTATCACAGACAGCTCTGCGACAATGGCATTAGCATGGCATCTGAGCACACAAAGATGTGTGGGAAAGCCTTTTGAGTGCAAGTCAGGCAAGTGTGTTCAACATATCCCATTGAATTAGCTAGGGCAAGACTGTGGCTGGAAGAATCCATTTTCATAACCTAAAGTTGCCCCATCTCTGAGCTCAGCACCTCACAGGAGCAGGGCTCTGGGCTTCATGAAAAGAATATGGAAGGAAAAGAGCAAGGGAGTGTAGGGCAGCCCATGGTGCCATAATTTTAAGCTTCCCTGCCTTGCATCCGGCACCGTTCTCTGATGAGCAGAAAAGGAAGGAAAGCCTTGTCATTAATAGTCAGTACAATATTCCATATGTAAATAATATCTTAGATATTTTGTGAATAAAAGAGAATGTTTTGAACAGATGTATCATTCATTCAACTGTTGCTGTACTAACCAGCTGTGATCAAATGACAAGCACTGGCAATGAGGCATGATGTGTCCCAAAACCAGCCAGCAGAGGAAATAGCAGTGCTAATCTAGCAGGACTAGACTACAGCCCTAAATCAAGTGAATTAACACTGCAGTGAAAGCAACCCCAATCTGAAAAGTTTAATATCAGGAGCCCATTTTCCTATTTTCATTAGATTGTTTTTGTTCTTGCTGGAAGGGTGTCGGTTTAACCTCCTTGGAAAAAGATGAGATAGACACACTGTATGCATTATACTTGCTAAGCATGGTTCTTGCACTTGAATTGTTACAACCAGTGCTAACCAGTTGTCACAATATTTAAAAGTGAAATATTTATGTAGAAGGAAAGCTGCTTTTGCCCCGTTTGCTAAGTGAGGCCTCTGTGTGAGTGGGAAGTTTCCCTGTTTGAAGCCAAGCTCTGCTCTGATGTGTCTCAGGGTCACCTCGCCTGGCCGTGTCCCCAAGGCCAGGAAGAGCCCCTGCAAGCACCAGCCAGCTGCACCAGGTGTGCACTGAGCTCTGAATTCCACTGGACACTGAAAAACCTTCCAAAGCTTTGCTGTGGAAGCAGTGTAATTGCCTGGAAACTGGGGTGCTCTGTCCACATGCCATTGTATAAGGCAGGCAGCAACTGCCTCTTTTGCATGCTGTTTTTTAGCATGAATTTATTCTTCTAGTGCTGTGGAATTTATAATGTATAAAACAAAGTTTGTATGTAAGATTGTAAGGCCACCCACAAGGGAACACTGGGGAAAAAAAACTGACTTTGTGCTAGAATTGCTATTCCCAAAGCAGAAAGCCAGTTATTTGTTAGCTGAATGGTTTTAAGTGTGTTCTTTCATTACAGAAATAATTGGGCAGTAAGAATGTAATAGTCAGTGAGAATGCTGCTAATTTATGAAGACCAATTGTTTGAGTTATGCATAGGTTAAGCTGTGGGCCAGAAGAATATGTGTGTATCTGCAAGTTACTGTTCTGGTGTTAGCCATTAAAATATCTGGCTTATTCTCTCTCTTATGGAGAAAAACTGATCTCTCCTTTACACATGCCAGGACTGTTCCATAAACCAGCATCTACTGCTGACCTCATTTAACAGTCCTCCAGAGCAGTCACTGTAGGCATTCCAGAAAAGCAGGCCACCTAAAAATAAGTATTTATTGAGGGAAGGAAAAAAATAAATTCTATGTGTGACCTTCAACAGCTGTGGAAAAAAAAAAGGCTTTTTTGGGCAGCCTGAATGTTCTTAATTTCAGAGCAAAAATTTGCTGAGAGGAACTCCCTCTGACCAGTTCTCCTACGGAAAAAAACATGTTTGCAGCCAAAGCTAGATAGCAATAAATAATTTTGTAAAGCTAGAGAAGAACCACATGCACAGAGGCCATCAACTGGAGGTGAGAAATTTTGGCAAGGTATTGCTCAGATCACAAAAACATTGGAGTTTGTTGGTAGGCTGCTTTTTTTTATTAATTGCTCTTTGGGAGCAGTATTATAACCCACCCCAGCACCTCTCAAATGGCCAGACTGGCATGGATTCAAGGCTCCAGAACACCTAGTATCTAATGAGTAACTGGACTTTCTACCTAGCTTATACCTCCACCCTGAGCCTTTTTCTAAATTCTCTCACCTTTCCTTTCAATATCTCAACCAAAGGTTGAACATATTGAGAACTAAGTGCTGTGAAAGAAGATTAGAAAGAATGGTAAGTTTATCTACAAAGGTGTCCCTCCCAGGTTTGGGAAGAGAACATAGCATGCTCTCCTCCATCTTCTGAACTGAATTTTACTAATGTCTTGCAAATCAAATCAGCAAGTAAAAACATCTGTCAAAGCTTCTTCACTGTGCCTGTTAACAGGATAATCACAGTCTTTAAGGTCAGCACATGCTACATGGGACACTTGAGACGTTGATTTCTACTCAGTTGCAGTCAAGTGTCCTATTAAGCAATCCTGCAAGCAATTAGATGGGCACACTCCATGCTCTGGATAAGTACTTAGTCTCTGAGGTCATCTATATGTTAAGGGCTATCACTTGCACATACATGTTGTAAAAATATGATGATTTATAAAACAGGCCTTGGCTATGTTAGGAGGTGGTCTGTAAAAACATCTCTGAAGGTACTGGGGGCTTCCTGACAGGGAACCAGACCTGCCTTCCATTCAAATCACTACCAAAACTTGCTTTTTGATGATGTTCTTGGTAGTAACAGGATTTCCCATACTGTATGAAATGTTGGGAGAGGGAAAAATTATGTCCAGGCATAGATTTTGGCCAGGAGTGGGGTCTTAGCCTTGAGCACTTGGAGCCTGCATGTCATGTTCAAATTACAGCTACAGGTCCTGAGAGGAAAAGAATCATAGCATTCACCTTGGCTTCCCCACAGAGAAAAGAGCACAGCCCATTGCCTCTGGTAGTTTTTGGAAATAGCTTTCACTAACTCCGCTGCTTCTTTGCTTTCAGGAAAATTTTATAACATAGGAGACCAGAGGGGCCATGGAGAAGATCACTGCCAATTTGTAGACTCATTCTTAGATGGAAGGACAGGACAGCAAGAAGATCTGCCAGTCAAAGATGGTAATTCCCAAGACCTGTATCTGTAGCAAACCTGGGCAATTCCTTTGTTTGTTTCCATTTCCTGCCAGTGGATTCAATGCCCGCTGCTGGGGTGGGCCATGAAAGGAGCTGCCAGCTATGCAGGCAGAAGAGGGTCAAGAAGTTCTTTGACAGTGAATGATGACTTATTAAGACAGTTATGACTTGGGTTCTGTTAGGTAGCAAACAGCCTCTCTCCTGTTTAAAACAGCCCTACAAATTATTCACAGTTGGTATTACTTATTTAAACCCAACCACAAATTTGAGTTTGCAGAGGCATTAAGTGGTGTGTTCAAACTAGCAAGGTTGATTTAAAGCACAGTACATAATCAGTTGGGCATTAAATACCTTGTTTGGTACTAATGAGAAACTGAAAATTTATGGCTGGAAAATATAATTCATGCTGCAGTAATTCTGTGTGTGCTGATTGCAAAAGGGTGCCCAAAATTCCAGTCTGGTCTAAGTGGCCATGGCACTGGATGTGCTAAACACAGCCGTGACCTGCCTGGCTATTTTGTATCCATTGCTGAGGTATAAGAAATTTGTACTTCTCTCAGCTGAAGTCCTGCCTTGCTGCTGGCAGCAGTGCCAGGGTGAGGTGTTCTGTTCCTTGTGGGGTAAGAACTCAGGCTGTGCTGGTACGTGCACGCGTGCTGAGCGTGTCATGGAACATTTCACTGAGGAAAACAGCATAACAGCTTTCAGTACGATATCAGCGTGTTGACCAAACCTTCCTTACAAAACACCCCCCGAGTCCAGATACGCGTCAAGGTAGGTGTGGGAGATGAATGTGAAGTTCCTAAGTCTTTCACAAGTTTTTCCAAAAACAAAGTTATTGAACGGTCTGAAGGGTGTTTGTTTATGTGTTTTGTGTGTTTCTTCTAAAGAGGTTTTTGCTTTTCCCTTCCCAGTCAGTGCTGCCCATCCAAAATGATATTTTGCGTAAGAGATGGTCAGAATCCAATTTGCATTGCCAGGACAGCAAACTTCTCAGTTGTACCAGATTCACACTTTTAAAAATATTTGAATATTTGAAAAACCTTTTACCTAACAAGCTTGCTACCTCAGTTTAAAATACACTTATAACCAATTTGATTTCAGCAACTGGATTTGAGTGAATTAATGAACTATGATCATTTTTAGGCCAAAATAAACAACAAAAGAAGAAAACAAAAGACTTCACCTTTTCAGTAGCTTGTATTTCTAGCAAATGAACTGAACAAACCAATAGACCAATTGTTCTACCTGCAGCAGATTGATTTCTGAAATAACTTCACATATTTGACCTGAAGTGCTGTGAGAATCAGCATGAAAAAAACCACAGGCTAGGGATGTTATAGGATAATGTATAGGAAAGCTGGCTCCCTATTCTTGAGGTATGGTTTATATGGTGTTTTAAAAGACACAGTGTGTATATTTGACCCGAAGTGCTGTGAGACAATCACAGCTGATGCCATCTCAGTATTTTTTGTGTGTGTGTGGCTCCAGCCACACATAGATTCCTTATGGTCAGGTTAGATGGAGCCCCAGTTCCTCACTGTAATTCTTTACCTAATGTTAATTGTTTGAATGGGAAGCAAATGTGTTGTCAAAAGCACCAGAGTGAAAGCAGGAGGATGATTTGGATGGGGCGATGCTGTGAACTTTCCCCAGTGGCCGGGTTTTATTGAGGCTCACTGCAGTGTCAAGGCTGCACAGTGGGGACTATTTGTCACTGTCACTTTGCAATGCAGAGCTGCCTCCTGTTCCAAGAGCCCAGAACAGCCAGAGGGGGGACGGAGGGAGTACAGGCTGGGCCCAGCCACCCCCACCCACAGCAGGGTGCTGGGGTCTCCAGGGAGGCACGCTTCACCTCTGTGCTGCCATCCCAAGTACTTTTGCTTTGAGTTGGGTGGGCAAATTGCAGAGTGCTAGTGGATGTAGGGGCAGCAAACAGCTCTGCTTGTGGCAGGTGGGTTAAAGGCTTGGTGACTATTTCAGCCACACACTGAATTGTTGGTTACAGACTTCTCAGGGAACCAAAGCACAGTACTGTCCTGAGAGCTTCGTGCCAACAAAATTCTCTTCTCTGTTCCAGGGTTTTTCAGGGCAGTTCGTCAGGAACCTGTCAAATTTGGGAAGATAGGCGGGGAGACTCAGATTAACTACGTGCGCTGGTACGAGTGTGGCACATCAATACCTGGCAAGTGGTGATGCCACACGAAGAGGGTGCCAAGGCCCCGCTGCCCAGCGCAGGCTGCAGGAAGGCAACGCTTACAGGGTTGGCCAACGCGCGAGGCTTGTACCAGTCTAATGCCAATACTGCGTTAATTGTGTAATAGTGTAGGCCGCTTACTGTAGTTATCCAGTGTTACAAATTTGTTTTTAGAATTTAAAAAAGAAACACAGGCTAGGGACATGTTGTAGGATAATGCATAGGGAAGCTGGCTCCCTATTCTTGAGGTATGGTTTATATGGTATTTTAAAAGATACAGTGTGTATATTATTTATCACAGTGTTGTAATAAATGTTTAAGGCACAGATATGCCAGAGTTGATTATGGAATGCAATGTGCGTTAGTTTTAAATATTCACTGGTCCTGTAATGCAAGTGCCATAAGTTACCCATCCTAATCCATCTGTAACATCTCCCAGTCATAAATTATAGAAAAGATCCTATAATTTTTAATATCCTGCAGCCAGTAAACTTGAAGCACTTTCTCCTTACACGTTCAAACAGTTTATGCTCCTGCCATAATGCTGAGGTAGGTTGCTGTTTGTGCAGCTTTAAATGATAAAGTTCAGTGGAGTTTTCTTCCATGTTTGTTTTCAAATGTTTCAGCCCCAGTCAAACCATGTTCAGCCTGTCACTTTGGAGTCAGAGCCTGGCAGTGGCTGGCAGGGAGGGTTAGTGTTCTGTAATTGAAGTGGACAGGTACATATGTACATGGAATGAAAAAACAAAGCTGGCCTCCACAGCTGGGGTTTTTCAAGAAAATGTCATTTTCAAAGTATGACATTTATTGGTTCAAAAGCCAAACTGTGCAAGGGGACTTGGAAAGACAAATGAAAGAGGAAAAATAAACTAGTTATTACAGCATGATCAGGTTTATTTTATTTTAAAAGAAAAATTCTGGTTTAAACAGTTTTCATTGGGGACAAAGGGGAAATACTGATAACTGAACTTCAAAACTGCTTTACAGTTATTTTGATTAAAACCTCTCCCAAAGCTACTTGTTGTACTGCTTGACCATTTATGAACTAAATAAAGAGATGTAGGTTTTTTTAAAGGTGTTATTCATTACCTTACTAATGTATTGAAAAAATATGAACAGGAACTACCAGATCTATATAGTAGTCATTTATAGAAAATACCTTATAAAGTACATTGCAGGTACACTGTACGCCTAATAAAATATTTTTTAATCAAGTGGTTTTTTTCAAGTGTTTTACATGAAAACAAAGCTTAGTTTCTCTGGTAAATGCTGTTATTCAGAACAAACTGCTTGCTGGAACCAAGCCCCTGTTAAATGACCTGATGAACATGGGGTGTGTTCAAGGTCCAAGAGCAGAAATGGGAAGAGGTACAGCCACAGCTTACAGAGTACCTGTGGCCACAGCACTGTTTAAGGATGCTGAAGGTAGGAATATTTTCACTCAACTTCCTAATTTGTCTTTAGGAGAGCTCAAGCAGCTTACTCCAGCTCATTTTTTTTATTACCTACTTAGTTTTACATATTCCTAGAATCTGCAAAATGGAAAATATTAACTGGGAAAATGTTTTGCTCTCTGCTGTAATGTGGTCTATTGACTTCATTACAGCCCTTGATCTGCTTTTTCTTGGCTCAAAATTGAGTCACTAGGATTGCACTCCCACGTTCTTCTGGGTGGCAAAGAACCTGCGGAAAGTTGGGGTTTTTTTAAGAGCTCATTTTAAAAGTTACCCATTTGGACTAAATTTTCAAGTAATAAAAATTCTCTCCCACACCTTGTTAAAGCAAAATTGATAAGAGGCTTTAAGATTTTATGGATTGGTTTCTAAGAATTTGGTAAAAAGAGTCACTTGACAATTAATGACAGCAGACAGCACAAAACCACCCCCTGCTGTGAAACCTCTGTGAAAGCCATCTGCAGTCCCAGCACCTCTCCATTTACACACCCAGAAATCTGCCTCTCCTCCTACAGGAGGCTGCTCTTCACCACAAAGTCTTTGCACCCAGCATGCATGCTGGTTTTAGCACAGTCATCTTGTTCAGTATTACCTAACTTCTAAAATCAAGATCAGGCATTTCATAGATTCAGGGTTTTTATTAGTTTTTCCATGTGAACATTACAATTTATAATACATCATATCTAGTTTGACCTCCAGAATGAATCTAATTTAGTACATCATGGTATTAGTACAAACAAGCCTGATAAGTGGGCTAAACTTCCAACTAGTATCTTCATATCCTTCAGATAAGGCAAGCTAGAATGTCAATCACTTTACAGACATTTAAGTAGTGTTTTCCAAAAACCACCCAGCCCCAAATTAAACTAGGAAGCGAATACAATTTAAAGCAGGAAAGATTTGGTCATTTCCCTCCCCCCAGCAGAATTGAATTAACAGCTATAGTTTTGCCTCATTACAGTTTTGGAATCTCAATTAAAAATTCTGGAGTCTGTCGGGATGGAATCGCACGTGTCAGTCGCTGTCTTCAGGGCACGTCCTTAGCGGTAGCCGGGCCCGGGCTGGGTGTAACCCTGCGGCCCAAAAGGGGGACGGCTGCGGGCGTAGGGGTTGGGCCCGCTGGGCGGGGGAGTCATGGTGCTGCCGGGCGGGGGGGTGAAGCCGGGCCGCGGCTGGAAGGTGCCCGGGGCCGCCTGGGAGCCGCTGTAGGCCGCGGGCTGCGAGGCCTGCGTGGTGTAGGGCTGCGGGGGGAAGCTGCCCGCCGGGTACTGCGGCGGCTGCTGCGCCGGCAGCTGCTGCGCCTGCCCCGGGAAGGCGGCGGCCGGGGCCGGGGCAGCCGCCTGGCTGTAGGCCGGGAACTGCTGGGCTTGCTGCGACGGGGGCTGCTGCTGGCTGTAGCCTGCTGGAAAGGCAGAGAGCAAGGTGGGGTGAGAAGCACTAAGGAGCCCCGGGTGTCTGCAGAAAGACCTTTTGTTCCTAATGGTCACAGCGACAAACGCAAAACGATGCAGGAAGCACAGAAAAGGCAAACCAAGCGTGAACTGCGAGTTTTCCTGCCTTTCACATAAGCACACGGCCGGGGTTTTGGTGCACACCGTGGCAGCACAGCACACTGACAACAGTTACTATAAAACAGTTTCCCTGTGACTGACAAGAAATAAATTTTAAAAAAGGCAAGTAGTCTTTTCCTTAATATCACACAAAAACATAAAGTCTTCATTGGCAAATGAGGCAAAATTTAATCCTTTTCCCAAACAAAACCTCCAAATTAAACTGTCTTGACAATACTCTCACGGTTTTATATTAAAAAAAAATTGGTGAAATCATAGGTGTTTTCAGTTCCTTAGAGTTAAATATGAAAAGGTTATGTAGAACTGAACACTTTAGCACAAAACTTCCATTTACACATGTCCCAAATTTAATTTTTCTGTATAACACTAGCTTCCAAAGGGAATTTCTCTTCTCAGAAATTTTAAAATGGAACAAAGTCCTTTCATGAAGAAATAGCTACTTTTATCCAACACACCTGCAGCTACTTGCAATGAAACCTCTCCAGTGACTGGAATCCTGTCAGCATTAAACACCAGACACACAAATTATTAAAAGTGCACAGCCCTAAATGGAAAGAGTAAGGGTAAGAATGCACTGCAGTAAACTCACCTTGAAACTGGGATCAAAATTTACTCAAGAGACAAACCTCTGAAGGGTCCATTTTTACACCCATGTATAAATAGCCACTGTTGCCTAGTAGATCTACAAGAGTGGGAAGGTATCCTGCTCTTGGGGAGACATGGGTTTGAAAGGAGACAATACTCATGAGAACTAAAGCAACACAAACAAAAAGATCCTATGACTCAACATCTCCAAAGGCTGCTGTCAGGAAGTCCTCAAAGCAAACTCTGTTTCTGAAAATTAATTGTGAACTTAGTTATGACAAACAGAGGTGCCCAAGAGGTTTCTGGTGGCAGTTCATTCATACTTGACAATGATGTTGGAAAGCAAAACTCACATTGCACTACAGTTTTCACAGGAACATCAGTAAAATAATGGATTAGACAATGGTAGGATATGTCTAGAAAGCAGATTGGAATTCTTTTGTTTCCCCACTCAGTTTTTAAGCCTAAAGTGTCAGACAAGACCCTTCTACTTCCAATAGGCTTGCTACTTCTGAAATTATACCTCAGTACATCTGTCTCTGTATTCTAATTACCAATTTGGGGAGAAATCTGCAGAGAACAAGATTCCATTTAGACACTCAAACCAACGAGCTCTCACACAGTGCACAGGAACAACGTCTGAGGCACAAACCTTCAGTCCCAAGTATTCTAGGGTTCTTATCCAAGCTAAGCATGGAATTTCTTTCTGTGAGCTCCGCAAATCTTCTCATCTATATAGAAAGTGATGCACTCCCACTTTGCACCAAGAAAAGGTCACACTGGCTCTTAGTCACTTAATGGGAGTCCTTTGTTTAGTTTAAGGAGGATTTTTTAAAACAAGGAATGATAAATACTTGGTGTCATTTTCTAAAATTGTTAAGCAAAATGCAATTTGTTACAGAATCTACTCTAACAAGTTCATCCCTAAAACTCATCTAGATTATCATTCCTAGCATATACTATGCATTTCTAGATGCCAGCTGCTCCTAAAGGAACTGAAAGTTCTGAGGTCAAGTTTATTTTGGGTATACACCAAAGCAGCTTTTCATATTTCATTGCACATACACCTCTAGCGCACTAAAATATTCTTCTGCTGAAAGTCTATTGGCACCTTTACTTAAGGTATCAGCAAAACCAAAAACTAAAAAAGAAAAACTATCACTTGAAAGTTTCTCTGGGATTTATAGTATGTCTATTAGCCAAGGATTTATTGAATGACAACTACAGTGTTTGCACCAGTAAATTCTGGACATGGAGATCATTCTAGATGCAAGAAATAGGGGCCATCTTTAGACATCTTTGATATTTAAGGAAGCTAAATTGGGATGTTTAGTCACTTACTTGCTAGAACCCCATAACTGCAGAATATAATCCTGAAGGCTGCTCACCCTTTAGGTGATTCATTTTGCCTTTCTTTCTAACAAGGCATTCTGCTGATTTGCAACGAGGTCTGCCTTTGGTCACAATCAAGCAGGACTGAACTTTGACTGCATATTAACAATTTAAACAGCTACAGCATTCTCTTCCTGGCAATTTGTGAATTGTGCCAGTTCCCATAAGGAACACTGGCACCTGGGCAGCTCAGCACCTTGACCTGGCCCACAGGGTCAGGAAGTGAAGCCTGACAGGGTCGGGCACTGCAGGAGCTGCTGCTGCAGAGCTGCTTACCTGGGTACTGCACGCCGTACTGCTGCTGGGGCTGAGCCTGCGGCTGCTGAGCAGGGTAACCAGGCTGCTGGTACTGCTGATACATCTGACCTAGGGATTAAAAACGCATTTCGTTGAAGCCCAGTACCCTGGTGCATTACAGTGAACGATACCCTGACAGTTCAACATCACAGAAACAAACTCAGTGACATCAAAGTACAGATTTTAGTTTCTGAAACACGCTGTTCTGGCTAAATGAAGTTTATCTAAAGAGTTATGTGAGGCTTACTATGGCACATTTTCAGAGGCTGCCAGAATCTGCCACCTTAGTTAGCACTACTCTGGTGGGTAACAGACCAGGAATCTTTAAACATCTTCATAACTCCTCCAGAACTTACACTGTAAATTAAAGTACTTCAAAAGTTAAAAACATGTCCTCAGATTGTCTGTTTAGATTAGCTTTTTAAGACCATTTCTGCAACCAAGTACTGTAAGCAAGTGGTACATTATTTATGCTGACCACATTTTCCAGATAAGACATCCATCTCTTAGCATTGCCAAGTTTGCTTAAGAGACCCAGCAGTATACACCAGAAGCAAAAATAAAACCATATATTCTTAAGCTTGGTAGTCCAAGTCAGTGCTTATTTTTCCTACATTCACTGTTTTCAATTTCTTGGCCAGAAGAGGCAGAATATTTGTTTACACAACCTATGGGTCCTGTTGAGGCTTTATGCTTCTGCTGTTTTTCAATCTAGAAAGTCACAGTCAAAGAACAAAATCAATTATCTGCCAAAACTAAAGCTTAGCTGAACTGAAGCAGACATGGAAACTTTACTATTATGAAGTGTTACTGTACTATTATTCATTCTGCAAAGATCAGCAGACTGTATAAATAGACTGTAAACTCTGTGTTCAGAGCTGCACAGAGACAAAAGCAACTCGACTGACTCTGCTCCAAGTTCTCCCAGACAGACCCCTGTCCACAGTGATTTAAAGTAACTCCTAATTTCTTCTTTTATCTGTATTACTTGCAGCTGAAAGTAACAGTATTTTATATTCACACTAAGGTGTTTAGAATACTTTATAGTGATGCAGTCACTTAAAATATTATTTGGTGTGCAATTGTTGTGGGATGATGAGAGTGCAAAACACAAGGCTTGAAGAGAATTTAAGCCAGTTAGCTTAATAATTAAGAACTAGAAACTCAGAAAGTTCTGTTTATGAAGCTCATTTGACATAGGGAAGTTCTGGGAGAATAACCAGCAGGCTGCCTATCTTGGGATAGCTCCCCACAAGCTAACAGAGAGACCACACTGGCACCTGCTGGAAATCCCAGGTAAAGGGATAGTAAAGAAACAGCATGGAGTTTTACCAAAGGTTTCTGAGAAGGTTTGCTGTCTTCTCCAGGGCTGAGGTGTTAGTGAGGAACAGAGAGGTGCTCCAGTGCCATTTAAGAAAACATTCTTAATTTACAGCCATGAATACAGGCAGGGATACTCTGGGTCCTCACACACAGAGTCTTTTCTTTCCCTGGGTTTTTATTCTGAAAACTAGATGAGCTACAGCACTGATGTCTGGTTTTGTACTTAGCAGTGCTTACTGCAGTGAAAGGTCTGCCAGCATTTACCATTGTTCCCGTGTACTGAAAAAGACTTTTAGTCTGATTCAGAATACAGACCATTTACATATATTCACACAACATTCTTTTCCCTAGAAGATCATGAAGTGCTTATGGGACTGAGATTTCACATGTATTTCAGCAAAGACTAAAAAAGCATCCACATCTGTATATAATTGTTTCTTGTGTGTGCTTAGGACTGAATTTAGTGATAGAAAAGCACAGCACTGTACTAGAACATCTTTGCTGGATTAATTTAATTCAAATTAGTGAATGCTGAAAACTTCTCAAGGGAGGCAGCCCTTCAGTAGTATCAGCACACAGAAGTGAAGTGACTGGTTATTAGGTTGTTGCGTGTGAATACCAAATCATAATCATCACGGCATTTACTGGCAGAGAAATCCATTAATAAATAAACCCTGATACACCAGAATGACTGACACATGATTGCCATCACCAGTTTACTTTAATCTTCAAAGTACTGGGAAAGTGTGGGGGGAAGCAGAGCTTGGGGAGTTTTGGGGTTTTTATGAAGTGAAGTAATAATTTCAAACTAGTTTCAAAACCTAACAAGCCCTGCTGTTCACCAGCTGTGCCATTTATGTGAGTCCGTCCTGTTGAAAACCTAACAACCAAAACCTATCCAAAGTTCTGGCTGGATTATGGCTCTGTGGGGACAGCACAAGCCCCCAAATTGCCACTGGACTGAGGTGGTATCAAACCTCAGTGAAGTATAGAAAACTACACCATGTTTCAAAGAAAAGTCTTTGAACATTTTGGAATAAAATTGATAATTGCATTTACATTACCCAGCTTTGGTGAGAGACTGCTGTTCACCACATACATACCACGCACAGAATAAGCAATGTATCTCTAATTTCTAATGAACAAGGACAAAAGTTACTTCTGATCTCTTCCCAGAGACTGAACCACAGAGTGAAGAAAATATAATCAATACTTAAAAGATTGCAGTAGCAATAATAAAAACTACATAAAGCACAGATCAAACCCTTTATAATTAGTACTTGCTGCTACTATACTTTCCTTGACCCAAGTTTAGAAAAATCACTACATCTACTCTGATACATAAGCCTAGATAACATCTTCTCCCCAAGTAAGATGAGTTTTACTGAAACAAATACTTTTCCCTTTCCCTGGTGTTAGCAGCCATATGGGATTCCAAGCTGGTGCTGCTAGCACTTTGAAGCGCTTCACTTCTTGGTTTCAGTTCCAGTTTAACAGCAACACTTAAAACTTCTTACCTTATTGTATTAAACTAAAGTAAAAAATTAAATTCATAAAATGCAAGTTCAGTAGCTGAGAATATGGTTTTTGAACATTAAGTTTTTTGGCTGCCAACAGAAGAACCTGGAGCCTTTTTCTGCAAAAGTAACTTTTATACATAAACACCAAACTGCTCTATCTTTAAGCTACAAAGATGTCTCTTACTATAACACTTGACTAATGAGCAAGAAAAGGCTGAAAGCAGCAAAATAAGGGTTTCATAAGCTCCACTTCAACCAGCAGTATTCATACCTCTTCAAGTATTATACATAAGTACCAGCTGTTCAAATGTTGTGCTTGATCAAAATGTTACTTTTTCCCTTCAGGCAAGGCAATCCAAGTGAGTGTGGATACTGTGATCACTGTCTTACACTTGTCTAAGCATCAGTAAAGCAAGCATCAGGGGGCTCTCACTTGTGCCTACACCAGCATAGAAACAATTTTATATTATTCTTCATATGGAGGAAGAAGTAAAAAAGCAGGTTATTTCACAGACAGTTTAATCCAGAAGTGTGAAGGTCTGAAGGCTCAGCGCACTTAGAAAAAAGCGCCAGAAGAAATGATGCCCAAATGTAAGAAACCTCAGAATACATGAATTTTGAGAAGTTAAATAACTTTTTTTAATGTCATAGTGCAAACAAAACTGAATGTCAGTTAAGACCTTAACTTTAAAGGAGAGCTAGCTGAGCTCTCAGGAGTTATAAGGAACGACCATGTATTTAAGATGGTTATAGGGTTTAACTTGACTAGCACAGAGCCATACACAAAAAGGAAACAATGAAGTACTAGCTCCAGTCTGTTGGATAGAAATGGTGAGTAAACAACAGTTTTAATACATAGTAGACAAGTCCACAAACTGTGAATTGAGTGAAAACTTGACACAACACACAGTGTATGTATGACAAGAGCACAGATGCAAGCAGAAAACAGTACCATGAAAATTCTCTGGTGTTACACCACCCGCCCTTCAAACAGAGCCACTGCTCCACCTGCTGTTTCTGTAGGGAGCAGCACGGGCAGCAAGGACAAAAGCTGCTCTGCCGAGGGGCACACACGGATTGGCAGTTTGCTATCCACTTTGGGTCTGCTAATTCAAGGCAGAATCAGACAACATCCTTCACATCCTGGACAGTAGAAAAGCACCCTGCTTACCTTCCACCTGCCCTGTCTGTGGCTGTGAGCTGGGGTAGGGTGGCTGCTGTGCCTGGACCCCAGGGGGATGGGCTGCAGAAGAGGAGGAAGCGATGCTGTCCGGCGTTCCTGATCGCTCCTCTGCAGGGGCACTGGGTGGTCCTAGAGGAGCAAGAACAAAATACAGTATGTGAAATGAACACCAAGTTGGAATTAAAAAATTCTAGTACAAGATCCCTCCCTTGCAATGTTTTTAACATTTTTTCCACTTCAGATTTACACGTGTGTCATACCCAAGCTAAAACTAAGTGTATATTTACACACCTAAACTTTCATTTGAAAATATTGGGAGGGGCAGGCAGAGGGGGCAGAATGTTCCACCTATCTCTAGGTCACTCAGATTTCATTCTTCTGAGGAACCTGACTCATTTGTGAGGTAAAACCCTTCATGACAGCATATTTTTTCAACAGCTTCAAGTGTTAACCTTGCACGCACACACACTGAGGAGCTGCCACATTTGGACACAACACACCTATTTTTTCTTATCTGGAGGAAAGGCAAAAGGTTGCATGGAGCTATCCAAATGGATTAGCATCTTGCTGTGAAACACATGGACCAGGCCACAAAGTGTTTACTGCTAGTCAAATAGCACGTGAACAGAAAACCTCCAAAGAGGTGTTAAAATCACACTCCCAGACAGGATATGGTAGGCTTTAGTCTAAAAGCAATTGTCTGCTCTGCTAATTCTGAAAATATTCCCGCTGACACCCAAAGACAGCATGGAAACTGGGAATTCAAATTTTCTCTACATTAGTAAGAAGTTCTAAAACACACATGTGAACAAATATAATATACTACAATTTAATGCAAAATATTTTGTTAGAAACAAGGAAGCTTAAACCTGTATCTTTCCAGCTGTATGAATGCTAAGAGATACTACTTTCAAATTAAAGCACAAGTACTAGAACTGCTGCCAATACATAAGCAATTTTAAGACAAGTTATATTTACACATTATAAATATGCATCCAACAAGTCCCTGATTGTGTTTTCATGTTAACCTTATTAGGGGAAAGTTAATTAAATCTGCCTACTACTTCATTCGCATTTATATACATAACTGCAGGATTATAGCTTTAGAAATGGGATTTCTTATACCCTGCTTAAATGGTTGTCTGTGGAGTTCTTTGCACATTCAAAGAATGGTCAAGTAATTTCCCTCTCTCAGAAGAATTATGGAGACACAAATATTGAAATATCACTGATCAAAACCACTCATTCAAAAAATAACTTAAACTTTCTGCCAGTTGTGCTTCACTTGCTATTGCTTACTTGTTCAGATAGCCCACTGCAAGTTTTCACCTGGTTTGTAAAAGAACCATGCTGTGACAATACCCAAAATGTGCCAAGGAGGAAGAGATCACACAATAGGCCTGGTCCACAGACCTGTACTTCATATTGAAGTCAACCACTGTCTGTGGGTACAACTTTAGATACTGCACAGTCACAATCACACAGTGCAGATCTATTACTTTTCCTCCCCACTTTTGCCATGGCAGGCATACTGGAGGAATGACCTCCAGTTCCTACTGGTTTGCTCATCTGTATCATTACTTCACACCTCATATAAACTCACTTGCTCTGGAGATGAGAGTACACAGCAAATCCTGTTAGCTAACGGCAGTTCCATCCTCATGTTTCAATGAACCACTAAACCTTGCCAGGCCTGCACAGGTTCTGTGCAAAATCACTTCCCTAAGTTCTGCATCACACTCCTTATCACATTCTACACTGCTTTTCTAGCTTCAGTTACCCTGTCTCAAGTTGACAGGATTCATTTAGTATAGTCAGTTTCCATGTTTAGCATTCTATTACTAGGGCCAGCAGTCCTTCAGCTCTTCAAAACTAAATATAATTCAGACAAGTATGTTATTCCTTTCTGTTAACAGTAAAAACGTTGATTCTATTTACTTCTAAAATGAAACAGAGAAAAGGTGGGATCATACAACACATTCTGAATGACCCAAAGAAGCACAAGCCAAGAACATGAACTGCAAGATCAAACCTTAAAGCAGAGAGCAGTGAGTTCTACTATCATTGACAGATACCAATTAAGTTAGTCCACACAACAGTTTTAAGTAATTAAAATTTTTAAAAATGAAGCCATTTTGTAGTCTAAGTTAAAACACAATGCTAAAATCAACAGCAGCATTTCAATATTTTGTATACAAAAGTTAGCACATAGACACAACACCTTAACATAGCAAGTTTTAGAATTCTGAAGACACAGTGAACACAGAAGACAGCTTAATACATCCAACATACAAATGCTTTGTGACAAATCAAAACTGGAGCAATTGATTATGAACAGGTTTAGCTTTCCTTTTCACCAGCCACGTCCTTACCTGACACCTGATCATCTGTCAAGCCAAAGGCTGACATGACATTCTTGCTGATTTCATCCTGGTTCTTTAGCGGATCGAATGCAGACATGCTCGCTGCTATAACTTGAGTGGATGGCTTAACATTAGCGTCAGCAGCAGCAGGCTTTTCGTCCCTACCATCTACAGCATCTACAAAGCAAAACGCCCGGTTACCAGCTCTCCAGAACTGAAACACCAGCACACACACACACTGCACTGCAGCAATCGCAACACCGCACAGCTGGGGGGCTCTATAAATGTAACTGGTGGAATGTGCACCTTAGGACAGCAGTGAATAATCACTGACGGATCTCAAACTGGGATGGATCACAAAGCTTGGGTTTCTTTCACAGTTACTTAAAGATACACTAACACTGTGGACTATCAATATCATATATGATAGGCACAAAGCTCCTGCTTCAAACAAGTGAACTGGCCACAAAGAATCCAAAATTAGGAAAACATACATCATAGTTCCAACTTATAGTGTTTTATCATCTGCAGTTTCTGGTTTGTATTCCACCTTTCTCCACTAATCATTCCTAAGCTGACAGGTGAAGTTGAGCTCTTTGCAACTATACACGTAGCTGAACTGCTCAGAAGTGCCTTACCTAAGAGTTATACATTTTCTGTTAAAAGCAAACAACTACAGATAGATACAGACTGGCTAGTTTTGTTTACACTCTTAGATCATCACTCTAACCTCCTTCCAAGAAGTTTGTAACCAGAATCCATGGTATTCCACTGAAATTACAAATTGCATGAATTGTAGGAACAGGGCTGGGATTTTTTTAAGCAACAAAAGCATAAAATTTCAAAGTGCAAATACAAAAGCAACATTTCCTAAAAGGCAGGCTGATGTTCTCAGTTCACCTCTTTACTAAGAGCACTGTACTTCATGGCTTTGTGTCATTATTTTCTGTGTCCAGCTTACCTAAACTCTGTAGTTAGGCACACAGAGATACAGTATTTGCAGTACAATTGCCCTAAGCTAGGGGATCAATACCTCAAAACTGTGAGAATAAGACTTTCTTTCCCATTTTGCCCTCCCCCAAAAATCCTTTCCCACCCCTACCTGCACCCTCGTGCTGCTTACCCTGAGACAGCTCTGATGCTGGTCTGAGCGCAAAATGTGTGGATTCAATTTCCTAACCTGGCAAAAAAAGTGAATACAATTTTTGCTGAATTCACTTCTTACTGTTTTCGTGAATCAAACTTAGCAACACAAGATAAGCACCAGAGCTAGCCCAAAGTAAGCAGAGGGACTACTCAACTGCGAGCAAGAACTCTTCAGCAACAACAAACTATTAATTTGGCTAAAAGCCCTCAAAAGACATTGCTGGAGTTCACAGGTGTTAGTTACAGTGTTTTTGTACATTGCAACAAAACCTCGGATTCTGCAGTTTCATTCCTAAGTTAGTTCAGGGCTTTACTCCAGATACATGAACAAAAATTCTGTCTCTGAAATAACTAAAGCATTAAAAATTAGGTTCTGGGCCATCAAGCAACAATTAAAAATTATCCATATTTCACTTTGTAAACAGCACACCACTCTGCAAATCAAAGCAAACAGCTCTTTGCCAGGCTGCCTACCACTCTCAGGCAGGTTGGTGGAAAGCCCTGGTTCCGCTGGCGGTTCTAAACAGTCCAGTAAACGATTGACTTTATTGCGAAGTTCTATCAGCTCTCGGCGCAGGTACTTCACCTGGTTGGATTCTAGGGGTCTTGGCTGGCCATTCACTGCAAAACAGCAATTAGATAAACTTAAGACTGTAGTAACATCCAGTTTAAGATGACCAAAAAATTCCAACTTTTACTTGCTTGTAGCATTATCGTCCTTTGCCAAGTTTAAAGTGACAAAGTTTAGTCCACACAGACTGAACTCATTCTAGAGCTTACTGTTCCTTTAATATAATCTCAGTTCAGGAAAAGCTAAAAAGTATCAAAGTCCACAGTAAGTCTCTGCATTGTTTACTCATTTCCCTGAATATACCCTGAATGATGCAGTGGTTCTGGAAAGTGTCCCTTTAGAACTAACACAGTCCACACAACACTGCTGCAATTCATAAATAAGGTCAGTGTCCAAGTTAAAGGCTTGGAACTATGTGCTAAGTTATCTATGGTAGTTTGAAAATAAAGAACTTTTGCACAAAGGCCAAAGAATAAACGTTAACATCTATTCAACTCCAAGCACTAGTTTGGAGCAGTGTACCACTGTGTGATGTCAGCTTCAAATTCTCATGCACCTGTGAAGAAAACCCCACAAATGCTAGAGTGGAAGAGAACATGGAAAAGGGCACTAAGGAAGAAAGAACCACTGATCACATGTATATGCACACATGCCAAATACTTTAATGCTTTTTACACTTTGAGCAAGCATAAAAAAGCAGTAGTTTCCATTTCCATTAAGTTTGGAAGTCTCATGAAAAACATCAAGAGAAAGCAGGTATTATGTATTAACTCAGCAGTACCAACTTACTGATTGCATTTTCTTCACCTTCTGAGGTGACAATTAAAGTATTTTGTACCTCTCAGTGAAGTTCACTGCCCGAATTTTAATAAATATTATTTAAAAGAAATAGAAAAACATATTATTCTATACTTACCAAACAATGTCAGCTTAAGTATCCTACTGCATTGAATTGCAAAGGAGAGATCTGAGCTATCAAAAATTGTTATAAGATCTCCATCTGAAAAGAACAAGAAAAAGTTACATTAAAATCACAGCCTATGACTACTGAGCTTCATATCAGGACAGAAGTGTTCCTTCATTACTCAAAAATAACCTTCCTATTTGATTGTGAATTCACTAGAAAAAAATGTTTATTATTTTAGTGCAAGAAGCAGTGTGCAGAGAAATTGTGCCCAGAAGGTAAGACAGAAACATGAATGGCTCCAAAAGGGAATCTTCTGACATTAGCCCTTCGATGTTCCATATAGTTCATCGTTCTTTTATGTTTACATACAGGATGAAATATTAGAGCTAAGAGTTCATCAAGTCCAACACCAGGAAGAATGATGTTACCAGTTATAAGTGAAATGCCTACACCAAGTGGCTCTAGAACTGTGCTGTTCATGAACAGACAAGAGTCAGATAAATGGCACAAGCCAAACCCAATTCAATTTTTAAAAACCAAAATAAAATTTCAAATGTCTAGAACACTTCCTCAGGTACATATTCAGAACATGAGTTGCAAGACTTATCATTCCCTTGCTGAAAAACAAAGTTCATAAGTAGAAGTGAATAGTAAAGATCTCTCTCAGTTTTAACTCACAAATAAATACAAAGACATGAAGATGCCCAAATAGTGAGAAGAAAACTTCTCTCAAACAGGAATTTTACACAAAGTGACTACTCTTAGGCATGGATTTCTTCTATGTCACATGTCAGAGGATCCTAATGAATTTTGCATATTGGCATCTGTCCCAGGAACTATATTAGAACTGAATGGGATCATTTATTCTTAAGATACAAAGGGCTATGCACAAAGCACTGATCACTTGTAATCATATTAATCCTCAAAAGAGATACCAAATTCCCATTAAGTCTGGTCTCTCACGATTTTTGAGTCAAGGAAAGGTATCTTTGCTTACTCAACAAAACCACAACTAAAACAAGACTATTGTCTTTGGCAGGACAGATTTTCTGGTGTTTAACATGTTCAACAGGTTCATAGCTTAAATGAACCCAAGCTAAGCAGCACAAAGGAAAGAGTGAGAGCACATTATCAGGAATATGTGTACTGGCACAAGGGATAGCAGGAACACTTCCTGCCTGATCAGTTTCATAACTGAGGTGAAACACCACCGAGTGAAGTTCCACCTTGAAAAGCAACAGTGTTTAGATAAATGCCACACAGCTTGGAACAAAGCCAACTCCAGGCTGCCCAGACTCCTCCACAAAACACTGTAGCAAGGGGGCTCTGTGGACAGACACAGGAACACGTTTTTCATTACAGATTACTGCCAAAAAATTCTGAGTGTATATAAATTCCTTACACATTGGTGACAAGGGCAAACTGTATCTAAGCTACGCTGAAAATTTTCAAAGAAGATAATGCTTCAGTATGAATAGTAATAAAACACATGATATCAAGTAGAAACAGCTCAGAATTTGAAGAACTACATATTCTAATTTTGTCATCCCTGACTACAAGTAACACCTCTGCAAAGGAAGGCTTTCTTAACTACTATTAGTAACACCTCAATAGTGCCTGTCAGTCTTCAAAGAAGGTGCTTTCTAACAAAATGAAGTTACTAACACTAATAAAGTGATGGCATATAAAATAATTTTCAAGTTTTCCTGAAAGAAATAGTGTTGCCTCCCAAGTTTTTTTTTTTATGTCCTGTTTTCACTTTCACAATCTCAAAAGACATCTGTTGATAGCAGTATCAGTCAGGGATTTTCTCTCTGAGTAGAGACTGGAAAGTCTCCAGAAGCAAGGGCTCCAAACCCCACCAGGCAGCCTGTTCCAGTGACACACTGCCCTCCTGGCCAAAACTCATGCTCAACCTCTCAAACTGCAATTTCTGGCTGCTGCCGCCTGGTGCTACTGCAAATTGCTCACATTCAATGGTCACACTGCACTCAATGCTCACATTGCAACTCCCCTTCCACTGGTTCTGCCCTCAGCCCCCTCTGCAGCACAGTGAATAAGCCCAGCTCCCTCCAATGCTCCCACCTGCACGAAGCCCCTCCCTGTTCTCACCACACCCTGCTAGACCCCTCTGCAGCTTTCCCAAGTTCTTTTTGTCCTGGAGTGCACACATTAGAAGTGAGCACAGACATGCATCCTCCCTGGTGCCATCTCACCAATGCCAGGAAGAGGAGGCTCCGTGTCCCTGTTTGCCATTATGATCCATAACAGGACTTGGACAATCAGACTACCAAAGTTAAACAGATCTTTTTTTACTTTGGCAGTAAAGAGGGGTGTGATGAGGTGTGTGCTCCCTCCAGCTCAACACTTTCTCCAGCTTTTCAACAGCCTTTCCTAAATGCTGATATCAAAATCCACCAGTGTCTTAACACAAAGCCCTTCTATTCCCTATCATCATGCTAACACAATAAATTATAATTACTTCTCTTAGCAATCCACAAAATTGGTAAACCATCCTTTGATGCTCTTCTGTCATACCAGTCAACAGTCAGATTCACTGCCTGAACCAAGATGCATGTTCTTAGCAGTCTATTCTTCACAGTGAAATCAAAAAGCACATCAATACACATGGCTTACATAGATTAATGTCACCCAAAAGAACTGGGATCATTCCATCCTCATTCTCCCTCATCTATTTTAACCTTTAGGTTGAAGGCATTAAGAATAATGAACAAATTTTCTATTTTAAATTGTTAGCAGAAAAAAAAAGGCTGACAAGTACCAAGTACAAAATCTTGTTAGATGCATAAAGTCAGTTCTATGATTCTTATTGACAGACATCAAATTATTATCCAAGTAGAGCATAAGCTAGGATTCATAAGGTATATGTCAAGCCATAGAAGTGTCTGACAATTTAAGTATATTAGATATAGCAAAAAAACTCTTCATCTTCAGGAAGCTTAATTCCTGTTACCATGACACGGATAGAATTACAGCATGTTAATTATTTTCTGTTGAAAAATAAAACATACTTTCCTTTATTTTCCCTTCTAATCTTGTTATTTTAGAGATTTATCCTTTTCATTTTTACAAGGGACACTGCTTTCTCTCTCTACAATTTCCCATGTACCACATTCTCTGCTATGCCAATTCTAACTTTTTTCTTTCTATAAACTAGTGACTCCCTTAAACTAACCACTGGGCTGCAAGGTATTTCAGCATTAATGCTGCATCACCATGAAGTATTCATGATATTAGAAATCTGACTCATTCCTTCGCCCTGCCAGCTGTTTCCTCATCTACTAAGCTTCATTATCTATTAGACTTATCCACCCTTTTATTTCTCATTTAGTCCATTTTTGAAAAAACAAAAACAAACCACAAAACCCTACACAATCAAAAAACCACACTACATCAAAATGTAGTTTTCCTTCACTCTAGTAAATTTACCAAAGGCTGAGAGATTACTGACTAGCACAGCAGCTTGAATACATGCAGCATGAGTAAACAATCTTCTATTACAAGGTAATGAAGAGCAAGAGCAAAAAGGCCAATCTCACATTACACCCTGTTTTAAATTCAAGCATAACTTAAAAAAAAGTAAAGTTCCTCTTATTGGCTCCATAGGGCCTTTTAGCATGTGTAACT
Organism: Molothrus aeneus; assembly: GCF_037042795.1. Lineage (NCBI taxonomy): Eukaryota > Metazoa > Chordata > Aves > Passeriformes > Icteridae > Molothrus > Molothrus aeneus. The sequence continues at coordinate 16,516,669 of NC_089647.1, read as the reverse complement.
CAGTTACAGGGTTTGTTTAAGATGCACTTTTACTCTTTGATTCATACAAATTCACTGCTGACAGTCCTCATTATTTTGTTTGGGGTTGAGGTTTTTTAGCTGACATTGGGTTATGTGTGTTCAAGAACTTTAAACAGCATATGAAAATTGTTTCACATCTAGCAGAGCAATTTCCTTAGCTCAGGAGTTCAAAAGCTTGAATATAAAACTTGACTTCACAAAGCAGCATTCAACCTGAGGCTTCTTTTCTCTGGTAATTAATAAAAGCGCCACATAACCTAAATATAATGTAGGAATATGCAGGGGTAGGTGAAACATTCTTTGGACACTGAAAGACTGTGCATATGAATTCAGAGAAGACACAGATGGAGGTTATGGAAGTAGTGGACATTGTTAGACCAGTTTAAGGTATCTCCTCATAAGAGATCCAGACAAGCATTCCTGCAGATCTGCAGGGATAAATGACAAAACATAAATTGCTAAAATGTATATATTATACCTATTATATACATTATCTAATGCATCTAATGACTGAAATAGATTTAAAGAAGAATCTTAGCTTAGCTGAAATGAAGTTAAGGATGTAACAGCTCTCATATAACAAGCAAACTGAAGCCTTGTTAACCTTTTCCTTGGTCACGCACAACTCTGATAGCAAGAACATTTATTTGTTTAGAGTAGTGCTGATCAGCTACCACACAGTTTACAGCAGTGATGATCAGCTAGCACAACACACACTGAAACCAGAGTGGAATAGTAGTACATTCTGTGTGGTGGGTTACCCTGGCTGGATGACAGCTACCCACCAAAGCCACGCCATCACTCCCCTCCACAAGTGGCCAGGACAGAGAACAAAGGACAAGGTATGAGATAAGAACAGGAAGAGATCACAAATCAACGACCCTCATGGGCAAAACAGACTCAACTTGGGGAGATTAACTGAATTTATTACCAGTCAAAATCAAAGCAGGATAATTCACTTTTCAACCCCTCCTTCCTTTTCAGCTCTATCTCTTCCTCCCTAGTGGTGCAGAGGCACAGGGAACGAAGGTTATGGTTTCTGCCACTGCTCAGGCAGAGGAGTCCTTCCTCTGCTGCAGCCTGGGGTCCATCCTGTGGGAGAGTCCTCCACAAACTTCTCCAATGTGACTGCATCCTGGAGCACTTCCTGCCTCCTCCTTCTCCACTGACCTTTTTGTCTGCAGAGCTATTCCTCTCATGTATTCTTGCTCCTCTCTTCTCTGGCCAAAACTACATCTGTGCCATAACTTTTTTCCCCCTTTTAAGTATGTTACCACAGAGGCATTACCACTATGTCTGATTTAGCCTTGGCCAGTGGCATGCCTGTCCTGGAGCTGCCTGGCTTTGGCCTCCCCTGTAGCCCCCCCACTACCAAAACCTGGCCATGCAAATACAATTCTGAGACAAAGAGAACTAAAAGTGAAAGCAGGAAGTGTCTAGACTGTGAAAGACAACCAAAGAATGAAACTGTAATTACTGTCTCCATCGTACATCGTTATCTTATTTTGAATAAAACAGAGTAGTATACACCAAAACCCCCAAATGACCATATTTTAAAGCATGGGTAAGAATGCAAAAAAAACCAAAGTAACTAACTTGATTTAATCTGATGTAAAAGCATCCCATCTCCTTTCACCTTTCTCATTTCAGAATGGAAAAAATGTGGTAAGAGGGAAAACAAAACAACCACAAATCCACTGAGCTCCTTCTAACTAAAGATCAAAACCCAAGGCATACACTACTTACAATTTTGATATGAAGCATCTCAAAAATTTAACGAACCTCAAAAAAAAGGTCTCAGGCGTGAAATTTTATTGCTTAGATATATGAACAAAAGCTGACATTATAGGCAGCACAAGCAGCACTAAAGTTTCCTAGGGCTATAAAGAGAAATGAATCTGAATGCTTCAGTAACATGGCACTTTTTACTGTGCAACAGCATAATCATCAGTCTTTAAGAGACTTTGGATTTTATCACTTCATTCCAAGTTTCATTTTATGTTGTCCCAAATTAAGTAACTTATTCATGTCCCATTGACATTCAAAGAGGAAAAGCCCTCCAATCATAACTTTTTGTTTCTATGCATCTCAAAGGCTCATTCACTCCTCATTCTGTGGAAGTCCTTAAGGTTATGTTTGTTTTAACACTAATGATCAATATTTTCTTTGGAACAACCAATGTGCAACAGATTCAAATGGTCCCAGAGAGGAAAGATAACTTTTAATGCATTATTTCAAGTTAAAATTATTTTTCTAATCTTTACTGATGGAGAAAAACAATCAAGAATTACTACCACCTAGATCAAGTTTTCGGTCTTATAAGAACTTGTGTTAGGTCATACATGTTAATTCTCTTTACACTTTCAAAACCACTGAAAACTCAAAAGAAAATGATAAAATGAATGAACAGATGAGAACCTGTAATCAACTTCTTGCAACAGCAAAAAGTGCACTTTCAGAGAGAAAAATTGAGGAAATATTTCAGGAAAGAAACAGAAGAAATGCTGTTAAGAGACCATAACAGGAGATAATGAAATACAGCTTCTATTATCTGATCAAAAAGATTTCACAAGAAACCACTTGCATTTGCCCGTGACATTGGACAGTTCTAAAAGGTGAATGTCAAAGTTTCTATCCATTGATAAACCATATCAGAGCAACAACAGCCAATTAAACCTCAACAGTAGTAATTAAACCTTACCTTCATCTTTATATTTTATTGTGACTTCATCATTGCTCAGAAGTTTTCCTCTAAAAACTCTTTGCATCATTAGCACCAATTCATCATAGGTGATATCTTCATTATGAATAGGGATTCTCCTAATATCTTCCCCAAGCTGAGCTTTGATGATCAGCTTCCCACTTAAGTCCAGCTGCCCATTCATGGTGGATTCCTTATCACCTGCAGACCTATTAGCAGCAAAACATTAAGAACATTTCAGAAAACTGAAGTGTTAGTTATTTTAATCTATCTGATGACAGTTCTGAAGCTTTACATTATCATCTAATTCGATTACTTTTACATGCCCCTCCCTTATAAAAAAGAACAAATGGCTTTTTTTTTTTTTCATTTAAGAAAAGACTGCCAGAGAAAATATGTCAAAGATTTCAGGCTCTAAGGTAGCTTTACTAAGGGGATCAAGCTGAATCATGCATGATTGTCTAAACAAAGAAGTGCAGAGCTAAACATTGGTTTTATCACACGGATGATCAGAACTCACTGAAGGTTCCTCTCCAGAAAGGAAGATACCCAATTTTTTAATTTTTGAAAACTTTGATTGGGATATTTTAACCAAGATTTTAGACTTTTAAAAGCAGCTCAATAGACCACACATTAGCTACTCATTGGGCTCAACACATGGTCACAACAGTAACCACTGTTACAACTGTACTGTTACAACAGTAACAACTGTTACTCTCAGTGTTTTAAGAGGTGACCAACTGTTCCAATTGAGTATCCATCTTGTGTCCTAGCAGCACACAGCATATACTTCTATATCTTTAACATTTTAGTTAAGAAAATTTAAACATTACTACTTTGTATTACGCATCTCTCATTTAAAAACACAAAGGCTTTACATTTAAAAATCTGAAACTACAGTGAAGTTACTCAAAAAAAGGAATAAGAGGGGAAAAAAACACAAAAAGAGATCCAGGTAGTTAGTCAAATGTCCCCTCCTGTTTTCACTGTTTTGGACAGGGCCAAAACAATACATCTGGAATGAGGGGCAACTAAAGAAGCAGTTATCTTAACGTTTGACATACTGGACATCTGGACACTTAACATTTGACAATTACTGGACATCTTAAAACACAGGCAGCCCATATCCAAGTCAAGATTTCGGAAGCCAGATGCAGGCAAGTATATTGTTCATTCTCTTGCACAAGAAGAACTCTCAGAGACATGCAACTATTTTTCTTTTACCTTAAAGGATGTTATAACCCAGTGCCTCATGAGAAAAATGAATTTTGCTATAGTCAGTCTATTTTTGAAGTACTGCACTGAAAATTCTCTCCTCTCAGAAAGAAGACACTCAGCTAAAGCCTTTAATACACTCCTTGATGCACCTCTATGTTTCAGTGACAATATTTTGCATTAAAAAGATGGAGCATAATATCATCTTTAGACTGCAATTAAATTTCTGGGGGCGCTGGTAATTAACTTAATACAAAGCAAAGATTCCAGGCAAAGTTTAGCCCAAAAAGATACAAGCAATTATTGATCAAAACTCTTCTCATCACAAGTAACAAGAGGTAGGTGGATACAGCCTAACTGCAGGGAAAAGGGACCAGCAATTAACAAAGCCACCTTGCTGCTGAGGCACTGTGATCAAACTGAGAGGTTTATAGTACTGTTAATGCTCACTAATGCATTATTCAGCTTTTGCAACAGAGGAGTCTTGACTGCAGGCACATCAACCCAACCTAATTAACTCTAAATTACATTTAAAAGCATAGGGTTTTGCACAAGTTGGTTGTTGGGATTTTTTTTTTTAATTTTGGCATTAAAAAATAAAACAGTATCGACCCACAGGTTTCCTTCAATCTCCTTTCCAAAAATATACATTTATTATTACCTTGTCTGTTTAGTGATGCTAGATTATTGGACAGTTTTCCCACCTCACTTCAGGGCAGAGTTAGGATAAGCCGCCATGCACTATCAATGCAGGGAACAGGAAGCTGCATCAGAAAATAAACATATTTACAGTCACACTTCCCTGGAATGACACAATTCACATCAATCTTTCACTTTAGAACATCTTAGTTAATATACCCAATATAAAAAACCCTTGCTTTATCCATAATGTAACAATCAGATTTACACTTTTGAGTATTGTAGAATTTGCATTCACCTAAAAGAGATCTCAAACAAGACTTCTAATTTTGTAAAAAAAGATTTTATTTTTTTTTAATTTTCTAATGGCATGTAGGAATTCCTAACAGCAATGTATTCCTTTCCAGGACTAAGATCAAGAGATAATTTAGCATACAGAACAGTCCAATAGGGAACATCCCTGGCTCCTCCCTTTTGACCCCATGGGTGTACCCTCCTGGCGACTCCTCTCTTTCACATGCACAGCCAATTTCAACAATCCATAATCTGATTTTTAGATGATTCACTGCTAACCAGAGAAAAAAAGTAGGTTCCCCTTTATTCACATAAAGCTGGGCTTCCCAGCTCACCTCTTTCAACTCATCTGGAAGTAAAGTAGAACATACAGGATGAAGGGAGAGAACAAGCAGACCCCAGAAGAGACACAAAGCCACTCTGGTCCTCAAAGGCTGGCAGCTGCTCCTCTCATCCTGGGTAGGAAATGCTCCCCTTTAAAAAGGGTTGTGCCTGCTCCTGACAGTGAGAGATTGTTGTGACACACGAAGCAGGGGAACACGAAGAGACTACTTTTCTGATGCCTCACTCACATTTTATGAAATAAGGCATGAAGACAGCATCCCTTTAATCCCAGACCTGCTACAGCTCCAGGTAAGTTTACTGCACTGGATAAACACATAATATTTATATATATTTTATTTTATATATATATATATATATAAAAATATTTATTTATATTTATTTAGATAATGCATCTAAGAGTGCTTGAACCAAAGAGTTCATTTAGCTACTCCCTCACCTTGTTTAAGCGTTAGATCTGGGCACTGGTTTTGCTTCTTCAGCATTACAATATTTGCTACTCAGGAACTGTTAACAGTAAGAACTGAACCTCGTCTCTAAGTCCTAAACATACACACATTTCGGTGGACACAGCTGAACTCCTGTGGCCTTTCAACAGATTGAATGTATCGTTCATTTCTTTGTGCAAGGAAAGGAGCTACTGTAATGCCTTATTTACCCACATTACTCACAGAAACCTGCTGTCCATCACTGACTACGAAAAGGCAACAGGAGAATAAATGCACTTTTTTGGGTCTAGCTGTTCTCCATTCTGCTTGAAGGTGTCCAGATTTAAAGACACAGATTCTAAACACAGGAATTGCTTGCAACTGTTACAGAAAACCATGTGAAATACTCAGATTGCTGACTTACATAGCACTAAAGCTTTTTCCCTCACTGTGACACAGCTGAATGGATGACTCCACTGAGAGAGTTTTACAGAGAACACATCCAGAACGCACACTAATGAGCTTTTTAACAAAATCAGAGTCTACTTTCCTGGGGCGGGGAGGAAGCAACCAACCATTTACGTCTCCATCTTTCAGACTACAGGCTGCTTTCCATAAGAATCACACTGACATCTTTCTAACCTTCCTGGTGTACCACTTGCATTTTGCAGGTACAGACTTTTCCTCCCCTCCTGGCTCACTTTCCATTCATATCATGCACTAATCTAGGTGGTGCATGTGGACAGGGATTGCCCAATCTAGGCCAGTCACTTCAGGGTCCCCTCTAAAACCAGCATCTCATGACCACGTTGCATTTCACTACCTTTTCTGCGCAGCAGCAGAGAAAAACAGCCTTGCCCAGGCGAGGGAGGGACCGACACTCCTGCTTTAATTTTTTCTGTCAAAACGGGGTTCAGGATTAGAGTGACGCCGACAGAAACACGAGCAAGCAGGAGTGTCTTCCAAAAGCCACCCGAGAGAGAACCATGAGTTTTCCCAAGGCAGGCGGGGGGGTGACGCGAGGGAGCGGAACAGAGAAGAGCTCTTTTCGGTTTTCTCCAGTTCCCATTCGGGCAGGCCCGGCCCAAAGGGGACCAGGAATCACAGTCAATCCCTGCCTAGCAGCGAGGAGCCCGCAGCTCTTGCGGCTGGGTGACCCAGGAAACAGCGGGCCGTGCAGGGGCAGGGATCCCGGGATCTCCCGCTCCCCGGGCCCAGGAGGCCGCGGCCGCTCTCCGCCTCCCTCAGCCGCGGCCGGGGGGACGCGAGGGGTCTCCCGGCCCCTCCGCCAGGGGCCGCGTCGCCCCTGGCACCGGCGAACGATGGGGCCGGGAGGAGGGGGCGGTGGGCTCACCCCAAACCCAAAGCTGCCCCCCTCTCCCTCCTTCCCGCCACCTTCCACACGCGGCTGCTCCCGGGAGCAGCCCCGGCTCTCTTACTCTGGCTTCTCCGCCGTCCCGCCGGTGCAGCCCCCCCGTCCAGCCCCAGGAACGGCCGCCGCCGCCACCGCCCGTACGTGGCAGGGCAGAGAGAAGGGGCCGGAGCGAGGCCGGGCCTGCGCGAGCCGCGCGCGTGCGCGCTGCGCCGCTCTGGGCCCCGCCCCCTGCCGGCCGACATGGCGGCTCCTCCTAACCCGCTGTGCCACCTCAGCGCTGCCGCAGCGAGGCTGCGCTCTCACAGAGGGCTTCTTTCGAAATATGAGCCTCGGCCTTCGTAGGCTGGCGGTGCTCAGATAAAAAAAACGGGCCGTAAAATTCTCCTGTACTTGTTAGACTTGCTAGACACCCACACACAGTCATTCATCCTGGTCATTCATCGTTACTCTGGTAGCCGCACACACCCTCACACCCTCTCACTCCCTCCCATACTCCTCTGTCTTGCATTCAGAGCTTGTCCCCTGTAATATATGTAATACAGTAATTCATGCTTAAGGGAAGAATGTATAAAATAAAAATTGTAAAAAGAATCTAACATCCAACAAGCCTCTGACTACGAGCAACCTGGATACAGATTACTACACTGGAATTAGGAAACTCCTGGTGGCAGCAGGAGAACAATGCCTCGCTTACTAATGGAGATGGGCTTCCTCCGGAGCCACCAGGGAACACCCAAGGGTGATCATCGCTTGGTAGATACCATCAATCAAGATAACCGAAGAATACGCAACTTCCCCTGACATGACCAGCGCTTGCTACTACTCAGGAAACAGCCATTGTCCAGCCCTGCACAATGAAAGAAAATTTCATACATATGTGGGGTTACAAAAGAAACCGGGGCACCTCTGCCTCAGGCATAAAAAACTGTATAAAAGAGCCCTGCTGGAAACAGCATTTGTGAACAGAGGGAGATCCGGTGCGATAGAGGTCAGATCTATGTTCACCCAGCGCTTATCCCAGGCTCAACACTGCCTCTTTGGCTGTGGTTTTGACGGCCATATTTTGATCGCGAAAATAAAATCTTTCGCATTTGTTAATTTGGATTTCTGGCTGATCACTTATGTAATATATGTTAGAAATAATTCATGCTATACAAGAATGTATTTTATAAAGATTATTAAATCCAAACGAGTCTCTGACCACAAGCAGCCTGAGGGACGGATGTCTGTTCAAACTCCAAAATTCCTGGAGTTGGCCAGATAACGATCGGCATTTAGCCCAAGAATAGACATTCCCAGCACGATGATCACCACTATCCCGAGTCATCGGAAGAGCGATCCTAAGAGCGATCATCACCCTGTTGATAACATCGATCAAGATAGCCGAAGTCGCCAGAAAGATACATGAAGTCGTGAGTACGCAACTTCCCGGGATTCAATCAACGCTGGCTATCAACCAGGAAACAGCGATTGTCCAGCTCTGCACAGTGAAAGAACCAACTATGAATGTGAAGAGTTACAAAAGAAACTTGGACTCCTTCGCCTCGGGCACAATAAACTGTATAAAACATCTCCGCTAGAAGCAGCTCTCGTGAACAGGGCAGGGGTTCGATGGAATAGAGGTCAGATCCAGGTTCACACAGCGCTGATCCCGGGCTTGACACTGTCTCTTTGGCTGTGGTGGTTTTGAGGACCGTATTTTGGTCTCGGAAAAAGATAAATCAATCGTTTCACATTTTTTATAATTTGGCTTTTGATTGATCATTTATAACAATTCATAACACCCTAAGAGACAAAAAACATGAATCTGCAGCTAATTTCCTGAGTTTTGTCAATGGAAGGTGCGGGAATGGATTCCTAAGGGTGCCTGTCCCAGAGCTGCTGGAGCTGGACTGGTGTTGCTCAGGGATCGTTGGGATTTCTGCTGCCCATTTTCGTTCAGCACTGAGGCCACGCTGTGCCCGTGCTTCCCACAGTGGTGCCTATGCAAAGCTACCGAAAGCACAACTGTGCTTAGTTATTTCCTGGCATTAAAGATGCCTCTGAAAAGACACCTTTTCCTGTAATATCTATTTTCTGCCGGGACAAGGAAAATGTAAGAGTTGTTTAGTTTTTGTAGTATTTGTCCTTGCTGAGAGCTCTGTCCCCCCCTAGAAGAGGGTCCAACTAGCAGTAAGGAGATTGAAAATGGAGGTGAGAATTTGAAATGGAAGTCAGAGAAGGTGAACATGATACAAATTTTAATTCTGAACATTTCAAGTAGAAGGAGGGGCATGGTTCGAGAGGCTTCTTTGCTAAACTTTACAAAGTATTTAGAAAATATTTGGGTATTTTCAATGAAAAAATCTTTGCTTTAAAAAAAATGGGAAAAATCTGGAAAAGTGAATGTTTCCATCCATTATACTTTCTGCCACTTGTATTACATACCTTTGTACTGATGATTCAGTCCTTCTCCAATCCATTTCTTTATCAAAGCAAGGTTTCCAAAGTGTTGACAAGAAACTTTGTGATCCCTAAAGCCCACATATCACAAACAATACCAAAGTTCACTATACTATGAAGATAAATACATTCCACGTGTAGATAAGAGCTGAACTATTGTTCCTGTAATAATGTAGCATATTACCTGAAAAAGATCATTTTAATTTGTTCCATTTCTGAAATTAGGATTCCTAGATGAAAGAAAAAAAAGCCATGAAATGTATAATTGGGAGGGATGGGGCGGGGGGGGGCTTTATGCTGAAAGTGTTCTATATCAAGCAAGAGATGTTCAGTGTTGGCAATAACAGCATTTTATTCACATCTGAAATACTTAGAGACAGGATGCTTAATTAGTAAAAAGAAGACAACACTTCCAATTCTATACTTCAAATTCTTTGTAGGTTTTTGCCTAGTTTTTTGGCATAACATGGAAACAATATTTTTATTAGGTTTTTTTTTTTAAGAGGCATTCAAAATTAAATGGGATGTTCTTTAGAGAATACTTTTGTTTGTGGAGAAAAAAATATCAATTATTAGAAACTATTATCACTCATTTAAGGAGTCATCCTCCCAATGCCTAGCAGTGTTCTACAACACAATCAAATATCATACTTCCTAAACCACACAAATTTCTAAAGGAAAATTTCTGAAGTAAATTGGAGGATTTGACAAAAACAAGCATTTTACATTGGTTTTACAAATAAAAAATACCTAGTGGCCCATGGGTACATAAACTTCCTATCCAAAAAAAGTATGAACTACCTGTCCTAAATAACTTTTAATGACCTTCTCTGCTTTTTCTGGAGCAGTAGTGATGAACTTCAGCCTTGCTTCTGGTGTGACTGCTCTTTTTAGAGGTGTATCAATGCTCCAGTACACTTATTTTCTGCCTCCTAAGTCAGCATGGATTTCTAAGACATGGAGGACTTTTCAGGATTCATGAAACACTTCTATGAAGACACTCAGAAAGCCTCATGTGTAATGCACAGTGCATTTATAATTGCTGCTTGTTGATATAGTGTTTGGTTTCTAATTAAATTGAATTTTTTCTTATGAAAGGGAGAGGAGAGCTGCAGTGCATTGGCCATGTCCAGTGGGCCGGGAATATACAAAGGGCATAAAGAGAGCAACGTCTGTGTGTCTGTACTGAGCAACTTCTGTGTGTCTGTGTCTGTACTGGAGTGTAAAGCTGTCATTAGCTCAGTCCTTGACAAGACCTTGGAATACAAGCAGCACCAAGAGGCTTGGGTGCTGCCTGGCTGCTTTGCAGCCACACTGTCCTGCCAGCACATGGTCCTGCTTCTCTCTCCCCGTGGTCTCAGCTTATGATCTATTTCCAGCTACCTGCAGCTGGAGAAGTGTGTCCATCATTCCAGGTACTTGTGAGACCTGTATGAAACAAACCATGAGCAATGTGGGATTGTATTTCATGGATTTGCAGGTTTCCAGTTCCAGTTAGGGAAGGTAGACAGGGAAATATTGTCTGAAAAAGTCTGGGTTGATCTGAAAGTTTCCTCTGAGTGTTTTTCAGGCTGTGATTTTTAAATATTTTATATTTTTTAATGCAGATACAGTGGTACCTGGAAAATGGGAACACTTTGAAAACTTTTGTCTTGAAGAGTGATGTTCTGAAAGTGAACAGAATACAAATCTGGAGTTCCTGTAGAGGAAATGAAAGTGTGTACTTATGTTGCTGTTAAAACCAGAAAAGATTAGTCAGTGTGAATTGATTCAAAAAACAACCATAAAATGAGTTTTGGTAACTGCTAACAATTACATCAATAACTTGAAATAAATGAAGTACTTTCAAGAGGAAAATTAATCCATGTAGGTGATTCCAAACTACAGATGCTCATTTGCACATTGTAATGGATTAGTTAGCATGTGTCAGGAGCCTGTCTCAGGATCATATTATTACTCTCATCTGGATAGGATGAAGATAAGACCTAGCTGAGGATGCCATAAGCATTAAATGTGGTGTGCCATATCAGCACTTCAGTCAGATTCAGACAAAGGGAATAAAGACTTTAACATTTCTATACTGGTTTTCTAAATTCTCATTTCAAGGATTAAACAGGAGAATCTTGAGTCAAAAAAAAAAAGGAAGCTCATGTTTTTAAATGGATCTGTTTCCTGCTCATGACTTCAGTTTTAAGTCCTGGGCATAATCTGTCCATCAGTGTGATATGATCACCTCAGGACTTTTTGAACAGTGTTTGCAGATCTGATTGCCACTGGTGTACAGGCACTCCGTTTTCAGTGGATCAAACTGACAATAAACAACTTAATGTTTGGGGATGGGTGGATTTTCACATATTTCTAATTAGCTGTTTTATAGAAAATGCCAAGGACATAATAATGAAGAATCCATTACTCCAAGTACTTCATATGCCTTATATGAAGAGATGCATTTATAGGGATACAAGGCCAAGAATCCAGCAGGGCTGTGGGGGGAAAGAAGAGGCAGAAACTTTCCTGAAGGCTTTTTTTCAGTATCACTGTGAAAGGCCTCAAGCCATGAAGCTCTTGTTACTACCCTGGGACTCTTTCCAACATCTATTGTAGAGGAATTTTTTCCTGCTATTCTTTCTGAAAATAATTTTATGTATGATTTGGTGTAAGAGAAGCCACCTAGACAGAACAGTCTTTTCAGTGCTGACCTTGAAATAAAATCCCACCTTGATTTGTACAAGGGTAAGAGTTTTATGTGCGACAAACCAGCATCCATTTCTGAAGAAAAATCTGAATCCCTATAACTGCTTTTTAACAAGTTCCCACCCTATATCAAGCTGTAGAATAAATAAGTCCAATTTTTGTTTTTAAATCTCAATTATTAGTCTCAGAATTGCTAAATATTACACCTGGGTGGCATTGAAAACACAAAACTGAAAGCAAGACTTGTTTTTTCATTGCTTATTAACATCACCAATCATCCAGGTGATCCCAAGTTCTACCACTATAGAGATAGTGCTAATCATATTTTTCATTAATGAATCCTTTTTATTCCTTGAAGCACACACAAAAAATTATTAAATCCTTCTCTATACCATTTAATATCTGAGTTTCAGACTTTCTATTTATTCAGGGCTATATTGCAAAAAGGTATAATTAAAGTGAGTTGAGAAGATACACTTCCCGACATTTGTTTGATGTATCATTTGGAGAAGAAATCCAGAAAAATAAATGTAACCAAATTTATCAGACTAATCTGTGTCTGGAGTATGCAGCTTGTATGTATCTGTTTTCAATTTTAAAAGTGAGGTTTATCAAGGCAATTGAAAATAAGCATGTCAGCTATTATAATTTTTTTAGAATGCTTATAAATTCATCCAAATGCACTTAATTTTCAACAAAAGAAGTAGCTGTCCATGAAAATTTTATTTAAGGAAATGAAGAAATGGTACAAAATTGTGTTGAATGGATTAGTCCCATGGAATTAATAAAATGAAAGCAACCCTTTTTTAAATAATCCAGTGTACACTGAGAACTTGTGACATATAGCCTGTGATGATACATGGAGTGGTGATGTAAAACTGAGCAAGTAAATCTGCTTCAAGCTGCTCGAGAACTGGAGTGATGTTTGGCTGTGCTGAGAAATTCATAATTCTCAGTTGGCTGGACCTGCTCTTCTCTCACTTTTAGGGATTTAAATTGGGAATAACTGTCATTGAAGTCAAGTGACACTGCGATCCAAAAAGGGGGACGAAAGTCTGAATACATTCATTGATATGCACTTGAACAAAGTCTGACTCATTGTAACAAATGGAATTCATTTTCTGCCTGCTGAAAGTATAAGTTTCTTTAAAATAAAAGGTTGTGTCAAAAATCTGAGTTTGTGACAAGAAGGTCTGAGCTGGCGACAAGAGACTGAGGAATAAATTTGCAAAAATATGACCACCATCTGTAAGGGGCTTTGTGTTTACATTTCCTGAACAAGTCTGCCTTTCTTTTGTATTATCCACTATTGCCAAGATACATTGTAAGCCTGATAGCCTGCTTTGGTATGTGGGCACTCCAATGAATACCTATTCCAGAAACACAGGGCAAATAGGAATATAATTATTACAGCCAGATTTTAAATACATGTGAGGTATGTATATTTCAGTACATTAATTTAATTAATTTAATATGTTTAATGTAGCTACTGAAATGTAGTTATGCACTTAAGTGAAGGACTGGAGTATCAGTGAGGCTGAGGGTGTCTGCAGTTTGCCTTTCAACTCACAGAGGACTGCAGTCTTGCAGAAGGATTCAAGGCAGATGTAGATCTACATCCTTAGTAAGGAGAAAATGTCTTTCTTTCTAGTGAATATCTAGGTTGAGTAAAGAGTTTTATTTCTTTTGAGTACTTAGAAGTACAAAATAGTATACCAATATGTCTTGGTTTTGAAAGACAGGTGTCTGCTAAGGAAGGCAGAAGCCTCCCCTGAAATGGAAAATGTAAACCTCCTCCCTCTGAATTGCTATAAATTTTAAATTAAGGGGGATCTCAGGCAAAAATGTGGGAGCAGGAATAACAGTTCTTTATTAGGGAAGAAAATAAAAAGATAAAATAGACAATGCAGTACACTAGAACAACACTGACAGAGCAGAACACAACCTGACACCCTGTTGGTCAGGGTGTTGGTAGCAGTCCAATTGGAATTGTGGCTGCAGCCCTCCTGGAGTGTCAGGTGTGGTTCTGTTGGAGCAGGGATCCTGCAGAAGGATGTAGTTTTCCTCTGAATGTCCAGTGGAAGAGGCAGAGCTGCTCCTCTGGGAAATCCAGCAGAGAAGCTGGGCTGGTGTTCCAAAATCTCCAGATTATATCTGGGTAGGAATGCTTGGCTTCTCCCTCTGGGCAGAGCATCTCCCAATGGGATGCTATAGTTCTTATCAGTCATGCAGTGACATTCAATAGCCTGTTATCAGCAGATGTCCCCCCAGAGGAAAGATTGGGTGTGGAAGAGATAAGTTAAGTGTGCCCACTTAACAGAAGACAACTGCCATACAGATGACAAATAAAATACAATTTGCTTGGCAATCCAGGACACAACAATACATCTATATTTGCATTAATAATAAGCCATCACAAAAGGCATGGGATAGCAAATGTTGTAATAATATGCGGACTTAAAATTCTTCCTGTCAGTAGTTTAGAGCTTTTCCTTCTCTGTCAGTAGCTGCAGTGTTATTGCAACTACTATGGCAGGGATTCCTAATTGATGAGACATTAGCAATTTATTGTTTAGTTGGACAGGCATACCTCCCTTCCACACAAAAAGCTTATTGCTTCCTAAATTCTATAGATTTTAAGATCTATGTTTCACCTGCCTTGTACTAAGGTAAACGGGTTTTCTGTAGCCTAGACAAAAGGCAGGACTGAGGGTTGTGAGCAATATTTTTCTGAGGACAACTCATAGCCATGACTTGCTGATTTTTGCCAGCAAAGAGCTTCAGCAGAGCTTCCTGAGCCAACACCTGTGGTGACAGAGCAAGCCCCTCCTGGGCTGCAGTGGGCTCCCTTATCACAACTGTGCAACCCTGCCTTCTGGTCAGCAGAGAGAAACTAATTTAGGAACATATTGTATCAAACACCTTTGCATTTCATACCAGATTGATGCAGAGTGTAACTTTTGCCCTGCAAGAAGCTTGGCTGTCAGGTTTGCCTCCTCAATCCCTTTGCTTCACTTCTTGTCTTCTGCACCTCCTGCCTACCAGTTCACACTAGGCAGCACATCTCATGGGAAGAAACCTCATGCAAAACTTTTTATCCTGGTAATAAACATGTTCCTTAAAGTCTATTCCTTCTTCATCCCTAGTAGAGACCTTGCAGATTGCTATGCACTGACTGTGATCTCAAAAGAGACCCAAAAGCAGCGAGTCAGAATCATTGTGGTATGGATGTGTGTAACTTGTCACAGGACACATAGAAGAATGTAATGCTGTGCTGTCATTTAAATACCTATGGAGGGGGCACAGTGCCACGTAGCCAGGCAGCATTTGCTGAACTTTTTCTGGTTTCCATGTGCAGCCCAAATTCCAAATGGTTCCGAGGAATTGCCTCTACAAATGCAAGACATAATAATGGAACAATAAGGGTTGAAAACTGCTTGGTGGGTGCCATCAGAAACAATACAATACAAAAGCTGAATACACAACATGGAAAATACTGGTGCCCCTGTACACTGTATTAGAAGAGTTCCTTGAAACAGTTTGAGATTTTCACTTTGTCAGCATTTGTCTGAATTTTCCCATTGTCTGGGTAGTTCTCTGAAAGAGAAAATGAAACATTCTCTGAAAGTGAAACATTCTCTGAAAGTTTCCTTTCAGTTTGCAGTGTTGCTTCTAACTGCTCTACTGACTTTAGAATGTGTTCTTTGCTTATTAATAAATAATGTATAAAAAATAATATCAGGCACTCATTGCTTTTGGATATATTCAAAGCTCTGGCTGGGAATCACTACATGGGGAATTTAAGTCCACATATGCGGTCACCATAACTGAAAGATTTTTTACTTAGTTGGTAGAAGCAGATTGTTGAATGCTTGATTACTGTGAAAGTTTCTCCTGCACCCAACAGGCCTGTGCTGCTGTGCCAGTGACCAGGCTATCAGTTTCAGTGTTTTATCAGGTCAATGGAAACAAGCTCAGGTTATACCAGTAATGCGAGCAGCAACAGGAGATTATTAAATCACGCGGCACTAACCCAAAGACACTGATTCTACTTGCTCTCTGCTGATCTCCTATCTTTACAACTCTCTCTGAATGTACTCTGTACTATAAAAGTTGCCACGTGGGCAGATTCAAATCTTACCCCATCCCATTACTGACATGGTTATGAGGAAATGTCCAGGCAGTGGCTTCGTGCCTCTGAGCAGCAATAAGTACAGCAGTGCAGAACTGAGTGCTGACCACAGGAATGATGCCAACAAGAAATAGTGCAGCAGGACAGCCACAACTCTGCACCAGGAGTCTGTGGGAGTATCCACCCTGTCAGAGGTGAGGTGGTACTGGTGGCATCATAAGGAAGGTATTGCTGGTAGTGTCTGGTGGTATCGTTGCTACACTTTCTGGAAATTTGACTTTCAATTCCAGAGATGAAGATGATGTTAAAAATGAGCATAGAAAAGCAGAGACTCACTAACATCCACTGTACAGATAAGTTTTAAGTTTTTCTATTGGTAGAAGTATGTTTAGGAGAAAAAAAGAAGAGAAAAATGAGAAAAAATCTCAAATATTTTCTCATTTTCATTTATATTAAAAGCAAGCTAGAGAGGAGAAACTTTAATACAGACAGAAACTAAAACAATAACTTATTTGCAGAATCACACCAACATTACTCTCAGACAGCTTAACAAATCCATCAGTTTTGTCTGACTTTGACTAGAACAGAGAATATCCAGCACTTTTTAGGACTAGGCCTTGACTGACAACAATTTGGGATGTATTTTTTCCCTTTCTGCTCTTTTTGGGATCTTTTTCATCAGTGTTAAGAAGCAAGTTAGCATAAAACAAGTATTTCTAACCATTCTCCAGAGTGCAAGAGAATAATAAACCTCCACTTCCAAACTTTGTCCTATCTCTGAATCACAGAGTCAATTAGGTTGGAAGAGGCTTCCAAGATCATTGAGTCCAACCTATGACCAAACACCACCATGTCAACTGGACCCTGGCACTGAGTGCCATGTCCTCTCTTTCCTTAAACACCTCTGGGGACAGTGATTGCACCACGTCCCTTGGCATTATATATAGTATATATACACATATATATAAATGTGTATTTTTATCTTTTATATATATATATATATATACATATATATACACATTATCATAAATCAATACATTTAAAAGGCAGAGGCTAGAAGCTCCTACAGTCTTAAAAACATGAACCTTGATGGAATTGCTGCAAATCTGCATTAGTCCAAGCAGGATGAGAAACAGGCATTAATCTATTATAACTTCAGCTCTGCTGGCATGACTTCCCTATTTGTTCAGAGGGGATTCCCAGGATACCATTAATCACAGGCATGTCCATCAAGAAAATTTGCTGCAATTGTGTTTGTATTAAGTCATTCACAATAAAACAGTAGCACAAGCTAGCTACCACCTAGGAAAAGATATAACTGTTTACACATTGTAATACCAGAGTATGGGGAGAGGTCACACTGCTGGTGGAGCACTGTGACACATTTTTAAAGCCTAGACTTGAGACAGTGAACTGAAAAGCTCAATGTGTATCACAGACCTGTGTACTCTGGGTCTGTGTTGTCGGTGCCTGACCAGGGTAGTGACAGAGGTGTCAGCCTCTGTCCCAAGCCATGCTGTGTGGCTTAGCTATTTTTGAAAATAGTATTTGCTAATTAATAATATTGCAATATGTTCTAAACTAGCTGCTTTTAATTGTTTTCCTCAAACTACATGCAGAACAAAATATTGTAACTTAGTGTAAAATACTTGCAGTTTAACATCTTCCCTC
Source organism: Molothrus aeneus (assembly GCF_037042795.1). Classification (NCBI taxonomy): domain Eukaryota; kingdom Metazoa; phylum Chordata; class Aves; order Passeriformes; family Icteridae; genus Molothrus; species Molothrus aeneus. The sequence continues at coordinate 16,498,715 of NC_089647.1, read as the reverse complement.
TTACCTAGTGAGTATTTGAAACAAAATGATAATAACCAGACCAGCCATGGACAATCCAACACCAATATAAGAAATATAATCCAAAAGCTTTTCATATTTATATTTTATATGTAATGCCCACAAAACCAATTGTATCACTTATATGAGATGAAAAGAGATACATTTCTTTCTAAAGTTTCTGTTTCTGGTTGCTCATAGGAACAAGAATGTTTCAGTAAAGTTATGATTTTTGCTAGCCATTGCCAGAATTTTTAGATCCCACAGAATTATTCTAGACTCCAAAACTAGAGAAGCTTGTGAAAAACACCAACAAGAGATTTAACAATACCAATCAAATATTCATCAAAATAGCAGATTAAATTATTAATAATAAAATGCAAGGGGACACAGACTTTACAAAGCAGCTTTTAGCTTTTCATACTGGTGAGCATTCTGAATTTTGACTTCTTGGTCTAAGGTAAGATATTACAAAGAATTATAAATTGAAACCAGTCTATGTTTGTATAGTGACAATAAAGCAGCAAGTAAATGTAAATGTATTCAGTGAAACAGGAAATGCTGTTGCCTTTGCATAAACAGATGGGAATCTTATTTAGAATATAGTCAATTTGCGCAAAAAGGACATGCATAACACAAAGGGAAATACAGAAACAAGTAAATAGTACAAATTTGGAAATGCTGTTCTGTGAAGACAGTAAAAATGAACTCTGAAATGCTGGCACACTGAAATTAGTGACCACAGATATGTGATTTTATCCAGGGTGTGTTTTGTTTAGAGAAGCTGAAATAAATACTGAAGGAATAACAAACATCAGAACCAGGCAGTCATTCCTAAATAGTCTTGTTGGTAAAAGAGGGCAATGTATAAAACTTAATGGTTGAAAGCTTAATATTTACAGTTCAAGTACTTTTATAAACACATAAGCAATGGGAGTAGTTAATGCTAAATCCTCTGAGCTATTTACCCAGCACAAGGCAGTGCCACAGCTAGTCCAGATTCCAGGAAGCTCTACTCTTCACTTGGGGACACTTCAGCCTTTAGACAACCCCTCATCTGACCACCAGCTTCTGCAACTGAGGTGCAGAGCTGGAGGCTACAAAGGCTGAGCAGGGGGAATGAATTAGGCCAGCCCTTCCCTGCTGAGGAGCTGCACCAGCAGCTGGGCACAGGCACAGGTCGTGTCAGAGGGAGCCAGGACTTGCCAACACATTTGGCTATTCAGCAGCTTGGGCACAACTTGCCCAATTTGCCACATCTGCCACAGGGCAGAAACAAGTACATGGGGACACTTTAAACTCCTGTGCATTCTAGCTTGAGTGCACCTATGCCCTTGTATTGCCATGAGTTAGAAACAATCAACCAAACAAAAAAAAAATTAAACAACCTCAGACGCTTCCCAATGAAGAAAGGACAATACCCTACCATCAGAACAGCAAAATTAGTGGTGTGATTACACCTGCATCGTTGACAGGGTAATCCCAAAAGACACAGGCATGACCACACAGCTGCAGTTCAGATGTGTCCTACTAGGGGTGGGGATTGCAAAGAAAAAAAGTGGCTACAGAGACATAGACATAGGCACCAGCAAACTGTGTGAATTGACAGTGATTTGATTTTGAAAGGGGAGCTGACAGCTACTAAGCAATATATGGGTTTCATAAACCTTGTGAATTATATCAATAACAGCATAATTTGGCATTTTAAAATTACTTTATGTGCCTTTCTCAGACAAGATTGCCAATGAAATTACCAATTCCTGTGAATTATCCAAGTGATCAGGATTCAGGCTTCCACTGTCTAAGCATTAAAGCACTGCCAGTTGAATTATTTGTTAGCCAAACAACAGCTTTCAGGTTTTGGTAGCAGTGTTACTGCCAACCAGAGCTGAATCCACACTGGAACAGGAAGCAAACAATGATAAATGGAGTGGCCCTTCCCTCCCCTCCTGCAGCACAGTGGTGCTCGTGCACTCACACATCAAATGACATGCAGACATTTTCAAACATACTTCTGCAGGGGACAGCAATTAGAACTACTTTTAATGAGCAACAAGCAGCTTGGAGTGCAAATAAGAAGTGAACACAATCATTCATGGTATTAAGTAGTTCAATTAAAAATTATGAATAAAAATAGGAGTAAAAAAGTTTGTCTCATTTCCTTAGTAATTTCCTTAGAAATGACACATTTCCTGGATCACTTAGCTGTATGGTTTTGTGGTGATGATTACTGATCTGTCATATGTATGTGTTTGAGCTTAAAAATTTTGTTAAATATTGTAAGAAGCCAATTACTGCTTTCTGGAGAAACCATGCCAAATTTGAATACACATTATCTAAAAATTCAAGAGGTTTGGCAAATGGACACTCACATAGGAGAATTGTCTGCAAGAAAGCAGTAACATGTGGCATCAGTTCCTGGTGGAGGAAGTCAAAGGACAAAATGGTTTTATCTGGAAGTAGGAGTTAAAAGACAGCATGAAAAATGAACATTCCCCACATTAATATGTGTATTGGCCAAGTCATGTTGACTTTTTTCTTGTTTTCCAAAATTTTGGCTGTCTTCTGGAGAGAAAGACTGTCCTCCATAGACCTGTTTTTTTCATTCTTGATATAGGACTAATGCACCTTAAGACAAATCCCCTCTGGTATTCCTATGGCATTTTATGGAATACACTTTTGCTCACAAATGTCCTAGTTTAGCAGCACAGAGTCAGCAGTATCAGCTGTTACATACAGAAGTTGAAGAACATTTTCTATGCCACTTGATCTAAACACAAGAAGCCTGCACTATGCTCATGTACACATTCAGCATTTACAGATTTTTGTTTAGATTTTTTTCAAAATCCATATAAGTAGTTGAGAAAACCTGCTATTCCTATGAATGTTAAGAGAGATCTTTAATTTTTGCTGAGGTGGAGTGTGAAAATAATTATTATCCTTCTCTTAATATCATTTCTGGGGGAAAATACTGGTAAATGAGAAAAATAATATCCTAAATCCTAATATATGCACACCGTCCAAATGGCCAGAGTTTCAATAACAGTAAATAAGAAATAGTCACACCAGGGACACTTAACTGTTAGTGCAAAGTCAGAAGATAAGAGACTGCCTGGCCTTTTGCCTTCAGGTCTCACTTTTTGACTGTCTGGGTTTTTTTTCACACTTCCACCAAATTAGAGTTCATCTAGGTGATTTAAATTGCTCATCTGAATTGTAGCTTAAGTGAGGAAGCAAAATCCTAAATTATATAATAGGCTTTTTTATTGCTGTTATGCTTTTGACTTAAGACCAAGAGAGATTGATTTGATCTCTCTCTAGTCTGATCATCAGGTGAGACTAATGTAACTGTACTTCTACAAAATATCACAAATGTGCACTTAATATTGAAGAAATCTGTTGGGACTTCTTGTAAGACAAACTGCATTCAATATCTATCTGTCTTGAGGGGAGTATTATGTTATACTGGCATTATGATAAAGGCTTTGATTATATGATCATACTGTTTTTCCACATTATTGTTTTCTGAAACAGAGAACAGATATGGCAGTGGCCAGTTAATGAGTTATTCATTGATTTTGTTGTTGGTGCTGGGTGTGTTGGTTACTTGGTTTATCTCTTCACATATTTTCTAACCCTGGTGAGAGAACTGAATTATTCATTTCCCTATGGTCTTGTATTCAATTTATGTTCATCATTATGATGTCTAAGTGCTCCACTAACCTCACCTTTGTTATGCTGTTGTGATTTCTCAGTGTTACTGACACTACACTGAGAGATGGAAGAGAAGTCTGCTGGTTTCAGGTGCCCGGTGTGAAACTCTCGTGATATCAGAGAAATGCACATACTTGAAGCTCAGCAGAAGAATTATAATATTTTTTTTTTTTCCTCCTGGTCAATACCAATTTATCCTCCAAGCACTGCAGAATGTAAGTAATGGAATCTAGGAAAATCCCAAGTGAGTAATCCAATTTACAGGTGTTAGGATGTGGATGTCCTGACTGACACCTGACAGCAATAGGAATTTTGGTTGAAATGGTTCATGTCTTCAGATTTCAGGTGAAGTAAGTATGTACTTGTTCTTAATCTCAATGTTTGTAGAGTTATGGTAAAGATTCAAGACACCCTCAATTTTAGAAAATAAAACAACTGAAAAAGTCACAGTCACCAAAAGGATTTTGGCCATTACATGTACATTTGCATTCTTCTATAAATAAGATTCTCCAGCTCATTTGATGTTTGCATTTCTTGTACCAGGCATCAGCATGCATAAAAACCAGCCAGCTAAGGGGTTTTTCCCCCCAAAGGAGATTTTCAGTGAATATTCATTAAAAGTTTTCCCAGCTGCAGTTTTCTAAAGAAGAAAGGGCTTACTTAAAATGTTGAACAGTATCTGAACTTCAGTACTGAGGTCACCAATAAGCCCAGGAGCATTTTCCTGTATTTCTGGTTTTGTTGATTGATACTTTCCCTGTGCTGTATCTGCAACAATTAGCAGTGTATGAGTTAGGATTTATGATTCATACTGGTGTTCATTCTGTCTAGCTAAATCCAACAACATACAGGACTTACTTCTCTGTGCCAAAAACAGAATCATAGAGGAGCTTGATTTCAGTGGAGCAGACTGGATTGCAACACTGGGCTGTGAGATGTTACCAGTGAAAGAAAATTCCTCCATTGCTTTCATGAGGCTGCATCAAAATAATGAGTGGGATAAAAGTTATAATTATTTGTTATTATACAGCTACAGGTTCAGTTTCTGAGCTTCCTGTCTGATTTGGTTCTCCAGTGGGTAGTGCTCCTCATTTCCTATCCCCATCTTTTCTCTAAAGCAGAAGAATCCAGCAATGCTTACATTGGTGTAAATTGGGAATTGCACATTGGAGTTGAATGGCAAACATATTTTAACTTCATGAACTGCTTTCATCCTGAACCAGAAGGGGAAATGCTGTTGACTTACATCTAAAGAAAATGACAAAAGCTGAAGTACCTGGTTGTAGCACTGATGAGAGTATTGTGGATGAATTCTGTTTGTTGGCATCCAAGAGTTGACTCACTGAAGCCATTACGGCCACAGATGCCTGGATCAAGCAGAAAAATGGCAATATTCAAATGCAGTGGAGTAAATCACCCCATGTGCTACACACTGAATGGGCAAAGTAAGAACACTTAACAAGCATTGCTTGAGAGTACACAACAGAGTAAAAAAGTAAAAGAAGGCATTCAAGGGAGCACAAACTTTGTGCCAATGGGTTCATAAAGCCACACTTTTATTAATTTAGTTAGTAAAGATTTAATTATTAACTTAAACATTAAATGATGCTTAAAAATGCAGATGTACATCTAAACAGCTGATAAGTTTACACTCAGTTCTGAGAACAGACCCAAGGGTGATTCCACAAGTACATGCTCGAGGATGCTTAAATAACTCTTCTAAATGACAAAATGAATGCATTTGTTTGTAGTGTTATGTACAGTTAAGAGAAAGAACAGTGTCTTTTCTGCTGGTGGAGGGGGAGACAGAATTGATAACACAAATATTAAGCCCCACAAGTCTTATTTTAGTTCTAATAAAACTCACCTGAAAGTCTTCTGAAACATTTGGCTTTTTCATAATGTGCAGCAGTGATGTTCTGTCTGGTCAGTTGGTCTGTCATGGAGCTGAGGATTTGAGTGTTACTTACAATAACTGAAACCTTCCCAGAGCCCACAGTTTCAACCTGTGAGGAAAATGTCATTTAACAGGAACAAAAGGAGGAAAGGCAAAAGAGTCACCACGTCATAGCATTCTCACACAAAATAAAAATATACAAGTAATAAAATAAAAATATACAAGTAATTGGCCATCCAAAATGTTTGTGTTAATGTCAAGTATGTGGTGTTTGCAAATTCTCCCTAGAGATTGTTTTCATGAATTCTTGGAGTATCTTGGGTTGGAAGGGAGCCCTGGAGGTCCCCATGCCCAACAGGGGCTGAAATCAGGCTGCTCAGGGAATCACTTTGAATATCCACAACCTCCCTTGGAAAACTGCTCGTGTTTGAACAGTGTTAAGGAGAAAAATATTCTCTTATTTAAATGGAATTTCCTATATTGCCGCTTAACTCTATGGGCACTCATCCTAACACTGCACACCTTGAAGAACAGCCTGGCCCCATTGTTCACCTTGCCATGAAGTAGCAGCAGGACCTCTCCTTTGTCTTGAGGTCACTGAGTTCTGAGTCTATAAACTTCACTGCACCTTTCATTGTTCCTTAAATAACCACAACAGGATTTTTTGAAAGGCCATCAAAGGAACTTGAAAAATGTCCTCTGGAACAATCATGCCTCTCAACACAGGGTTTATAACCTGCAATGAGGACATTATCACCACTTCAGTACATTGAACAGAGTGTTAGCTTGGAATAAATGTTAAAAAAACCAAAAACAATAAAATATTCTGCTGCTGGAGGTACCAATATGAGTGCTATAAGCACTGGTTGGAACCAGTTTGAGTTGGTTAGCACTGAATGAATAGAGATTAAATCTCTATAGCATCTTTAAAGTCTAAACACAAAACCAAGTTGAGGCATCTAGCTGTACCTCCATATAATATATGAAGGTACAGCTATATAACAATAAGAGACAGAAAATCTGCCAGTCATCAGATCAAGTCATCTGGTTTTTAATCCCATCAATGAATAACTCTACTGAATTGCTTCAGTAACTGAATTGTTCTCAAATTATTTATGTTGGGAAGCTACCAAAATCAAGATTAATTCTATCATGCAGCTTTGAAGAATTGATAAAACTTGGCAGGCAGGTAGGTAAGAAAAGTGAATGTCTTGCATAGGGAGGAAGGAAATTTGCATTTATAATTACTGGAGATAATATTATTTGACTTGAAAAGATCTGCATGTGCACGATGAACCAACAGTACATCATGAACACCTGCGTTCACTGTTTGTGGTATTTGTTGGGTCCCCAGGATGAAGGAGGAATGATGAATCTAACTCCATGTTCTTAGAAGGCAAATCTATTATGATATGATATGATATGATATGATATGATATGATATGATATGATATTACACTATATTACATTACATTACATTATATTACATTAAAGAATGCTATACTAAAACTATACTAAATAATAAAGAAGGGATACAGACAGAAGGCTTAACAAGATACTAATTAAAAACTCGTGACTGACTCCTCAGAGTCCTGACACAGCTTGGCACTGATTGGTCATTAAGTAAAAACAGTTCACATGAAAGCAATCAAACAACCACCTGTTGGATAAACAATCTCCAACCACATTCCAAAGCAGCAAAACACAGGAGAAGCAATCAGATAATTATTGTTTTCATTCTTCTCTGAGGCTTCTCAGCTTCCCAGGAGAAGAAATCCTGGTGAAGGGATTTTTCCAGAAAATATGAAAGTGATACACTGTTCTTGCTTCTGACTTCTAGCATCACCTTGGATTCAAAATAAGTAATTCTATTTAAAAGTAATCAAATGCTTTTAAACCTAGGCTCTCACTAGCATGCACACCTCCTGCTCCCATTCCCCAGCTCCCCAAGCTGCCCTCAGCTCACTAGATGGCAGCCCAACATCACAGCTCCCAAGAAACCCACACATTCCTGATGGCAGCAGAAAAACCATGTGTCGCACCTTACTGGCATTGGAAATAGCTACTTGTAATATTATATATTGCTTTGAACCGTTTAGTGAAGGTTATGTACTGGGAAAATGTAATATTGAGCTCAAGGGTTTCTCAGGAAAGGATCCAAGCAAGTGAAGCATTGGGTTGAAGGTACAGTAGTCAAACAAAAATGCACGAGGAAAGGACTTCTCTTATTTAGTGGGACTGTACCTGGTGTATTTTTTTTTCTTTTTTTTTTTCAGTTGGGACTAGGGATAAGGAAGTGAAGCACAGAAGCAACAGAAGGGAAGCAGTGTCTGTAATGTGCTTAGTCATGTTCAGCTCTCCATGTTTTGCAGAAACAGCAGGGCTAAGCCTTAGAGCTAGACTTAGGGAGTTATGCATTTTATGGATTTTATAGATGGCATTCATGCAAGAGAGTTTGAATTTGGATTCTTGATGGACATAAACATTGACAGAATGGAAAGTCTTCACTTTTAATCCTCCTGAACATGTTGGTGTCAGTGTCACCCTCATACCAGTCTTCTCCCTTTCACTGGTTTGGTACCCTGGGTCAGCATCGCCTCTGCTCAGAGGCATTTGCTGTGAACGAGGAACCTGGCTGAGGAAATTGCAGGCCAATTAAGAAAAGTGAAATGGGATGCTGTGTTCAGGCAAACCCAAGCAAAATAAAATTATCACCATTGGAAATTCAGACCGTCTGCACAGCAGACACATGCCAAGAATGCCACAGGAAAAAGGCTTTGGTCATTTATTTTGCTTTCTGCAAAGTTTTGAGGGACATGAAATATATTTCCTGCCCCAATTTTCTATTCCCACTCCCCATTTTTTTTCCCCCGGGACAATGCAGAATCTCAGAAACTGTTTAAGTAGTAATTTAAGATTACCTGTGATGCTAAGGAATCCAGATTTTCATTACAATTCAAATTTGGGGAGGCTTTAAAGTACGAATTTTCCTTTCTCTGGAGCACATCTGGGTTCCTATTGAAGCATTACCTGTAATTTTCAAAAAGCAGAAAGATATGCATTTAGTATGGGTGTTCTCACACATTCACATGATCTCACTGGGACTTAAAACTGTTCTGTGGCTGTGACACCCTATCCAGTGTTACTTTCTGTTTGCTTGTAAAATTTTGTCTTTCAGGGTTACAAGTGACCATCAATTATTATCTATTTATGGTTCTTTTCAGAACATGTGGTTTACATTCTTGTCAGAGGAGCTGACATTCTTTATGTCCAAGTCAGACAGGATTTAGTTATGTTAGAGCTGCAAAAATACATCTTTTAATTGGGAAGCACTGGAATCAGCTCTGAGCTGTCAGAAAGTCTTTTTACCATGTCCTGAAAAACAGAGTTTATATGTCATGAAAGAGATGCAAAGGACATGTGGACCAGCAGCTGTGCAGCACTTACTCCTCTACAAGGTCCCTGTCAAGGTCCCTGAAAGCTGGGGCAGTTCATGGAACCACAGTTGATGGAAAGCATCCTGAATCCTAATGCTAGATTGTAGGATATAAACAGATTGTTTTGGTATTAAAAGGTTGCTCAGGACCCTGACTCTCCTCCCAGCCCCAGACAGGCACAGACCCATCTCAGCATGTGTACCTGAAATTCTCTGCATTTGGGGCAGAAAGCTTTGCAGAAAAGTTTGTGCTCCTGCTGCCTGAGCTACAGAGCTCTGGCTTCAAACACAGACCTCTCATCTGGTCTAATAATCCAACATCTTTCACAAACTTTACATCTGCTTTTGGGAAATGGGAGCAAAAGGAAAGACACACATACCATTCACAGTATCACGTGCACAATCCTTTTAGGAGTGGCCATATTTACCCACTATCATCTGTTCAAAAGTAAGGTTTTTATATTGCTTTCAAAAATGTTCACTGTCTCAGTACTGTAGTCACAGAAATTAACTGCACAGAAAGAAAAAAAAAATAATATATTTCCAGATTAAATATTTTTAGCATAAGGATCAGTTTTCAAAAATGAAATAGTACTGAGGCAAGAGAAGCTCATTGAATCTTTTGCCCTAAATGAAATAAAAGTAGTTAGGTAAATCTTATCTATACCCAAGCTTTTAAGTGCCACAAGTGATATTTTTGAAGTGAGTGAAGTCTTAAAAGCCCATACTTTTTGCCATCTCTTCCATTTTCACTGTTTTAGTCCTAGAAAATTTGTAAAATATTATGAAGCCTCATCTTTGGTATCTTAATACCCAGGCAGAAATCAGACTTGGTAACCTAATGCCACAGATTACAGCAGGGGACAAAAATACACACTTCTGAACAATTAATGGGGAGCAGTCCTTTGGTGACTCTAAACCATGATGGGTTGGATTTGACTTTTGGTGCAGGATGTTTTTACCCTGTTTCTGCTGAGCTGGGACAGGCTGAGCACCCCAGACCCCACAGCTGGTACTGGCTACATCTAAAGGCAGCGTGGTGAGCCCTGTAAACCCTGGCCTGATCCAAAAGAGCAGCCTGCTACATTCTCATGTACCTTACTGCTATAACTTAACACAAATTTATCTCGCAAAGCTGCAAACACTTGGAAAAAATATTGCAGCACACAGGCAGAAAATTTTTGCTTCATTTTAAGACTTGCAACATCCTGGTTTTGCTAACTTTTGCTAATTCAGACCACATTTCAGCTGACTATGTCCCATTAGCAGGACTGACTCAAAGTGTATTTATGGTCAGGGTCCTGAGGGGACTTAGGAAACCTGGAGTGTTGTCTGAGTTCTGGCACAGGCTTTCATGTCAAGTTACTTAACTTTCTGTGGATCTTGTTTTCTACAGGGTCTCAGTTTCCCACTATACCATGACACTTTCCTTCTACACAAATTATTACCAAAAAATAAGGATGCATGATGCTGCAAAGATGAGGTCTGCCTTGAAGCACCATACCTAAGCCTTGCTTGCCAGAAGGTGGTCAGCAGGACAAGGTGTCTCAAAAATCTGGTGGAAGGGACCTCTGGATGTCATCTAGGCCAATAAGAGGCTCCACAGCCTCACTAGGGGATGTGCTGCAGTGACATGATACCTTTCTAAATCCAAGCATTTCTCTTCATGCTCAATCTCAGTGTCTCAAACTGCAGTTTATGACTCTGTATCTTGCTTGTGTTACTGAGAGGGTTTGGGTTTGGTGGTCTTTGCACCTCCCTCTCAGCTGAAGGCTGCTGTTAGCCCTGCCCTCAGTCTCCTCTTCAGCACAGTGAACAAGTTCAGCTCTTTCCCTTGCTTCCTGCAGGCCACCTGTCCAAAGCTCCTCACTGACCTCACTGCATCCTGCTGAACCCTCTCCAGCTTCCCTCAGTCTGGTTAACCTGGCTTGCAGGTGGCAACACTAAGTTTGTATTTCCCAGTGGTGCCTCACCAGGACCAGGAAGGACAGGGTAAAAGTGTCCATCAACCTGTCTCCCTCCACATAACACAGCTGCTCTTCCACCTTGTTTGCAGAGAACCACACACTGCTGGCTCATATTGAACTTGGCATCTCCTGTAATTCCCAGGGAGTTTCCAGCATGCCTGCTCCTCAGCCAGCGAGTTCCTGCTCTGTACCAATGTCCCTGGCACCGAGATCGGCACTTATTCCTCTTGGACACTGTGAGGTTTCTCTTGGAATGGTCTTCAGCTTTCTCAAGTTCTTCTGCACTGGAGCTCTGCCTTCACTGTGTCAGCAATGCCTCTGCCCCGCCCCAGGTTCAGTTTTGTGGGTGCATTTGAGAGAGGACCAGCAAGTCCTCTTGTCATGAGTCGTGGCCCAGGCTGTGGGTGAAGACACTGAATGGTTCTGCCCTGCCATTGACCAGTGGCTCTACTTTTACAACATCCTGATCAAGCCACTGATTGCCTGATCAAGCCCTTTGAGCTTGCCTGTTGAGTTAACTTTCAGCCCAGCAAGTTGTTCATTCACCCAACACATGTGTCTTCACCTACCAAACAAGAACACTGAGGGATGGTGTTGAAGGCATCTGTAAATCAAAGTGTATTACATCTTGTTACTCTTCTGTTGTCTACATACAGTTATTTCATGGGGCAGAGAGTCAGATTGGTCCTACATGTAAATCCATGCTGCTCCTGATGGTCTTCTGGTCACCCATATGCATGGGAATAGACTTCAAGAGGATATGTTCCAAAATGCTTGTAGCACCTGAGGTAAGCCTGACTGGCTTATGGCTCCCCCAGATCTCCTTCTTGCCTTTCTTAAAGGTGAGCACAATATGAACCTTCTTGCAGTTCTCTGTGGCCTCTTTTCATCACCACAGGTGGCAGGAGCCCACAGGGGCATCAGCCAGGTCTTGAATGAATCCTCTCTAGACCCATGTATTTGAATACCTTTGGGATGATCCTGCTGTCCCTCTGAGGGGTGAAATCCAAAAGTAAGCTGCTATGAGCACACATGCATTCATACAAGCTTTTTATTTTCTTTTTCTAGTTATTCAAGCCCTGATCTGAAAGTGCTTTGGGCTCGTTTATATGCTTATACTACTTGGTTTCAGACTTAGAAAGGAGAGTCCATCTGAAATAAAATTTTCCCACTGAAGCAAATCCCTAATTATTCCAAATATTTTAATGTCATTAGGATCACTCCAGATTAAAACAAAACAAAACAAAATAAAACCAAAGCAAACAAAAAAAGACCCAAACAGAACAAACCACAAAAATAAAACCAGGCCCTTTGTCATGATTTGTGAAAGAAAATAGCCATGACATAATGTAGAAAAGCAATGAACAATGAGCAAGTAGAAATTTTTTCATCATTGCTGGAACAAAAGTAATTGGGTTACAAAAGTTGTCTACACTGTATGCCATGCTCTCTTTTCCTGGCAATAAACTGATCACCTCCTCCATACTGCCAGCTCCTGACTGCCCTTTCTTCCAGCCTCCTCAACACCTTTAGCACTGTGATCCCATGCTCTTCATGCTCCATCACATCTCAGCCTCTCTCACCTCTTAGATCCATCTTTATATTTTCAGTACATAAAACATACATCTCCATTTTGTTAGCTGGTGGAGAGGAGACAAATGTTGTGAGTAGTTTATGCATCTCAGTGACTGAAGTGGATTGACTGGCCTCAACCTCCTCACTGGTGGCACAAGTCTCCTTTCCTTTTCCTCTTTGAGATAATTTTAGGCTTGGTCTTCTGTACCCAGCTAGTGAAATGTGCAAAACTCATAAGATTTTGAGACCATTAAGATGTGTAACCACCTAGTAAATTTAGTTGAAACTGGGCAAAAAGTTAAAGAAGGTGCCAAGAAAGTGGAACAACAGACAGAGGGACAGTATAAACTTTCCTCAGGCAAACAGAGTAAAATTGAGGGTTTGTAATTTCAGTAATGTTTGTTATGATTTCAAATTAATTATGCCTGTCCAAATATTTGTACCTCATGTATTTTAACAACTATAACTATTAAAATCTATTCTTTAAGGCAATTCACAGCAAATCAAATGCAGAACACTAGAGCAGTGACCAAAATAAATTACAGAATCATCATAATGGTTTGTTTCCAGTGCCAAAATCCCAGCCATGATTATTTTATTTAAGCCACCTTCTCTGAAACATTTTGCCCAAATGTTCCAATTGTTGGTGATGGAGAGAGATGGAGAAGATTGATTCGGTGATCAGAATCCGATTTATTGTGGGATACAAACACTTATATACTATTTTAGGGAGCCTAGTAATGTGTATTACAATGATTAGGCTAAAATCACATACACAAATTATGCATAGAACAACATCTCTTGCTTGCAGAGTTTAATAAGATTTTCTTCTGCTGGTAAACCTGTCTGATTGAATCTTCTTGCAGTCTAGGTCTCATTTTCAAAGTTCTGTTTGCTTATGCCAAGGCATCCTGTTATCAAATCTCTTATGTTAACCAGGTCCAAAGTCCATTACCTGTCTTCTGTCCCCCAACATTCCAACATCAATCAGTCATGAACTCATCCAACCTACCATTGTCTGCTGGATGTGCTGCCCATCCTGTCATAAGGAAAATAACATGGAAGACCTGAACTTTCCATCTAGCAGTCCTCACCAAGAATATTGTCCTGGGTACACTGCAGATATTTTGTCATCCTTCTGACCAAATGTGTCACATCATTTGAAAAAAGCCCAGCTGAACATGACACATTTGTGTGCCATACTGGCCACGTTGCAGGCTGTTGGCCTGGGAAAAAGGAGCTTTTTACCAGCCCTGGAGATCCTGCAGCCTCCCAGCACAGGGCAGTCACAGATGCCATGCTGTGGCAGAAGGGACTGAAATGGGAGTCAACCAGGACAGTGCTATTCCAGGTGTAGGAAATTTGACTCATCCCAGACCAGTGCCAGTGGCAGCAGGAGCTGAAGGCAGGCATTGTCCTACAGGGTGCTGAGGTGGATGGTGTCCTCAAACACAGGGCAAATCCAGACACGGCAACACTGGTCACTGAGACCTGAATCAGATTTTCAAGTGACTGTGATCTTCAAACAGGGGAATTCAAACAAAGGCCAAATTGTCTAGAAACAGGCCACAGATTGTCAAAACCTGTAATGTCTTCCCCAGATGTATTATTCCTTTGAGATGGGTGAAAAATACAGCCTCACCAAGCGAGAAGAGCCATGCTTGCAGATCTGACCCTGCTGAGCAGATCTCAGCAGCAGGAAAGGTCAGGGATCTCCCAAAATGGAGGTGTTCCCAGAAAAGGTGCCAGCTGCCCGTGCTGCCTGGCTTGAACTGACCTATAGGACAAAGAGATCCCACCCACTCCTCTGGGCACAGCCAGGCTTCATCCCCAGAGCTGCCTCTGTGGAGACAGAAGCACATGGCCAGGAGGTTCCATGGGTTCTCTAGTGCCTGTGCAAATAAAGAATCAAGGCATGTCTATATATATATATATATATATATATATATATATATATATATATATATATATATATATATATATATATATATATATCTTCATCAACAGGTATGTAAAACAATGTATCTATTTAATTTGATGAAGGAAAGAAAGAAACATGATATTTTTGAAGCTTCAGTTAAAAATATATATATGAAACATAATATACACTATATACTATAATATAATATAATATATACTATATATTCGGTCACTTGCCCCTAAAACCAGTTACATCAATGTGGGGTCAAAGCTTCCAAACATGAATTTGCATTGCCAAAACAATACAGGTGGGAGCAGTTGTGTGCAGATGCTGAATGAGCAGGAGTGTGGCCCTCCAGTCTACCAAAAGCTCAAACTCTTAAGTCCATGAAAGAACCAAATTACTTCAGCAGGAATTCACAGGACCAAGAAGGCAAAAATAAAGCCACAGATTCCTAATGCTGAAGGGCCTGGCACAATAATGACATGGATAGTCACACATCCAAGAATCAGATAAGGATGCTATGATTTAAGACAGGCATTATAGGATAAAACAGGAAAACCCCATGCCCCAAATTCAGCCATAGTTTTTATACCCACTTCAGGACAGGTGATGATTTTTATTCTGTCTTTGGGCAGAAATAGTGGGTTTTCTTTGCAATAGTTATTGAACTGGCTGCTACAGCTTCAGGAAACAAAAAGGCACAGTCTAAGCAATAGCAGAGAAGTTGCAGATCTTAGAAATTTCTGAATGTATTATGGTATTTCCTGTGTTTTATGTATTTCCTGTGTATTGTGTATTTCCTGAATGTACTATGATATTTCAGAGCAAGCTCTGAAAATCTTAAGGTTTTTTTAAAAGGAGACTAGCAAATCTTGAATTGCTAAAGGGGCATTCTGCTGCAGAAATTGCAACAGGGAAGGGGTGGGCAGACCTCAGTCTTGGAAAGAAGGATCCAGGACCTGGGGGATCTCCACAGAGCAAGGTTTGCTCACAGTCAATCTCACCAGGTCCCTAAGTGAAGGATGGAGTTGGAATCCTTTCCAATAAGGGTCACAGTGGAAATTGCACACCTATGCACTGGGTGTATGGTTTCAAATAATGCAGAAAACTGGATTTGAGGACTGCCATTTGATCTGACATTTTAATGCCTGTGTTTTGAGACAAACTGACAAACAGAGTAAAGCCAGAACATTCAGAAGTAAACAGCACTGCCAGGAACACATGTCATTGTATATTTCTAATGTTCTCACTGAACTAAAGAGATTGCTTAACTTCTTACTCTTTAATGGGATTCATATAACTGGAAGATTATTGCAAACTATAAGGGCTGTGCCACGTGGCAGGGGTAAGTCTATTCTTGGCACCCTTTGCTCAGCTTTTGCTCATGTTATTGCTATTTAGCAGTTGTGTTTCAGGCTGTCTCAGCTCCACTGCAGCCAGATGTCTCTGATGACACTGGAATAACATCTAAGTGTAGCTAGGTAATGTCCGTCCCAGCCATCAGCTTTTCAAAACACATTGTCTCTCCATTGGAAATCTTACAGGCAGGAAAGGAAATCTCCTCCAGCAATTGAGATCTGTGTGGCCCAGATTTGTGCAGCCCTAAGCAGCTGTGGAGAACCTCTGGATCTGTGGGAGCCGGGTGTCCGGTCACACCGTTGTTGTTCCGCTTCCCAGCAGCACTGTCCCACCAGCCAGGCACTCAGTGGGGCTCAGGAGTGACCCTGGGGCTCAGCCACCTCCCTGCTCTGGACTGGGAGCCTGGGAACCCCCAGGGCACTGGGGAACCTGCAGCACAGCTCCAAGCCTCTGCCTTGCCTGGTGAGCACGAACCCGAGGCAGCCAGGCCAGGCAGGACCACATCTGGCACCAAGGATCCCAAAAGCAGGGAGGGAGCAGGGCTGCCCTACAAATGCCTGGACCCTGGGTGCCTGCTGAGGAGCAGTGTCTGGGACAGCCTCAGGTGGGAGCAGTGCTGGAGCTGCTTGTGCACCCAGCTGGGGCAAGGCTGGTGATGGTCTGCAAAGGAGGGCAAGGAAAGAGAAAGGTGAAAAGGAAGACTGGGCTGACATTCCTTTGGAAGCAACAAAGCAGAAAAGCAGGCAGCTGTGGGGTAAAGAGTTCAGCATTTACCCCTGGAGGTGCAGACAGAGCTGCCATGAAGCCCATGCAGCAAAGGGGATGAGACAGCAAAGGGCAAGTGACAGCAAAGGGCATCAGCCTTACCTTTGCATTCCCCAAAAGAGTTCCTCTGTAACAATGTGACACTCTCAGAACCTGTTAATGCCAGGCAAAACTGTGCTTCTATTTAGAGCTGCCTGGTAACTTCTCTTAGCCTACTGTTCAAGGTCTCATAAGGCTTTTTTTTGTTTCAGAGAGAAATCTATCTTTCACAAATGCAAATTCCTGAGCTGACTTATGCTGTCACACCTATTACACATGTGGTAGCAGGCTTAAAATCATGGGGTTCTTCTGGTTTTATTTTAAGATTCAGAAAACATTTTCTTTGTCTTTTAAATTTTGCAGACATTAATCATGTAAAGAATGCCACTGATTGTTGACTGTACATATTTCTAAACTAAAATTATTAGATCCTTACATATTACCAGGTCACCATGAACTGCTGAGGGAGTTTTAATCAAGCAACATGGGAACTGTTGATGCTAATACTTGTGACTGAAGTCTGAATAAAGAAGAAACTCTACCACTTTGTACAGCAAGCAATGCACCAGGTGGGCATGGAGGTATTTTCCATCCCTGAAGTAGCTGCAGTTTAAATGCCTTCCTTAGCAGCTCGTTTGCCTGCAGCTGGGTTAGGCACCAGCAGAGGTATCCCTGTGCTGCACTGAGATTTAACTCCCTTCTCATCTGGGTTTGGCTCCAGCAAGTCAAAGGTGTGAGCATATACTGATATTAGCAAAGGTAGATTATTACTGACAGTAATAATTTAACAGTGATGTTAAATAATCACTGTTTACTTTTGTGTCCTTTCTTGGGCGCGGGAATATTCAATCCCTGCAAACATCTGATAAATCTCTTGAAGCAAATGTAACCTAATGAATCCTCATATAAACTTTTCTTTGGGCTTCTTGGTCTTAAATCATGTCTGACTCTCTACTGGACAAGCAGCCAGGATTACTTGATTCTTTCAAAGAATTTTAAAGATAGGTCCGTGCATAGTTTTGTGTCACTTCAATGTAGTGAGTATTTTGCTGAGGAAACACTGAGGAGCTTTCTGCTCCAAGTTTGCACACAGAAATGTTTTACATTGTTGTACAATGGCCTGATTTTCAGATATAGAAAATCCAAGTCTCTGGTATGCTTTCAATAAATATTTCCACAATGCAAGTTGCAATGAAAACATGAACAGGTGCTATATGGATGCAAACATACAAGCATCTGCAAAGTAAATATTTCCTTTTTAAGATACAATTTACTAGACTAGTTAGACGTTTATTTATCTCTTGAAAAACAAATCAAATTTCTACCAAAAGAGTGAGAAAATGTCAAGACATTTCTCAAAGTTATATCAAAAGAGTCATGAGCAGTATACACATATTCCAATGAAAACACTCCAGAAATTGCTTGTCATCCTCTTCTGTTTTACAGCAGCATACAAAGTTTGGGATACTTCTTTAAACATTGTTATAAGAAGAAAAATATTTCCTCCTGAGAAGCGTGAAACATGGATATAATAATGTTTGTCAGCTGTCATGCTTAAACATTTAAAGAAAGGAATAAGAACCCAAAGAGTTCAAATGGTGTAGAATAATTTACCCCATTTATTTAAATTATAAAATAATTTATAAATCTTACTTGCTTTGAACCTGAGGAGCTGCCAAATACACAGCACCCAAAGGGTCACAGTCACTACACAACAGTGACTCCAACCAAAATTCTGTCCCTGTGGGGTGAAGACACATTGTAGTGCAGGCTGTCTGCAATGCTCTAAAACGCTTATTATACAGTCATATTCTTGTTATAAACCATTAACTCCTTGTCTGCTGATAAAACTTTAACCTTTTCTGTTCTAAAAATAAGAGTTTTGGCATATGTGTGTTTATTGCCTCTTGGGGACTGACTCTGGTCCTCATTATAGATCTGCACATACCCTGGGGGAAGTGGTGCTGGCTGGCACAGGGTGAAAGTCAACACAGTCAAAGTGAAGAAGAAAATAGAGTTATTTTAAGAATGAGTTGGAATAAACACATCTTTTTTGTCATCAGCATTCACTGGATTAATTCCCATTCTGTAAGTAGGGACAGTACCTTGCTTTTACATGGTGTTTTTTGCTAGTGAGGAAAGAAGATTTGTTTGGCTTTTTTAATTACCAAAGAAATTCTATCTCACTTTAAAAAACAGGACTCAACAAGCTGATGTGATGTGCAGAGGATGTACAGAAATGCAGTAAAAAAAAGGGTTCTGGTCTCTTGGGATGTGGCACAATTGCCTAGCCATTAGATACTACTGATACTGCTACTACTCCAGACTACAATTCCTTTATCACCTTACAGATTGTTATGATGTCTTTTCCTCTTATGAAGAATAAAAATGAGCAATATATGTATTTATTATTTTAATTTAATTGGTGGCAATCTGCAAGATACTCATAATGGTACTCATATTCAAAATATTCATACTGAAAATAAAAATTAACTCATGTCAGGTGACCAAGACACTTTGTGCTGAAGAAGACTCCTCAGGACATAGGAAAGACTATGGAAATGCTGAAATAATTAAGATTTCTTATCACCGGCCGGGGGCTATGTACAAATCACAGACAGGACAGGACTGCTGAGGAATGTGCTTTGAGCTGTTTTATTTTCCAGTATCAGTCTCATTACATGGTTATGACAATGGGAAGATGCCAGCAGCTCACATCCCAGGCAGCAGACCAAGAATTTAATGTTACAACTCACTTTATAAGTTTTTTGCCCAATCACACAAAGCAAAAGCACATTGACAGTAGTTCCATCCAACCACTGTAAGCACACGTACCTTTGGTTAAAACAGTGCTTGCTTATTTCAAATACAATACCTGCTTGTAAGCCTTAAAACACAATGCACAGAGCTCCATTATTAAGCTTAGAACTTTTTAATATCTTGCTTGATAAACTTTTCTGTAGCTTAGGGAGTTATTCTAGACAACTGTTAATACACAGACCATTGTTCTATTTGTCCTTACTTTTCTACTTTTTAAATAATTTTTCTGCTGACCTATCTCATGGCTGCTGCTTAGCTCCAATCACAGTTCTGCTGTCTCTGAGGCCTGTCTTTTGCAGCTTTCCCAAAACCCTCTAATTTTGTGGATTCCCACAATTTCTTTTACAAATGGGAGCACCAAAATTGTTAATGTGCTTCTTCAGATAGCCAAATGTCTTAATAGTCTGCTCACAGAGGTTTAGTCAAAGCCAGGCTGTACCACCACACCAGTGCCAGGCTGGTACAAACCTTTAGGAGGGACAGGGCTGCATGTTGTCCTCTGGGCTCAGCCCTGTCCAGTCAGGGAGTGTCTGCCTGTCTGTCTGTGGCAGCCCTGTTCCTTGTCCTAGATCTTTCCTCTCTCCATGTTCTCATTATTTTTATATAATTATTCTCATTAGCATGGGAAACAGAAAAGGGAGAAGATCCCCAGTGGTGGATCAGCACAGGGACATGAGGAGGGCGCAGGGGCCATGGCACCCTGGTGGCAGGTGAGAGTCCAGAGTGGCAGCAAACAGCACCCGGGGGCCACCAGAGCCCTTCCACTGCCCAAGGTGCCAAACTGCAGTTCCCCCCAGTGCCAGGGAATGGGAGGCTTCATTGGAGAGGGGCAGGCACAGGGCTCTGTGGGGCAGCACAGCCGTGTGAGGGGCTGGTGGCACAGCTCCAGTGGCCCCAGTGTGCATCCAATGGCCGGGGGTCCCCTGGGCTTGGGAGAAATTGTGGGGTTGGCCAGGCCAGCCCTGGGAGCACAAAGGCTGCATGGCCCAGCTCTCCCACTGCTGCCAAACTGTGAACAGCAGCAATGCTCAGCTGGACAGAAACATCTCCTCCTCATCCTGATCCCAGAGAATGCTTTGGAGCCTTGAAATGTTAATTACTTTACAGCGTCCTGCCATAAGCAGTTAAATGTTTGCTTTCCTGCAGTTTAAAGGGATAAGAATGTAAAACTGGATCTAAGAGACACGCAGGAAGATGCTCATCCCTGAGCAGGACTCTTACAGACAAAACAGAGCCAAGTGTAATTTGGTTCTCAAAGATAGGGAAACTGAAGCCCAGAACAGTTTAGTGACAATAAGCTCCATCCAGCTTTGCTAAACTCAGTCTGAGGTTTGTACTGTACTGAAAGCATACCCAGCTACTGTATCACAGGTCTGAGTCCTTTGCTAATAGAAATGCTGCTCGATGATTGCAGGCATTTTTGAATGACAAAATAGGAAAGAAATTGTAATTCATTCTCATGGTTACTTACCCTTGCCATTCAATGGAAAGAGCATCCCTGCTTCTTTCCTTTACATGGCTAACATCATCAAGTATATCTTTGACTAGAATGTTGAGTTTAGATATATGAAATATTAGGAGTCCAAAACTTTGGGTTGCAAGCCCAGCTTTGCAAATGGGAGACAGTTTGTCAACTGGGAAGTTGCAGTAGGATTGTGAGCAAAGCTGATTGTGAATTTCTAACTTCATATGAACACTTTATATAAAATGCAGAGAAAAAAAATACTTAAGGCACCAGATGGCAAAACCAACACAAATGAATGAACAGCTCTTAAAAGATAGTATACTTTTATTTATGAAAATATTAAACCATGTTTATATGATAGAATAAAAAATGGAAAGGGGACCTTAGCACTTGCAAATTTCTATGTGTGTTGCAGCTGCAGGGAGATAAAATCACTCTTGAGTGACTGGATATGTTTCTTCTGCTTTCCTCCATTTCTTTTAAGCCTTAATTAGAGCCAGATGTTTCTTATTTCCTTTCTTTTTTGTTTTCAAGTGTGCACAAAGCATGGTGCCAGCAGTAAACACCATCTTTTACTTTTTTTAATGTGTCAACTGCATCTGAGTCAGAGTCACAAACCAGAGTAAAATTCCAGCAAAGCAGTGCAAGCTTTCCCTCCTACTGTCATTCCTACTGGAAGATGGGCATTGCTGTTTCTGGCAGCACAGGAGCCATAAAAATCCCACCATGTGTCTGAGAACCTTGCCCCTGGTAAATAACACCGGGGGCAGGAGACTGGAATGCTGTGTACCATGAACACAGCTGCCCCTCCCATGCTCTTCAGAGTGCTGGGAGTGATTTCTTGTTGTTTAATTGCTGCTCAGCTGTATGGATCTGCAGCCTGTTTTCCATTTCTTCCTTCTCCTCCTCAGGGAGGCAGAGGCTCGTAACCACAGCATACAAGCAAAACCATTTCTGCTCCAATTTTGTGCCTTCACTGTACCCTTACATTGACCTCTGAGCTGCCTCTCTGGCAGAGTGTTTTGTCAGTAAATGGCAGAAGTCTATAAGTGAGAGATTCCTTTCTAAACTAAATTGCTTAGTATTGCTGTAGTATTTATAATTATGGTTTTCATCTACTTTTCTAAACGTATTTTCATTCTAAGAAACGTATCAAATGCAGAGATCCATGAACTGCAACAGTTACCTAGCAAAGAGGTAGGAATTAGTGTTCAAAAAAAGTCATCTGAGGACAAGTTATTCCTTATTTGACACCTATTTTGAGCAAGCACATATTGCACCTAGAATAGATTTTAAGGACAAATTTTCCGGCAGTTTTCCAGTTGTCTTTCTCCCTTTTAACAGTTGTGCTCTTTGTTACTCAGTCCTTGGGAGCCAGGCTCCCTTCCACTACTGCACATGCTGAAGATCTTTTTGGATAAAAAACTTCTCTGTTTTCTTCCACGAACTTTTGTACCAGCAACTGCTACCCCAACTGCTGTTTAGAGGAACTGAAACATTTTGGGGAAAAGTACCTGTTTGAGGTACTTGATCCACTGAAGTTTTTTAGTGCCTAAGTTTTAAGGATGAGTGAACCTGGAGGATTCAAATTCCTTGCTGTCATATTTGCTCTTCATTCATGCTATGTTCATTTACAAGGGAAAATATTATTTAAATAATACATTTAAATAACTTAAATAGAACAAACATCACAGTTTCTAATGACAAGGTAGTACTGACCTTTCTTGGATTAAAGTGCAACTTGTTCAAATGCCTGGATGTGTTATGAGAGTAACCTGTTTATCCCACCCATCCTGTCCCATAAATGGTTCCATTTTTTCCCCTGAAAACATGACAGACATCTTACATGAATAAATCAATTTTATTTAAATAAAATTACAGGTGTTTTTTGTCCAGTAAAAATTAACATATAGTTTTTCAAAAAGGCACCAATATTTAAAAATAATTTAAATTTTCTTGAGAGCAGCTTCCTTTTTCTGAGTGGTGTTTGTAAACTTGTTGGACTTTCCTCCCCTCATTCAACTCAGGCAATACCTGCTGCTTGTGAAATGATGAAGGCTGCACCTTTTTCATTGTGATAGGTGCCCCACTGTTCCTGGGCATCTCTTTAGAACACAGGAGAATGGGTCGGGTGTTCCATGTAGCAAAACCTCACTCTGAAATAGGGTGTCCCTCTCCTTTGTGGCACCATACACTTGTCAGGCACAAACCCCTGCTATGACACTCACTTTCCATGTACTGTAAATATTAAAAATTAAATTCCAAAAGTTACTGTTTCTTTGAGACTTCAGGATCTGGTTTTCCTTGCATTTCTCCAAGCTTGATAATGCAATGCCACATTTCCTAATGTGAGGAGAGAGCCTTTTGCACAAAGCCTGCCCTACAGTTCTGTGTCAGCCTCCAGTCTGGGCTTCTTTAGAGGTGTCTTTGCACCAAAACCAGCCCCATGTTGGGCTTATTCATCCAGTTCTGTGATCATTTACAGGAGATTCACAGCAGGGACACAGAGGGAGGTGCAGGCCAAATCCTGCTCAGTTTTTCCCCAAAAAGACCCAGCTTTACAGCCACCGCTGGATAAGGACAGAGCTGGAGTCCCCAGCTCCTCCCCATGGGAGGAGCAGTATCAGGCAGCTACTCTCTGTCCAATAAATTCAAGTACTGTCACTTTTTGCTTCTGTAAAAGCAGGGAAGTGTTTTCAAAAGGAGATTTTGCTAAGCACCTTCCATGTGCACAGCTTGCCCATGAGGTTCACTTCATTGATTGATTTTATTATCGTGACAGACTTTTGTAATAATCCCCATGTTCTCTTTGATGCACAAACATCATCCTCTCTGCCCAGCACTACAGAAGCTTTGTAGCTCAATCATTCTAACAGGAAAAAGGATCTGCCCTTTAAAAAAAATCCCCACAATTTAGAGACAACTGTGATGTGGTGCAACGGAGGTAAGATCCTAACAGGAATACATTTGGCAAATGTATCCCTGCTGCAATTAACAGGCAAGCTCCTCAGGGAAGCCCTGGATCTTCCTTCTCCAGAAAATCTGATTTTAATGGAACCAGAGTAATCAAACTCCAGTCTTAGATTTGCAGAGTGGAGTGAATAGAATTATTTCAGAGTTTGTAGTAAAACCACTGTAAAGCTGAGACACAGAGCTACAAATATGCCATACCAATACCTATCTTACAAGAATATCCTGGGCTTTACTAAGGTTTGTGACAGGCTTTACTAAAGTTTGCCAAAATCTCCAAAAGTCTTCAGAGAAAGGCATTGGAAAAGGGCCAAGAATTGCTAAGGAAAGCAGTGATCTTTGGCTAGCAATGTGCAATTTCCTCCTTGACATTTGTAAATGTAGAAATGTATGTGAGCCAACTACTCTTGCTTTCCAAAGATTCATCTGGATTATCTGGCACCTGGTTACAGGTGTTACTTCACAATACTTGGCAAATACCTAAAATTATTTTAAAACTTATGAACTGAAGTCTTCTAAGAAGACATACTAAAGCTCAGACACTTTATTGTGCTTTTCATCCTGCTTAGGTTATCTCTTTGGTTTAGAGATACAGCACCTTAATATTTACATGGTATTAAATGTATTTATCAAGAAAAGCAGTGAAGTTTGAAGTTTGCATTGTTCCTGCCTGTGAGAAGCAAAGTAGTTTCTGATGATGTCCTTCAGAATAAACAACACCACTGATTTTATAAAGGCACTGGCAAAACTGACAGACTAAAATACAGCATTAACAGCATGTGAAGCTTAGAAAGGGGCTCCTTGAAAAAGGGGAGATAAAAGGTACATCTTAAAAGTGAAGTAAATATTTATGTTGCATTGAAGGTAAAGTAGTTTTAGAAAAAGCCTGTAAGGATTTTTTGGGATCCCTTTGAGGTACAAACTATTTTATTAGCTAGCTTTTTTAAGCAATCATTTTGCTGCCATTGGCCATGAACACTATGCTTTTCACTGGGTCAGTCTGCATGGAGAAAATAAATGCAATTAAAAGTGGTGTTATTTTTTAATTCCCTCACTGGAGTTGGATATGGAGCTACTAAGAAGGCAACATCTGCCCTCCCACAGCTCACAGTGCAGCACTGCAGGCTGCCTGGTGGCTGAAGGGTGATACAGCGAAAGGGATGCAAAACCATCTCATCCTGCCCACAGAGCAGAATTACCCACTCCTGACTCAGGTAATGGATCACATGTCTGCTCTGAATCCTGCAGAAAACCACCAAACTCCACCTAAGGAAATAGCTTTGGGAAAGAAACTGGTTTTGCAGTTAGGTGCTGCCTGACTGGACACCCCTCAGCCTTTCTGGAAAAGAAATTGTTCCAGGGAAGGCAGGGTCACTTCCACTGCCTTGAAAAGTCAAAGGATAGCAAAGAGACAGGACTGTCTAGGCACAAGCACAAACAACCACATTGGGTTTTGATCACTGTACACATCTTTGGTCCTCCTGCCAGGTTTGGTGGTGTCTCTGGGGGGGGAACACTGCACACTCTTCAGTGAACCACTCAGTGGGTTCACAGTGAGAAGTTCTTCCTGTTTAACATAAAGCCACAAGCAGAGACACAAAATTGTTACACACAACAGCTGCAAGACTGTGATTTCTTTATCTTGTTCTACTGTTATCCAGGTCTGCACAGTTATTTATCCACAGGTACTTGCAGGGCAACCAACACACATATTTAGACACTGATTATGGAAACTTCATGTCCAGCAGTGGCTGAAAAACATTTTGCTTAGCTTTTAACAAGGCAAACATACAGACTTCACTGTGCCAGCTCATCCACATCAAGTCTGTCTAATACTAGTCTGATTTTCTGTGAAGCATGTGATAAGCAATGTACTAGTGCAACAACCATGAATCAATATCAAGCTTACCCTTCACAAAAAAAAAAACCCAAAACTGTGTAGATGTAGACATTGTAGGGGATTGATATTTGCAAAGTAGGTCATAGTAAAGAATGAATAAGATGGCAAAAAAATGTAGAAATGAGGTATCAATTAGCCTAATGGTTGGAGTGGGCAAACTGGTCAAGACATACTCATGCTAAATTTCTTCTTCTGACTCATGATCTCGTTCAGATGTTTTCAGTAAACCCATTTCCATGGACTGGGACTGCTTAACCTTCGAACGGACCGCCCTGGAAACAACAACAACAAAGATGTTAATGGTAACTCAAGGGCTCATCTGACCATTTTTTACAGGGTAAAATCCTGCTTAACTCTGGTTCTTGGGTTCTCTAGCTGGTCAGAGTGACCCCGAGATGCGTTAGAAAGTCTCTTTACCCAGCCTGGCGGTCGAAGAAGGAGTCAGAACTCTTCATTTCTCAGTCTCAAGGTTGTTTATTGTTTCTTATCTATAAAATTCTTTCTCCTGGCCTGCTGAGGTCAACCCAGCAAGACAGACAGAGGCATTCTGCCTGCCCCTGGGGTGGTGTTATCTTTTTATACTAAAAACTACGTGTACAATGTTTACAATTACTTTCCAATACCTATCACCTGTGTTAGACAGTGAGCTTCTACTCTAAACCAGTCTGTAGGTGCCAACATCACCCAGAACATGGAGGCCAAGAAGGAGAAGGAGAAAGGCTGGACATGCCCAGATCCCTCCATCTTGCCTCCTGAACCCCCATTCTAAAAACCCCAAAAATCTATCTCTAACCCTGTGATAAATTCACTATCATTCTACTTAAAATTTCAAGGCTTGTAATTCTTCATATAACATTGGTAATTGTTTTTTCCAAGGGCTAAATCAAAGGCACAGGGGTCTTGGGCTCTGTGCCAAGGTCTCTGAGCTCCCTGGGCAGGGTCTCAAGCCCTCCAGGGCAGCCAGAGGAATTTCCTGGGTTCCAACAATCAGCAAGTTAGGATGACTCCTTCTGTGATTCTGTGGTTAGGAAGTGCTGCCTTTACTGATCTGTACTCAGCTTGCAAGCTCTTGTTCCTATGGACATATCCCAGAGCACTCCAAACAAACCTCAGTGAACCCCCCAGAAGGTTCAGTGTCGTGCAGGAGCTGTGCCCACATGGGAAGGGACCATAAAGCTGTGAGAAAGAGTCTGGCTAAACCACCCTCAGAGAGGAGCTCTGCCTGTGTGCTATGATCAGCCTTCTCTGGGGCCTCATCTGAGGCTGCAGCAGCCACTGGTCCCAGCATCAGAAAGGACCTGAGATTGCTGCCCCTTTCTCAAGAGCTGCCCCTCTTTATACAGTAAAGCAGTTACCCAGCCTCGAGTGCTGGTGCCTCTCAGACTGAGACACAAAAAGAACTGGCACCTCAGTGCAAATCAAGACTGGAAGAGCCATGTATTTAACATGATTAAATAGGGCTATTAGGATGGTAGGGATAAAGCAAGGGTGAGAAGCATGTTTAGGACACTGCAGGAAAAGGCTTGGTAAGGTCCTGTGGACAGAAGGTGATCACATTCTGTGATCTGATGGCAGAGGCATTTTTACAGCCAAATTAACACTGCAGTTGGAATTTTGTCAGAATTAGCACTGGGCAGTGAGGAAAAGGGCTAACTTTAGACATTAGGGGGTGAAAATGACTGGTGAAAAAGAAATCAGGATTGATCACAGGAAATTTCTAGCAAGGAATTCTGTGTAATAATCTTCAGAATAAAGCCATGAAGCCTGCTCTTTAAGCCACTTAAAATTAGCAGAGATGAGCAGTTGGAGTCTGCAGGTAAAAAACTCTCCTACTTCTGACTTTATATGCACTTACAAATGTGGAAGACTATTGGTGCTCATTTTATGTGAGAAGTATTATGCTATGCTATCAGAGCTGTATTTATGGATGCATTTTTCCCCTTTTTACTGAAGCAATACCATGTGCTTTTCATTGATTACTAATAACTATTTTTATTTTACCTTGCAAGACAATTACTTACTTCATAGATACCTTTTCATTTGCCAGTGAAACTTTTCTAAAATAAACCTCCTACTAAACTAAATAGACAAGTCACCAAAGTTTTAGTGTTTCAAGTAACTTACCAGCTGACAATTGTGTAATTCACTGCAAGTATAAGAAAAGCAAAAGCATAATGCCAGCAATAGCACATGGTCAGAAACATCATGTTAGTGTGATCTGTCTGATTCCACTCTGGGCTTCCATTTGGGGGATAAAGCACAAAGCCAATCTGTAATAAAATAAAAGAGATTTAGTACATGTCATTTGATGAGCATCCTGTGCCATATTGTGTTTTATGCTACCCATCACAAGGCAGACATTTAATTTTCTTATGGTGTTGCTTATTTCTGTGTTTATTATTAAAAACAATTTTGTAGTCAATTTCAGGTGTGATGGAACACTTTAAACAGCTCTGTGCAGAAATGCCTTTGAAGATAAAGTGACAGTCCCAGAGACCCACTGCTCTTGCCCAGAAAATTAAGGAGCCTGCCCAACAGCCCAGCCCTGCAACAATCACAATTATGCACTGCAAGGAGAGGGGCTGGTGCTCAGCCCTGTGTGCTCTGAACTGAAATCACCTCATGGATCAGAAAAGCTGCCTGGCCATTTGCACTGCCTCCCTTCTTCCCAGAAGTGGCTGGGAATGCGTTACATGGCTGGGAAGATGAATAATCAATGAACTAATAAAAGAGAGCCACAATTCTATTTCTTCTGGGCCATCCAAGGGAAAGGCCCAGATGGGAATGGAATAAAAATGGAGCTTCTTCATGCAAGACTGTAAGTTCATGTGAAATACATGGCTGATTTGTTTATTCAGAGCTGGGAAAGATCAGATTCATATTTGTGCATAAAATGGGAAAACGGTTAATCCTGTGGCTATGCAGGGTTTGCATGACAACACCAACCTCTGTACTGCTTAATACTATTCAAAGTCCTCACTCAGCAGTTTAGCTGGGAATTTAGAAACTGGGAAGAGGAGAGGAAGAAGGAGGGGAGTGAATTTTGCATTTCCATGCAGAGAATTCAATGAATGAGGGTGTTGATGATGCAGAAAGAAAGTCCCTTTACCTTTTACAAATTTCCTGTGCTGCAGCCAGTGTGTGGTTTTCAGTCACACAGATGGTTGAAGTCTGATGCGGGTGTAAAAAAAGCCACACTTAAATTTTTTCTATTTTTAGTACTTCAATTTTTACTTTGAAACAAAACCCACATTGTCTCTAGAGCTAAAGAAATCATCTGTTCTAAAATTAGATTAGGCAGAAAACAATGAATAAATGGTTGCATCTATTCCTCCTATGTAAAGCTTCTTAAATCACTGGCTGGAAGTTTGCAAACAAGAAAATAAAACAAGAAAATGAAACAGCAAGTGCTGCAGCATCACATTCTTGAGTTCACTTATAGAAAAATACAGCCAGTTCTGAGGTCTGTCTCCATGCCAGAGAAAGCATTTAAGTATTTGATTTGGTGCTGAGTGTCCAGTTCTCCTAAGAAACAGCAAACATTTTTATTCATCTTGTCTGGCCAGCATAGAAAAAAGGGAAGCCAGTCTAGACATGCCGGAAGGAAAAATCATTGGAGTGACCTCAATTCCCCACTATAAGATGAAACACACATCAGCACCAGTGCTCCTACTTCTGTTACAAACTCCTAGCAGCTCCTTAAATCTGTCTCTTGTTCTGACAGCAGAGAAAGAGTCACTGTCAAATATCTGTTATTGGATAGACTCACGAGTAAGTGAGGGCATGGAAGCTACATTTTGAAGAGTCCTTTCAGGAGCCACATCCCTGAAATATCAAAGTTTTGGCTGTTCTTTTTTCTGCTCAGCTCCCAGAGCACTAGAAAAGCAGGAGGCTTTACACCACCTAGTCTCCTAATGAGAATCTGTAACTTAAATGCCTTTTGGCAATATCAATGAGGCCTTTGCCTCACCTGTCCTGGGTGTCTACTCATTGCTCCAGCAGCTGATAGTAGAGACTCTTTGTAAAGAACAACATCTATTTTCATGCTCTAAAATCACTGCCACTTGGCTGGCAAAATTGGAACAGGATGTTACAGGGATCAGAGAGCTCTGTAATGTGGAGAACTCAAGGAAAACACTTTAGCGTCTTTATTGATTCAAATAAAAGGCACTTGAAGTAAAACAGTTGCTGCTGCTTCTTCTTCTTCTGTAAAATGGCCATGAGAAGTACTTTTATCTCTTAAAAGGAAAATTTTTTCTTTAAAGGAACTTATTTTCTCTAAGTCTTTTCAGGTCTGTGTTTAAAAGGCATATCCATAACCTGTGAAACATCTGCAAAGGGTTAAATGACTAATTTTGGTGAGGAAGAAATTACAAAGGCAGAAAAGTCCTACCTGCCAGAACCAGCTGCCCTGTAATATGCAGAGGCTTGTACGGAGCATCTCTAGCACAATACTGCCACGGAAAAAAACTTCCAAAAATATGCAGGCAGCAGCTCCAAAGATAGCAAATAGCAGTAACTGATGAACATGGACATCCAGCATGGCTCTTCCATGAAGATGGTAGCAGAAGAGAAAACCTGGAATAAATTGTGATCAGTTTAAGATCATTTCTTCCCTTGCAATTTCCCTGCATCTGCTTTTAGAAAACAGTGAAACATTTCTGGCATTTTTCTTTATGCCAGTATCGCCTTCACTCACATTGGCTTTAGCTAACCAATTGTGCACCATCTGAGTACCTACATCAAACACATACCTGAGCTACTGAGCCCTTACCCAAACCAGGCTTTTGCTGCGATTTCCATAACATTTATGTTGCTGTCTAAGCAGGTAGGAAAGCTAAGATGCACCTCTACAATGCAGGACCATGACCTGGGCAGTGTAATGAGGGCCAAGACTGATCTTTTTCTGATCTCTTTGAAGTGTTTCAGGGAGTGAAACAGGCAGCTCCCAGAGTGTCATTCTGCAAGGCTGATTTGAGATTCCCAGACTGTCTTGGATTGCCAAACAAATTGTATTCTATTTGCCATCTGTATGGCAGCTGTCTTCTGTTAATTGGGCAGTTTTCCTTATCTCTTCCACACCCAATCCTTCCTCTGGGGAGACACCTGCTCATAACAAACAGGCTACTGAATATCACTGCATGACTGATAAGAACTATAGCATCCCATTGTGAGATGCTCCGCCCAGAGGGAGGAGCCAAGCATTGCTACCCAGATATAATCTGGAGATTATGGTCCTGGTTTGAGAGGAAGTGAGTTTTTTGGGATGCTGTGGTCAAACCAATAGGTGCTCAGATCTGAATATTGGCACCTGGTATGGCCACTGAGGACACGGATATGCCTCTGAGAACACAGGGGGTTAAAAGCAGAGAACTCCCAGGGGGAAGCTCTCTTGGGTTCCCTTGGTGAAAGAGGTCAGAGCTCCCCTGCCCGGCTGCGGGCTGGGCGGGGCAGGGGCAGCCGTGCGGCCGGGTGAGGTAGGCCGGGCCTTGGACAGAGAAGGGAGGTAAAGGCCCCTGCGGGATGGAAGGGTGGAGGAGCACTGAGAGGCATCGGGCAGCCACCCCCCACCAGGAGAGACAGAGAGAGAGACAGAGACAGAGAGAGAGAGCGCGCTGGTGCCTGTGCTTGTGCCACCTTGAAATTTGATAGCATGGCTGGCTGAGAAGGAGAAGAGGGGGGGTGTGGCGAGAAGGTGCCCGGCAGGGCAGCCGTGGGAGTTCTGGACAGGCAGAGCCTGAGATTTTGACCCTTTTCTTGGATGATGGAAACCTTAAAAATGCTGATCCTCCTGGAGCTGAATGAGAAGAGAGATAGAGATGAGAAGAAATGGGCCACGAGAGAGGTGGAGAAGAATCTTAGGTGGGAGGAGGTGATGGAGTGGCCTTTGGCTGGACTTTTCTTGTATAGCCATGGACAGAAACATTTTTCCTGTGACACAGAGACTGCATTTAGGGGGAGGCAATGGCTCAGAGCCAAGAGAGTGCAGTGATGTGATGTGAAGGAGTGCGTGGACAGAGACGATGGGTGAGGAGGGTGATGGTGGTGCCCTCCATCTTCAGTGAAGAAGAAGATCTCTGTTCTCGAGACCCCTCGGCCCCAGGGGGTGAATTTGGGGGGGGAACAGGTGTCCCGAAAGTGAGAGACTGTGCTCTTTTTCTTTTTGGAAGTGGGCAAAGCATCCTTAAAAGGGGAACCCTAGAAGCAGCTCTGGTCCATGCACAGTGGTGAGAGTATTGGGCATGGAAGGAAGATGTCATGATGGCAAATGATCTCCGGGCAGCGCCATGTGTGACATGGAAACACAAGAGGTCTCAACTGTGTTTCCAGGGGAAGCCTATGGCACAAGAGGGACTCCTCTCTTCTTGATGAACTGAGAATTGATTATCTAAAGGGTGGTGATGGACTGAGAGTTGGTGATCTGAGGGATGGATGTATGGGAAATTTGGTGGGGGGAGGAGGAATGTTTTTGGAAGGCTTTCATTCTTTCTGTGTGTTTCTTTTTACATATAGTTGTAGGTTAATAAAGTTTTTCTTCTTCATTCCTAAGCTGGAGACTGCTTTGCTCTATTCCTGGTCACATTTCAGACCAGACACCAGGGGGAATGTATTTTCATGGGGGCCACTGGCATTGTGCCAGCGTCAAACCGCAACAAACACCAGCACGGCTTCTCCACTGGATTTCCCAGAGGAGCAGCTGCCTCTTCCACTGGACCTTCAGAGGAAGACTACACCCTTCTACAGGATCCCTGCTCAACAGAACCACACCTGACACTCCAGGAGGGCTGCAGCCACAATTCCAATTGAACTGCTACCAACACCCTGACCCACAGGGTGTTGGTCAGGCTGTATTCTGACTCTGTCAGTGTTGTTTTAGTTTACTGCATTGTCTATTTTATCTTTTTATTTTCTTCCCTAGTAAAGAACTAAAAAAAATGCTATTCCTGCTCCCATATTTTTGCCTGAGAGCCCTTAATTTAAAATTTATAACAATTCAGAGAGAGGGGGTTTACATTTTCCATTTCAGGGGAATGAAAATATGTGCCTTAGCACACACCTGTCTTTCCAAACCAAGACATAGAACAATGATCAATACCCATCCACAGGGTTCATGCACATCCCTGAAGGGAGAGGTAAACTGACCTTCAATGAAGACTGCTATGGAAAGCATCATCCTGTCCATGGCCGCTGGCAGCGCGTTGGTGCCGTGAGCCACGATGTCCACCAGCCCTGAAATGCCATAGAAGAGATACATGGTGGCATGCTGCCAGTTC
This sequence comes from Molothrus aeneus, assembly GCF_037042795.1. Taxonomy (NCBI): domain Eukaryota; kingdom Metazoa; phylum Chordata; class Aves; order Passeriformes; family Icteridae; genus Molothrus; species Molothrus aeneus. Next base: position 16,465,613 of record NC_089647.1, on the reverse strand, counting down.
ATCAAGTGGTCCCAGTGCTTCTTCTCGTAGTTGTACAGCTTCAGATGAGGTCCATCAGGAACAAACTGCTCAGCCACCATCCCTGTGCATGAAACAAGAAGAAAAACCATTTGTTCCGGTGCTTAAGGTATAAAGTGATGGCAAGTCTTTACACAAACAGTAGAGACAGCAATACATCCCCATGCAGCATAATGCCAGAAAGTTTGGGGTTTTAGCATCACATAATCTGGAGAGTGGATTGCCAGGGGAAATCAGGCTTCAGTTCCACTCCTGGTGGAACTATTTGCATCTTGCAGTTTCCAGCAATCAAAATGAAAACAGTTTATTCTGTGCTGCTTTTTCTTCTTTCAAACAATTGCTATTGTAGTAGTCCTCTGACCAAATTTTTCAGCTGCCTGTTCCAATGGTTCAAACATGAGCATAACACACGTTGAAGTCTCCAAAAGAAAGATTTACCATTTCAGTGCCCATCCACATGCAGGATGACAGAGTTCAGACTCATAATTCAAATGGGATTTTTCCTCTAAAGCCATAAAAGGAAACCCCTCCACCGTGCAGAGTTATTAAAAGTCCCATGGGAATGTACAGGGAGTGAGTATTTGAATCACTGCCCCACTCTCTCCCTTACCTTGGCCCCTCAGTGTTTTGCTAACTAGCTGAGGTATTCCAGCAAGGGGAAACTGCTTTTAAATGCTTTATATGATCAATGAAGTTTGGGGAGGGTTTAAAAGTTGTTCTGCTTTTAAAACATAAAAGCTGATTACATTGTTTATAAAGCACAGGCCAGCATCCTGCTGTAAAGTAGATATGCTGTAGAGCAAATGCAGTGTTGTTCCACCTTTATTTCCAGTTTTCCTACCATGGAAACAGCAGATTTTACTCCTGTTGCCTTTACTTTCTGCCTTAGCCAAGTGGTTTTTCCATACTTTTGATTTGAATTGGAATTTCCATATGTTAAAATACGAACCTGTGGTTTTAAAGTGAAAATAAAACCAGTACATTAATGTTTTAGCTGCCAAACTACCTCTAGACACAGACTGGGAGATTTGTAGGAAAGGTGTCCACAATCATGCCTCAAAATGAATGCTATTATTTAGATTTTTATCATTTTTAATGATAAAACTGTAGACACAACACAACACAGAATATCTTAACAAAGCGGAAGAAAAAGCAGGAACAAGATTTTGTCACAGCCTGCAGCTTGATTAGAAATGAGGAAATTCTTGGCATCTAAAGAAGAGTAGACAAATAGAATCTAGAAGTGCAAAAATGCTTAAAATTTAGCTATTTTTCAACTTGAGCTGCAGGTGCTGAGCTCCTCAGATCCCCTGTTGTTTAGTTTACTTACCCTCTAAAGCCAAATCACTACCACACAGCCTGCCAGGATGGAAACAAGAATTAAACCCTTTCAGCCAGCTACACAGCTCCCAAAGCCATCCCAGTGGATTTGTACCAGGCCTGGACACAACAGAAGAACAAACAGCTCCCCACACCCCATCACAACAGTCCTGCAGCAATAAGAGCTGGAGTTCAGCCTTTTTTGTGTGAATATTTTCACTTTTGACTGAGATTAATCAAAAAATCATCTGTATCATTTACATATTTTATCAATAAATCAGTGCAGGCTTCCAGCATCTGAGATGGTTGAATTCAAAATAGAAAAGCAACACCTTCACAGTCTGGTGCTCCCAGCGTGCACATGGGAGCCCCTTGCCTAAACATCTTGTCTCCCTCCCTGAACAGTGAACAGTACATGAACACTGAGATGTGGTCAGGAGCTGTCAAGTGGTCAAGAGTGGTCAGGAGACCTCACAGAAGCTCCAGAAGAGCATTATGGATGGAAACCACGTTATGGCCACAGCTGCAATTAACAGTAGCAGCCCCACCACATCTCAGTGGTTAAAGGGCAAAAGAGCAGAACAAAAGGAGATTCATTTTATCAGAGAACAAAAGTTAAAGCAAAAAGTGTTAGAAGGTACGGCCTGCCCTTAGTCCACCTCACTTACCAATGAGGGCAAAGACAGCTTTGATGATGCCCTCCACAAACTCCAGGCGCTGGAATCCTGCCCTGGAACCAAGGTAGCAAATGTTCTTGTTTTTTCTACAGGCGTACTTCAGGGGGTACTTCACTGACCACCACAAGCCAAAAAGAAGGAAAAAGCTCCCAGGCAGGGCATGCCCTTTGAAATTGCCCATGGTTTTCTGCTAGGCAATACCTGAGGGAGAAACAAACAGAGACTGGTTATGGGAATAGTGTGAGAATTCTGTGGGCTATAATTCTAAAGTATCTCCTTGCGTAGATCAAATGGGTGTCACTGAACTGATTACTCACAGTTAATTTAAAAATAAATTTGGGTACTTATCCTCCCAGCCACTCTCCCCAGTTTCACAGCTTTGCAGAAGCAGCAGAGCAGCTGACCTGAAATGCAGAGCTGGAGTCAGCAGGGTAGGAGAAGGAAAAGCCATGGCACACTGTGTCTTGCTGTAGAAGTTGTGCTAGTGAAAGAGAGAACCTATATATTCAATATATACCCATCAAATGGGTAAATATTCACTAGTAAATTATACTTTTTTATTTCAATCCAGATGTCTTGTTATGATTTACAAACATGAAGTAATTCTCATTATTTTATGTGTGAATTATGCACCCACCACTAGGTATATATTATCAAGTACATCAAGTGCACTGTGTGACAAGGTTACTGCTTGGTCAGGATTTTGTAGTCATTTAAAAGCAGTGCCGTTCATAATCCTAGTAATTCTGGTCATCATCCCAAAATTTGGCATAGTTGCCTTTGAGCCAGTGGCTTCTTCATTAAAATGACAGTTCTAACACTAAATTGCATTTTTTCTTTAAGATATTGTAAATTGAGTTATTGTGCCTCATGCCCCAAAGGCACACTGAGTCTCTGCACAGGCAGCAATCAAGAATAACCACTTTAGAAGGATTGGCAGTCTGTACTTTCTGTTATTATTGTTGCTGACTTAAAAGTTCAATTGCCACACTGCACTGGAGTTGTCTGGCTATGAATGGAACATGGAAGCTCTAGTATATTTTTCTTTTTAATGAGTATTTCCTATGGTCAACTCTGCATAAGAAGTTTTAAACTGCAGCTTCTGGGCCATGGAGCACTTGCAGAGTTCATTTAAGGCTGTCTAGTCTGTGTGAGCCCTCTCCTATTTCTGGAGGCTAAACTCCACTGAAAGCCTTAACTTTTTTTTTTTTTTTTAAGAAGAGAAACTTTCCACATGCACAGGTCTTGGAGTTCTCCTAAGACTATCCAACTACACGAGGAAAGTGGCCTCTATAGCCACAAAGGAGAAGAAAAGAAAATGTGACTGTTCATGCATAGCATGAGTCTGGCCTGATTTAAACAGGATGCAATCCTGCAGCCCCTGCCTGTCCCCTCCTCTTCCAGAGCTGAACTCTCCCACTGTAAGGGCTGCTGAGTGGCAGAAGTGAGCTTTAAAAGCTTTCCCTGGATAATGAATAATGAATAAAATCTTACCTAATGTCTAGGGAAACACTAGGGAAGCACAAGAGCAGAGAAATGTGATGCTGGTTGCCCAAGCAAGCCCATTCCTGGGTGTGTCCCTGCAGGTGTTGCAGGGTTTGCTGTCTGCATGTGGAAGTTGGGAAGGAGAGCATGTGGAGATGGGAAGCATCACCTGCCAGGCATGGGGCAGCAAAGGAGGTACAAGGGACATGGTTATGGACAAAACATAAAGGACTCCCACTTGGGGTTCCTGCTGTGTGGGGAAGGCCTCCAGCAGCTGAGGGTCCAGGAGCTGGGAGAGCATTTCTCTGCCTTCTCTGCCTCCCCCAGCACCCTTAAAGCTCTGCTGGGTTGGTGCCTGTGTGTTTTGTTTGCAGGTGGGGAAAGCACTGCTCACCCTGCAGCAGCCCACAGCACAGTGGGGCTCTCACTGGTGAGGTTTGGGGAGCTCAGCCCCACAGGTGGGACCCAGCCCTTGCTGTCTCAGCCAAGAGGTTCTTTCTTCACTTTGGGACACCTTTAGTTCAAAGACTCTGACCTGCCTGCACATCCCTGCCAGTACTCACTGCACCACTGTTTGCCTCAGTAAAGGGCAGCACTAACAGCTTTACAGTCCTCTAAACTGTGCTTTAACCTTTAAAATACTTCTTTTGCTTTTCAAACCTTAATTTCTGAGGTTTATTAAACATGCTGGCCTGGAAGGTGTTGCTGTCTTTTCAGTCACATTGGTCTTTTCCCTTCTTTGACTGAAAGGAAGAGGGGAGGAGAGGGGAGTGGCTTTTCCTCACCACATCTTACCTCACTGAGCACAGTTCATTGACAAGACTTTATTCCTTGTCATTATTATTCACCACAGGTACAGAGCAGTTCAAAAGGAACAATTTTCCCTGTACTGCACATCAAAGCAAAACAATGGATTAGAAAGATCAATGAAACCTCTGAATAACCTTCCCTTTGGAGAGTACAGCTACAGTAGGAGTGAAATGAAGAATTGTGTTGTTATTTGTAGTAAAACTTCAAAAGTAATTCTTAATCTGTAAATTCTCACCTGGGTTACCTAAATTTTTAAACACTGAAGGATTTTTCTGCACTAAATCTGGGCAAACTATCAAGGAACTTTGTTTTGAGCTATTTTTTGCCTTTCAAAACAAGCAAAAAGAAGAAAAGACTGATACAGCAGCTGATGTTCCACATCCAGTGTAAACAAAATGGAACCAGAAAAATTGCTTTTTTTGCTAAAAGAAGTACAATCACATATTATTAGCTTTACAGAGTGTAAACTTCAGATTGAGTTCATCCAATGGTGTTAGGGATTTTTTGTAGGATTTCTCGAGAAAGACACACATCGGTTCTGCTGGCCAGCTGTTGTGGCAATTCTTTGGAATGCTGCATCTCAACACAGCTGGTTTCAGAAAGGAGTTATACAACTTACCCTTTAAAGTTTTAGTGAACTTAAAAACATCATGACAGAGCTTGCCTTAAACTGAATAAACTTCCCAATTCATGAGTTTTCTCTTTTCAGGCCTGAGAGTTCCATTTGGTGAGTCTAGAATTCACCTGCCAACACCCACTGTTTTGATGTGACTGAGTTTTGTCTGCAAACAAACTGGGGGATATTGCACAATTTGGGGGCTTAGTATGAAACTGAGGATATGGGGAGGCTAAGCATAGACTCCTCAGTAGGAAAGTCACTGTGGGGTCAGGAGATGCATCTGGGAGGTGGAAGGCTGAGGTGTAATGGGAGGTGAAAGGAGAGGAGAACAATGTGTCAGGCTGCTGCCTTTCCATGAGGCACTTTGGCATTCCCCTGTGCAGCCTGGGACAAAACATCTGCCAGCTCTTCTGCACAGCTTGAGAGCCAGACAGTTTTGGTACAGCAGGTGCTATTTATTGGATAAAGATGGCATCAGCATGTTATGACAATACTTGATAAATTTGAGGGATTATTTTTACAGAGCCTTATCAATCTGTATCAGCAATGTCAGACTGATGTTGCAGGATGTGCAAATCCAAGACCCTCTCTTTTGCCCTCACTGATTTCAGGGCCAAGGCTGTTGGCAGAGCCACAGCCATGTTCTCAGCAGCAAACATTCCTTGCTGCCCACAACCCTCCCTACAGTTCACCATCTTAGACTGGATATCAGGAGAAATTTCTTCACTGAAAGAACTGTCAAGCCACTGCCCAAGGAAGTGGTGGGATCATCATTCCTGGAAGTATTTAAAAGGTATGGAGATGTGACTCCTGGGACGTTGTTTAGTGGAGGACTTGGCAGTGCTGTGTTAATGGTTGGACTCAATAATTTGAAAGGTCTTTTTCTACCTGAGTTCTGTGATTCTATGGTCTGCCAGAGCTGTAAGCAGAGTTGACCCACACACAGGGGCCACGAGGCCTGGCCCCAAAGCCACCTGGTCCCACAGGTGCCACACACATTCCTTTAGCTGGTAACCTGCTTCACAGCTTCAACTCTGTCCAAATGCTTCTCCCAACCCTGCCAGGCAAAGGCAGTGGTTCTGATGCCTACAAAAGACAGACATCAAAAGGCACACAGCTGGCATCACAGAATTACACAGAATCACTAGATTGGAAGAGACCTTCATGATCATCGAGTCCAACCCAGCCCTAAAACTTCAACTAAACCATGGCACCGAGTGCCACATCCAGTCTTTTTTAAAACACATCCGGGGATGGTGACTCCACCACCTCCCTGGGGAAGCCATTCCAGAATTTTACCACTCTTTCTGTAAGAAACTTTTTCCTAATATCCAGCCTATTATCCAACCCTTGGCGCAGTTTAAGACTGTGTCCTCTCATTCTGTCCATTGCTGCCTGGAGACAGAGACCAACCCCCACCTGGCTGCAGCCACCTTTCAGGAAGTTGTTGAGAGTGATAAGGTCACCCCTGAGTCTCCTTTTCTCCAGGCTGAACACCCCCAGCTCCCTCAGTCCCTCCTCACAGGGTTTGTGCTCTCAGCCCCTCACCAGCCTCGTTGCCTCCTCTGGATGCGCTCAAGTGTCTCAAGGTCCTTCCCAAACTGAGGGGCCAGAACTGGACACAGCACTCAGGGTGTGGCCTCACCAGTGCCCAGTCCAGGGGAAGGATGACCTCCCTGCTCCTGCTGGCCACACTGTTCCTGACACTGGCCAGGAGCCATTGGCCTTCTTGGCCAGCAGAGCACACGGCTGGCTCATGTTCATGTCAGCCAGTACCCCCAGGTCCCTTTCTGCCTGGGCACTGTCCAGCCACTCTGTCCCCAGCCTGTAATGCTGCAGAGGGTTATTGTGGCCAAAATGCAGGACTTGACAGTTTCTCAGGGGAACTGGAGAAAAAGGTAATTAGGCATAATTATGGCAACAAACTCAATTGTTAAGGTAGTTTATAAATTTTAAGTACCGGCCAATGTTTCTGCAGCTGATTGGAATAAAGAACAAGAATAATTTACAGGTACCCATGAATGTGAGATGCTTCTTTTTTTTTAATGTGAGAACTCCATACATATTTTTTCTTGCCATAGCCACAGAAAGCACTGCATGATTAAGGTTTTTCCAGTAACTAGAAAGCTGCATGGTATTGCAAAAGTGTTTTACATCCACAGTTTGCCAAACCAATACAGGCTGTTCACAACTGCAAACAAATTCCCCATGTAGCCATAAAGCTTTGTGTACCTGGGCTGCTCATCCCTCTGTTCAGGCTGCATCTTACTCCTTGGGGTCAGAAGGGAACATGGGATTCCACTGAAAAAGGAGGCCTCCAAGTGAGCACCCAAGAAAAGGTGTGTGTTTTTGTGGCTATTAAGAGCTGCCTTTTTAGCCTGAAAATTATCTCACACCATCAGAAGCATGAAAGGCAGGCAAGAAATAGACTCAGATTTAAATATCCTCTGATAGTTTCGGGAGAGATGTTTTGTAACATTTACCAGCTTGATTTCTAATCTCCACTTTTGTGGGGTCCAAGGCAAGACTGCAAGTGCTGTGGAGAAACCCTACATGCCACCTGGTTACTCAGAAGGCTTCTCCATTGCTTCTGGAAGAGCCAGGTTAGTTTCCTTTTGATCCCTTTTCCCTTTAAAGGACAGACAGAGGTTTAGGCAGCACAACCTCCATGGGCCAGAGACATGAGCAGCAGCTGAGCCAGAGCTTGCCCTGCAGCAGGCAGCTTCCCTTCCCTGCACAGTCTCCTGCCACAGCACTATGCCCTGCAATTTCCTGTGTTTGTCAAGCCCTGGGGGATTCTACAGAGGACTGTTCACCAGAAATGTGGATTTCTTTTCCAGAAATTACACAAGTTATAAAGCCACAAACTCACTCTGCTGCAATGCTTCCATTTCTTCTACACAACCATATCACAAAGGTTAAGCTCAAAGATTAAACATCACCATTTTTTTCTTCCATATGCTACATTAGAAAATAGTGATGTGGAGTTTATAATATTTGATGGGAAATATTTATTTATCCATAACAGCTGTGGGCATGGATTGTGATATTGGTGAGAATGATGTACCCAGATAAGAGGAGGAAATAACAATTGTAGACATTTTCCAATCAGCGCACAAGCTGTGATCGTACAGCTTTTACAAAAAATGGAAACTAGCAAAGCTGAAATGCATGTAAGACAAAGGAAATCACAGACAAGTTTAATTCAGTACCAGAGTTTCCTACTTGCAGCTATAGATCTATTCACGAGGCAAGTACCTTTTGTCCTGCAGCCATTGTGCCGTAAACACCACGGCCAGCCAGGCTGATTGAAAAACTGTCAGCTCCAAGTACATTATTCACTAAACACACTCCTGGTTTCATGTCATGACTGAAAGCATTTCAGAGATTCCAGCTCCATGTTTCCAGATGAGATCACTGCTCTCTCTGGTGTTAAGGAAATACTCAGCTGGCACCTACAGCTGCTTTAGAATTAGACTGGAACTAAGTACTGTGTGTATGACTGAAAGCAGGACAAAGACTGTTTGAAATGCTGAAAAGTGACAGGTCAGCCTTGGTGGGTTTGGCTTAGGGGTGTGTGGGAGATAAAGATTTTCAGGTAAAGAAAATAAAAAGAAATGTCACAAACACACATCTCCAAAGTCTGTAGGAGAAGAATTCAAGCTTTGAGAGAATCTTCAAGCCTAGAAGACAGGGATGAAAACCAAAAATCCCAGAGGTAATCACCAGAAATCTACCTGCTGGCCCTAGAAAAAGGGACTCTGGGACACAATCTCCCACAGTGATGAGTTTGGGCCCACAGCTTGTACCTCTCTATTCTTTTTCAATGCCTCACATCTGTCAGAGACTGTTCCTTCCCAGATACTTGTCAGCCCTCTGAGTGCTCCTCACTGTGTTTGTTATCTCTCATGACCCTCCACTTTCTGGCTCTCTTTCCCTGTTCTCTGCACATCTGCTGACTGTTTCTGTTCCCACAGATGAGCAGGCTATCTCCAGGGGTTACCCGGGGACAACAAGTACTACATAACAATCTTACCATTGGCTCTTGATATCTGAGCAGCTGCTCCTCTGGGGATATGAAATTTTTAGTCTTCAGGACTGCCAAATTGGAGCCTTTCTCAGAGCACCACAAGTTCAAAAAGCTTACACACACACAAAAAGTAAACCTGGTAAGTGGATGGGACACACGAGAGTCATTTTTTCCTAGGAAAGATTCATAGTTCCTGTATTGGTCATAAACCCTGGTATTTCCTAGCACTGGCTGAAATGAATGGTGAAATGTCAGGAAACTGCTGCAGGTACAGCAGTGCTGCCTCTGGTGGGCCCAGGTTTGGCCCCAGCCACCACAGCCACTTCCATGGCACAGTGGGGTGCCCCTCCATGGGCCCCCAGGCAGGGCAGCAGTTCCCTTCTCCACAGAGGGTCACTGCAGGCTGCTGCCCTCCAGCTGAGGGGCTGCAGCTCCTCCCAGCCTGGCAGGTTTTGCTTGTGTGTGGCAGAGGCAGAGTGCTGCCAGAGAGAGGGCATAAGGAGGGACTTGCTGTGACATCCTGCTGCTCTTCACTAACAGCTGAGAGCATCTCCCCTGTCCAGGCCACCCAGAGCTGGGCTCAGCTCTTAGTGCTTCCCTGTTTTAACCCGAGTTGTGCTGGCTAGTGACATTTCTATATGTGCTCACTCTCCTTTGGAAGTCAATTCCTTTTATCACAGTATCACAAAATCATGAAATTACAGAATGGTTACAGCTGCAAGGGACTTCTGCAGGTCATCTAGTCCAATCCCCCTGCTAAAGCAGGTTTATCTAGAGCAGGTTGCCCAGAATATCTTGAATATCTCCAGTGAGAGAGAATCCACAACCTCCCTGGACAACCTGTTCCAGTGCTCAGCCACCTGCACAGGAAGGAAGTTTTTCATCATGTTCAGGTGGAACTTCCTGTGTTTCAGTTTGTGCCCATTGTCCCTTGTCCTGTCACCAGGCACCACTGGCAAGATTCTGGCACCATCCTCTTGACACCAGCCCTTAGGATACCTGGATGTGGGTCCCTCTCAGCTGTCTCTTCTTCAGGCTGAACAGGCCCAGCTCCCTCAGCTGCTTCTCTGAAGAGAGATGCTCCAGCCTCATAATCTTCCTTGTAGCCCTCTGCTGGACCCTCTTCAGTAATTCCTTGTCTTCCTTAAACTCAGGAGCCCAGAACTGGACACAGCACCCCAGATGGGGCCTCACCAGGGCAGACTGGCAGGGGAGGATTACCTCTGTTCTTTAAAACAGCCCAGGTCACTTCCATGAACAACCTCTGCAGGGCTCTAGCTATTCCTGGAGTTCCATGGTCCAGCAGAGGTTACACTGCCACTGTTATGAGTAGAACAGCTGCCCATTTTTTTAAAAGGTTGCAGAGTTCACAGGTTGGGCCAGTTGCTGCCAGTGTGGAGTTCTAACTGCTTGTTATTGTAATCACCTGTGGTTTTTGTTAACTACCTGTCCCTTGATGGTTAAGAATTCCCCCTTAGCCCGGACGTCGCCCTGCTGCTTCCGGGAGAATGGCACCCAGACGGTGAAGGGGACGGGACATCGAGTTGACATGCAAATGACATCAGATCCAGCATGCAATGGGAGAAACCCTGCACCAAACCTAGCCAAAAAACCCCTAAAACAATGAGCCAACACAAAATTGATGAATCAAAGTGATGTCTAGATGTGAGGAACAGAATCTAGTATCCACCAAGGCCTTTTTACCACTCAGCCTAACCTAAGATGTCAGCTAGACAGAGGACCTTGAATATTGACTCAAAAGGCAAAAGAATTTCCCAGTGCTCTTGTAAGGGCAGAACCCCCAGCTCTGTCCAATGACCAGTGGACAAAACTGCATTTTTATTCCTTCTTCGAGTCATTCCTGGGAGCAGTGGCAGTGTGAGCATGGATGCTTTGGTTCTCCCCACCTGAGCTGATCACTTCTAATTAAGGCATTAAAAAGGAGAAAGATTTCCTGCCTGTGTAAATTTCAGCCCCTAGGATGATTGCTCCATGGCTTTGCCACAAAAGCCAGTTCTGTAGGGTGCAATCTCTGACTCCTTTGTCTTTCCAGTTGTGTTCACTTGCATGTTCTTGGCTTCCTAGGAGGGAAAAGGCTTCCTAGGCTAGGAAAATGCCATGAGAGCAAAAGTTTGATGTATCAACTGATGATTTAGAGATCAGAGCCCTGCTCTGGAGAGGAAATAAAATAAAATATGGATTGGTTTCTGTTGGCATCCTTTTTATAGACCTCCTCCTACAGCATCTTGACAGTACAGTTGGGGTTTCAGTGGAATGGTCTTGTAAAATAGCAAAGCTGACAGGACTACTGGACTATGGAAAATATTTGTAATAAATACTAATGACTACTTGGGCTGTGAAAGATCCTGCATTTGGCACTTACAAAACTCCTTACACACTCTTAGAAGTAACTGCAATTGTTATTTATGTCTCCAAACACTTCTTGAAGACAAGAAGACACAACCCAAAAAAATGGGGGGGGGGGGGGGGGGAGTCTACTGAGAAAACTGAATGTTTGAGCGGTCTTCAGTGAATATTTTCCACCAGCAAAGAAGCCATATCTGAAAGAAAGTTCTGTGCTTAGAGGAGGAGAGGTCACAGAATCACAGAATCAATTAGCTTGGAAAGCACCTCTCACATGACTGAGTCCAGCCTCTGATCACCACCCTGCCAGCTACACCACAGGGCACTGACTGGCACAGCCAGCCTGTCCTTCAACATCTCCAGGGACAGTGACTGCACCACCTCCCTGGGTGGTCCAATGCAATGTCTAATCACCCTTTCTGTGAAGAAATTCTTCCTAATGTCCAACTGAAACCTCTCCAGGCACAGCTTAAGACTAAGCCCTTTCATCCTGTCCCTGCTTGCTTGGGAGAAGAGGCAGACCCACCCCTGGCTACAGCCTCCTTCCAGGTAGCTGCAGAGGAGGTAGAGGAGGGGTGAAGGCATCAGGGTGTGGAGTACAGGGCTTGCTGACCCCAAAGAGTTATAATTCCTTGGTTGCAAGGGTTTCTCCCTTACAATAACTACTGGTGACTGTGCAGAAAAGGCATTAGAATTTCTCTTTATTATGTACAGGACCAGACATTGGGGTGACCAAAGCCTTTGAATGAGAAACTGGATTACAAAGAAGACGCTGTTTTAAGGACTCACCAAATACTAACAAAATATGGGAAGCAGAATTGTCATCTGTGCTGTGTGCATTAGTAAGCTTTCATCTTAAGGACAGTCTCGAGAAAAATGGGAAGGGAGCTCATATCAACAAATGTGAGGTCATTATTAAGTCCTTGATGGTTTTAATAGGAAGGACTTTGTTTTTCTTACTGAAAAACTACAAAGAGACTCAGCTTTACAACAAGCAGGTGACACTTGTAAGAGCTGAACTTCTTCTGTCCCCTGCAGGGGAGAAGGCTGGAAACATGGGACATGTGTCCAGAATATTGGCTTCTGCTGTGAGACTGAGCTTCATTTTGCTGTCTCATCCCATAGAGAGCCAGCCGCTTGTTCATGAATCTCTGCTTTCTGAAGTTATTCCATTAAGTGTTCATAACCTTCTGATAAAGTTATAGAATAATTTGTGTTGGAAGAAACCTTTCCACCTGTCTGGGCAACCAGTGCCAGTGTCTCACCACCCTCCTCACAAAAAATTTCTTTCTTATATTTAATCTAAATAGACCCTCTTTTAGTCCTATCAACAAACCCTACTAAAAAGACTGTCTCCATCTTCAGCCACCCCATTTGTCTTTGCAGTACAGTTAGGTAGTGTGAGCCCTCATTGCAAACAAAGTGATTAAAAATAAATATTTAAATCTTATGCATTTGAAAATTGTAACTAATTCTATGAGTGCTTGAGTCTTACAGCATCTGCTGTGATAAGAAAAAAATATATTAAAATTTTCTTATCAGTAAATTCCACAAAGCTGTGCAACAGAGCAGGTGGGGTTTGCACCTAGAGCTTTGCCCTGACGAACCTGCCTTTGTACCTTGAAGTTTTCTCTGCAGTCTTGTCTGTCTGTCTCAGACTACCTGATAATACTGCTTCTCCAAGGGGAGCCAAATGCACTGCCTCTACCAGCTATAGCCTGGGGGGACACACTATCAACAGCAGAAAGCTGCGTGGATGAAAACCAGAAAGAGGAACACTAATGAAGAAATGGGAATGTTGGCAAGGCAGTCTGTAACACTGCTGCTAGCTGGGAGAAATGGCTGGCTGGCTTTGCCCAGCTAGAAGAAACAAAAGCTTGAGAGGTGTAGTTCCATTTTACAGGACCACCTCAAACTCATTACTCTGGAATCACTTTGTTGTGCTAATACAACATTAGCAGAGACTGAAGAGTCCTCCATGATACAGCAGCAGCAGCAGCTTCAGCTCCTGCAACCCCTACACCCTCCAACAACACAATTAACAGAGGCAGCAGACCCAGCAAGATCCTCTTCCAAAACCACTGGCATTACAGATGCTACACAATTTGCCTCAGAAATGTCTCAAGTGCAAGGTGATTTGGAGCAAGAGTTTTAGGAGTGTTGCTCACATAGCATTAAAAAGTTATAGCAGGACCTGATTTAGGCATAAATTGAAAAAAGGGACCTAGGTCTCCTTTTTACCTTCTGGAGCCAAAAGCAGCACCAGGACCCAAGGTCTGGCTCATGCTGCATGATGGATAGAGCTGCCCCTGCAGAGAGTCACTCTACTAAAAGCAAAGGTATTTCAAAACCAATGTTAAATTATTTGTAATTCTTGGGTTTAGGAGCTTGTCTTGCTTGGAGCTTGGAAGAGACAGTCAAAATTACTACTCCTGCCAACTGCAAGTGAGCATGAGTGTGTTTGGTCACGTGTAAGAAAAAGGAGCCAGTTGACAAGAGTTCCAACACTGAGAAGCCTTGGTTCATGCACCTCTTCAGGCTGGAAACAAGGAGCCCATTTTTGTCCTGCTACACTGGCCATCTGCAGCACCGACTCAAATGATCTTTACAGGCAGATTTGTGGCAGGAAGAGAGTAAACAGCAGTTTGCCCAAACACAGGCATAATTATTCCAGCCACTCAAGGTTCTTTTGAGTTTTCTTCTCCAGCAGTTATTTCTACCCACAGTCTCCGCAACTGTGGAGAGAAATCTGTTTGGTTTGCCCAGCTTCATTTGTAAAGAGAAAAATACAGAAAAAGCCACACAAGCAACCCTGAAAAGCAGCAAAAGACATCTGAGCAAACTTCTGAAAGGTAACTCCAGAGTCAATGATGAATTTGCATCTAAAGTGGAAACACTCCTTTTACAAAGTACTTGCAGTGGCTTGGAGTACAACCTGTGCCACAATTTAAAGAGTTCCACAGAAACAGCAATATAAGATGATGCAAACAAAATTATACATAGTGGAGAAATCACAAGTCTAGGTATCTAAATGCATGGTAATAATCAAACACTTGGTTCAAAAAGTAAAAAGCAGAAATACTTTGGTTTTAAGTACTTCAGTTCCCAAACTCTTCAGAAAGCCCTTTATCAAAAAGATAATATTTTTTTTATACCATGTCAAGTATTAAGTGTTATTACACTAAAATATGATTTATTGATGGAAAAGTTGAAACAAAATGGAACATATCCAGGGATGGAAAGTGTTTTTCTGAGGGTTATTCCGTTTTGAAATAAAATAAAGAGGCTAAGATAATTTTAGGGTTTCTCTCATAGAGTAGGAAGCCATGAAGTACATTTAAATTCTTTTAATTTTGCCTGGAAATTCAAGTTTGGATGTACATCTCCACTTGACACATCCAAGAGGGAGGGAGAGGAAGAAAAAAATCACGTAGTAAACTTAGAAGTAAGCCGAACACTTAATCTCCCCTTTGTTTGACGACCCAGAGCCTCGGCTGCAAACCCCCTCGCCCGTGGGGCAGAACGCCCCGGCTGCTGCAAGGGCCACGCTCGCATTCCAACTCCGGCAACCCTGGAGAAAGCCATTGCTGATTTAAACGTCCCGTCCGCGCCTCTCACCCCAGAAGTGCCCCCCGAGGCAAACATGGAGTATTTGTCCTTTCAGCCGGCAAGACCCGACATCCCCCCGCCCTGCCCCGTCCCGCCGTCACCCCGGCCGGGGATCGGGGCCGCCGGGCCGCCCTTACCTGCGCCGCGCCCTCCCTCGCAGCCCCTTCTCCGCCTTCCTTCCTTCTTTCCTTCCTTCCTTCCCCCTCTCGGGGGTCTCGCTGCCGGCCCGGGCAGCGCCAGGGCAGGACCCTCCGGCTGCGGCCCCGGGGATGCGCCGCGGCCGCTCCAGATGTTTGCGCCGCGGCCGCTCCAGATGTTCCCCTGGCGGCCCCGCGGGGGGCGGGCGTTCTCCTCCCCGCCTGGCCGGGAAGGAGCCAGGGCAGAGCCAGAGGAAAGCGAGGGGAAAGCGAGGGGAAAGCGAGGGGAAAGCGAGGGGAAAGCGAGGGGAAAGCGAGGGGAAAGCGAGGCTTCCGCGGGATCCGACGCTGCCCGCCCCCTCTCCTGCCCCGCTTTCCAGGAAAAGCGGCCGGGAGCGGGCAAGGCTGGCGGCCGGGGACAGCGGGTCCCAGGAGCCCGGCATGAGAGGAAAAATAGAAAAAGTAGAGAGTCTTTCAAACGTACAAACCTTCCTTTGATCGCTGCATATAACAGAGGCCTTTTTTTTTTATTTACACACACACCGACAGCCGTGCCTTTCTCCACGAAAATGAGCACCCGTGGCTGTAATTCCTGTAATTTAGCAGGAATTTATGGTTACAGCCCTGAATCCAAAAGAAGAATGTCTAAAAATAAAATTTAAAGAACAAAACCACGGCTTTATTTGCAGATGCCATCCTGTAGTAAACCACGTAAGTAACATTACAGAATCATTCACAGTGGAAGGAAGGGCATCTCACACTGCACCACCTCTCTTACAACACCAGCACAGAACACCAATGAAGCCTCAAATCTTTCACTGTGGAAAAATCCTCCTTTGAGGTATTTGCCAGGAAGTTGTGATAATCGGGTTTTGAAGCTCTGTTTAAGCTATGCCAGAAGACTCCTTTGACCCTTTTCCACCCCTGTCAGCATCAAGATCTTGTGTCGCCAGATCCCCCTGTGGCTGTAGGAATAACCAAGCAGAGGTGCTACTCTCCCTACCAATAAGTCACAACTTAGACTGAATTCTGAGCCACTCCCCTCAAGTCCCCTAATTTAAGATTTCTACTTTCATGATCCAGAAGCTTTTTTGTGGAAATTTGTGGGGGAAATCAATTCTACATAAGAATTAAAACTTTTTTGCACTCATCTTCTCAGGCAGCTGCATCCATGCCTGCTCTTTAGCACAAAGTGACACTTTCACTCTTAGTTTAATAGTACTCCAGCAAATACCCCTCAGCATCTGGCAAGCAGATGCCTTTGCAGGTTGGATGATGTAATGAGTACAGAGAAAAGGGCAATAATATTTCTCAGAAGGATCACCTCTCTGCAAACAGTGCTTCAGAAATCCAGCCTCTATGAAAGTGCTTCCTAGTCTGAGTGACTTTTTCTGTTTTTTTTTTTTCAGACAGCAGAATGCAATTTACATCACAACATTAGTCCCTATCTAATGGATATCCTTCTCTTGCAGGAGAGTTTTCAGTTAGAATGAGCTTAATCAGTCAATAATAGTGATAATTGTAATAACCTCTTCTTCTATTTACCACTGGTTTGATGCTTGTCTTGGCAGTGGAGCAACAATCACTTCCTGGGATTCCTCATTTCCATCCACACTTAAAATGATTTAAAATTCATTCTAAGTGACAACCAATGTTGCCAATGTAAAAAACTCCAACTAGCATCCCCAGGCCCCTGCAGGGATCCTGCACTTCTGTGAGTCAGTGTGCATCCAAGTAACCACAGAGAAGTGCGTGCATAAAATATTCTACAAAACTGTTGGAGACTAAGGAAGTAACAAAACATCTTTTGCAATGTTTTTACCTAAGGTCAGCAAAAGGGCAACAGTTCTGCCACATTCAGTCAAGTTCAGACCTTCCATCATTTTGACCTTTCTCTTTTTCCCTCATTCCAAAGTTAGGAATTAATTCAACACTCCTCTTGCAAAATTAGGATCCATGCTTGACACACAGGCAGGCAATTGAGCTCTTGTCTTGCTGGAGGAGCATCCAAACAGAGCATTTGTTTGGTTGTTCCCTGCTGATATTGAGCATTGCATCTGAAGCAAGGAGCTAAAATGTTATTTCATAGCAAAGCCTAAATGATGTGAGATGAATTTGCAAATAGTGCTTGATCCACTTTCCACAGGGGTTAGCCTAATGAAACATCACATGGCTCCAAGACCCACAGCTCTATTACACTGCATTTAGTGTGGTGCCCAGTGCTTTTACTTCATCAGAGTTATCACAAATACCAGGCACTAACATCAACCATAAAGTCACCCATCTATGCCTTGATCCAAATAATTAATGAGCACATTACAGACAAATTAGAATCTAGATGTTTTAGGATTATTGTAACATCTGCATTTTGGCCCAGAAGGCAAGACAGCAGCTGGGTTGATCTACTCCCCTAAATACTTGGAATCCATGGATTGTGTTGGCTGTTTGTAGTTATCTTTGTAGCACCACACCTAATTTATAGCTGAGGGAGTGAAGGCCTCCCACCATATAAGTTAAAAGCAGGTTCAGGACCATCTGATGAAGGTGAATCGCCATGAGTGTCTGGGACCTGGTCAGATGCATCCCAGGGTCCTGAGGGGACCGGCTGATGTTGTTGCCAAGCCACTTTCCTTCATATTTGAAAAGTCACAATGGTCAGGCAAAGTCCTCAGTGACTGGAAAAAAAGGAAAACATTGCTCCCATTTTCAAAAAGGGGAGAAAGGAAGATATGAGGAATTCTTTACTCAGAATTCTTTACTGTGAAGATGGTGAGGCCCTGGCACAGGTTGCCCAGAGAAGCTGTGGCTGCCCCATCCCTGGCAGTGTTCAAAGCCAGGCTGGATGGGGCCCTGAGCAACCTGATCTAGCCAAAGGTGTCCCTACCCATGGCAGAGGGGTTGGAACTTGATGGTTTGTAAGGCTCCTTCCAACCCAAACCATTCTATGATTTTATGAAATGTACCATAGAAGTGCGGCTGAAAGAATAATAGCTCTCTGGATACAGGGCCCAGAAAGCCAAACAAATAATTCTGGCCTTGCAAAGTTCATGCAACAATTGAATAAAGAGAAATACATGCACTTGCTATGACTTCAGAAAAAACAAATACTGACATTCTGGTTTTAATACAACTTGTAACACCAAAATAAATAAAAAGTGAATTTCAATACAATGATCCACATTACTAAAGTCCATTCTTTGGAGTGCTATTAGGGATATTTGCTCTTGCATGGATTTTGAAGGTACAGGTTTAAATCTGTAAAGTTTAAAAATGCTTCCAGGCTTAATGCTATCATCTGGGGGTGGGGGGGTGGGGGGGGAGAAGAAAAGTAGTTAAATCGTACATGGAATTTTTAAGTTTTTTTAATGTTAATAGTTATTAGCTATATTTATGTTGTCTGCTTTTTGGTTTTTTAGGAGCAGCCTATAAGACCTTTGTAAGAAACTTTCAAAAGGAATACTTTTTCTGAGTTTATGTCCTATCCATGCAATGTCTTAAGCTGATTTCTAGCATATAAAAATGTACACCCCCTTATGAAAGTCTTTCATCTACAACAACATGCAAAAACAATCATGGTGATAAAAAAAGTCAGCAGAGCTCAGCTTAACACTATCTGCATGAACAGAGGAACTTCAGGAGAATTTCCTGAAACAATCTGTAATTCACAGGTAATTGGCTATGGTTCAAGTTGCTCAGAGTCCTTTGAACTAGTCTAGCAATTTGGCACGGAGAATTTAGAGTAATAAAGCCAGAAATGCCAGGAGTAGTAACAGTAAAAACTTTCTCCCCAGACATTCCTATCCCTTTATTATGATGATGAAGAAGGGAGAAATCTGGGAAAAGCAGAAAGTTTGCAGGTTCCAAATGTTTTTCTTCTTAGACTTTCAGTTCTTGAAGCAAATATGACTCAACCCTGAGAGCTGTGCAGGCGAGCTTGTCTGCAGTACTGTGCTGCTTTTCTTAAAAGCAAATGTACATGTTAAATCATGACACAAATGCATAAAAAAATATTGAGCCCTGTCCCCACAGTGCCGAGCAAGAATCTTTACTTTTCCTTGTCTCATTAGGTATTAGCTAAATGAGAGAAAATATTTTAAAGCTGCAAATATCAACACAGAGCTCTGAAAATCATCTCTGAGAATGTGGAACGGAATTTCTTTTTACTATGCTCTAGCTCATTATGCAAGTTTTGTGTTAGAAAACAAGAGATTATTCACAGTGATGAAAATGACCTGGCATTTTTTGATGAAGGACAGTCAGCAACAGAATAGTCAAACAAGTTTACAAGATGTAACTTCTAAATAGCATCAGGCACTGGAGAGCTCATCTGGTGTGCTCACTCAGGGTCAAATATCAAGCCAAGTCCTAGCTTATCTGGGACATGGAAACCTGTGGCAGGAGGCTGTGGGAAAATGGAATAATCTACTAGCAGAGCAAAGAAACGGCAGCTGAAAAAACTAGAAACTCTCCCTGCTTCTGTCAAGTTCCTTAGTCACATCTAGGTGAGATATCTACATGTCTGGCTTATGGTTTCTTGTTTTTAGACAGCTGATAGGAGTCATTCAGGTTATAGATTTATAGAAGCACCCAGCACTCAGAACAGGAAATGAAGTCTGCTACATCAGTTAGTTAAATCATAAAGTATTCTGAACAAATGCCAGAGACAATGGAGTATTCAAAGAAACTTCATCAAATTGTAATAAAAACTTCCCAGTTCCCTGGAAATAGTAGCTTCTCACCTTTAGGCACACTGTGGTGATAAATAGTCAGAAGCTGCAAGGAAGCCACCCCAGAAAACCTCATGAAGAAGCTGTCAGCTCTGAATTCAACACAGTGTCTGGGTGATAAATGGGGCTGCTAGTCACACACTTGGTCCAGGAAATGCAGAGACCAGCTTCATTCCCAGACACTGTCCTGGGTTTACACTGAATGAGGCACTAGTCCTGTGGGAAAAATAGTATGCAGCCAAACAATTAAATCATGTCACATAATACACATTGGGTGGAGGAAGGGAAAAGGGGGGCAAACCATCCCTCCAAAGGCAGCCTTTGGTCTGGATTTGTCCAGCATTTAAGAGTTTAATTTTGTAAACCTAGGGGAGCTCTCTCCATATTTTTAAAAGTTGCAGTTTTATCTGGCTCATTGTTTTGTTAATTTTTGTTCTCCCAGTCTCTCTGGCTCAGTTGCTGAGGTTCTGCACGTACCTCGGGTGAGTCAGGAGAGTTAGCTGGGAAAAGCCATCGGGGTGAACAACCCTCCAGACAGAGACACCAGGCAAAAAGAACAGGATGGGGAAACCACCCAGTTAAGCAATGATATGAAAAACATCAGCTGTAGCCCAGCCTAGGGAGAAAGAGGGGAAAATGCTTTTTCAGCAGGAGAGGGAAAGTGAGAGCTGGAGTGCAGCTGTGGAAGGTGATTGTGGAGTGATGAGGAGGTTGGAAATCCAGTGTCACTGCCTAGGCATTGCCTCCTGTGACCCTTCTGCCTTGGCTCTCCTGCAGCACAGCAGGAAAATCTCCTTCTGCTTGCCACGAGTGGTTGTTGTACCAGTCTTCATCCCACGGAACACCAGGGCCATAAAATCTTTGGTGCACAAAAGCTCCCCCCAGTACACACATTTACCACTTCCAGGGAAAAGAAAGAGCTATCTTTCTTTTGGAGGGAGTCCATCCAAGTCACAAAAGTCTCTGTGAGCAGGTGCAATATTCCCAGGAGACAAAGAAGAACTCAACTCAACAAATTCTCATGATTTTCTCCTGACCGACCGTCAGGACACAGCTTGCAGAGATTGGTCAAGAAAACAAAACACTCACACCAGAATCCAATTACCAAATTCCTTCAGGTAAACAATCTTCCACAATGCATTCCACTTGTGCACAAACACAGGCGCAGCAAATGAGATAAGAATTTTTTTGGTCATTCTCTTCTCTGCTTCTCTCACTGCTTCTCTCAGGTTCAGAGAATGTGAATCCCACACCCAGGTGCTTATTTCTGTCCCACTGCCAGATGTACCCTCACAGCAAAGCCACCCAACAGGAGCGTGTCCCTGCCCTTTGCCATGGGAGTTCTCAGCCCAGCAGAACAGCACAAACCTCCCCACGTCCCAGACCCTGAACCAGACCAGCCAAAATTGGGGTGGGCATGCCACCCATGTCCCTCAGGGGTTGTAGAGGAGAGGTTGCATTTGATGAACAGAGATGTTTTGAAATGTATTTTAAAATATGGCTTATTTTCAGCTATGCTGCCTGTGAAAAGTAGTTGTGCTGCTTTTAAGAATAAAAATGCTATTGCTTTTTCTCACTGAGAAGCTTCTGTCATTAACCTGGGGCAAGAAATGTATTATCTTTCCTATAATAAGGACTGGGAGAGAGCTGGATCAGGGTTTTCTGCTGACCACAGAGTAAATACTGCAGTTCCTAATACCAGACTAAGCTCTGCTATGGGTTTCAGTGTATATTGATTTCATTTACACATAAAATAAAAGCGATATATGAACAAGACAGGGCAAAATTTGACCACGTGGAGCTGTGCTGTTGATGACAGTTGTCTCCTGCTGGCACTGTAATTATTTTAGTCTCAAACTCATACTTGCACTGGACTATAGTGCATGTTCTCACTTGGTATGGACAGACTCCCTCTGCTGGAAAATGGCTATAAGGTTATCTAGTAGATTAATGATTGTAAGTGAAAGAACTTGCAAACAATGTATTCTGTACCAAATGTGCAATTTTGACTTCCGCTGTCCAAGGAATTGTAAAACTATTTTCACTTCTTCCCTAATCACTGGGAAGGAGCTAGGAGGTTTTATCTGCAAAGTTCATCTCTGAACTTTGTAAAATTCACACCACTTACACTAACCTTATAATGCACTGAGTAAAGTTTTGATTTCTCTTTTCTTCTGTATTTAGAATCAAGCCTTGAATAGTTCCCCTCTGCAATCCTAAAGGATCCTCTCTTCATCACAGAGGACAAGAACCCAGCACTGACCTTACAGATGCACCAGGACATGACATGTGGGACAGGCTGGTTTCTTTAGCAGCAACTTCTGAATACACTGTTAAAAGCAAGGGGAAAAGAGCACTTGCAAGCAGGATTTTAATGCAAGAATTCCTGTTATTTCTCAGGAATTTTAAGAGGTGGAGCTGATTTATTCCCTTCAGAAATTAAGATCCCTGATCCAAATTATTTACTGGATCATTGATCTTAAGGAAAGGAAGGTTACTATTGTTAGATTAAGTCCTCTCATCATCAGAATAACTTCAGCAGGATCCAGGTCATACACAGCTTTACTTTTTTCTAGAAGAATGTGTTATCCAGTGCTTTCTATTTTTACTTATTTGATACCAGACAAAAGAGTATTGAAATAAGATCTGTGTTTTAAAGTACCACCCACTATAGCACAGCAGTTATGCCTGCTTCTCTCACTCCACTCCACCTCACCAAAGTGTCTCAGATGCCACCTACAGAGAGAACCTCCAAAGAGAGGAGGGCTTGGTGCCTTTCCTGATGTTATCAATATAGGCAACAACTACACCGTATATTTTATCTCCATCATCATAGAATCACAGAATGGTTTGAGTTAAAAGACTGATTGGTTCCAAGCACTGTGCCATGGGCAAGGAACATTCCAATAGACCTGGTTACTCAGGGCCTCATCCAGCCTGGCCTTGAACACTTCCAGCAATGGGGAGTCCACAGCCTCCATGCACTTGTGAAAAGGAAGTCAGGCTTCAGTGGGAAGTGAAGACAAAGGGATGAAGAAATCCATATGCTCACTAATAAGAAATATTGAAAACATGAAACAAAAGGGGAGTGAGCAGGAATACTGGTGTGATTTGGTGTGATTCAAGGGACCCATGAAGGAAATAGGAACTAGTGAAAAGTTCCTATCCAGATTTCTTGTAAGTCCCCTTTAGGTACTGGCAGGGCTCTGAGGTCTCCCTGGAGCCTTTTTTTCTCAAGGCTGAACAGTCCCAAAAACTCTGAGCTTGTCATAGGAGAGGTGTTCCAGGCCTGTGATCAGTTTGGTGGCTCACCTCTGGGCTCATTCCAGCAGGTCAGTGTTGTTCTCATATTGGGGGCCCCAGGGCTGAACACAGTGCATCAGCTAGCAGGGAATTCAGAGAACTGATTGCTCCCTCTCTGCAGTGCCAGCTCTGAACTGCAGACATTGAAATACCCAGCTGCTTGCAGCTCTTTTGGAGCACTGTGTTCCACTTTTCCACTAATACAGCTATTTAAAGAATGACACACTCTGGCTGCAGCAGCTTCAGTGTGGCCCACCATCTTCACCTTTGGTCTTTCCATCAGTGCAAAACATTGTTAAAAGCCATTAAAGATAAGTACTGAGGGTTCTCCCACCTTCTAAGTAGCATCTGGTAATACAGGAATACTGCAGCAGCTTCAACACAGTTGTATCACCTCTCAGTCACCAGCATTCAGGGTTTAGTCAAGATTCTCTACTCTCTATATTGCAAGTGACAGAAAATAAGGCCCTGAGGGTTTGCCATAAGCCCTCTTTACGAAAGCTTTGCATGCAGTGAAGTTCTGTGCTCCTGTCAGTCCCTAAGACACCATGAGAAATTGCACATGGATTCAAATCTTCAAATCTTCCTTCGACTGAAGAGAATTTTTTATCAGTCTTAACCATTCTCAGCTCAGAATTGCTTTGGATTAGGAAACCCCATTGCAGTGAGTACCCTGAGTGAGTGATGGACATTTTGGTTGATGCCCATTGACCAGCTGAGACCCAGATTATCCTAATGTGAGAGTCCTTTTGTTCCATGCAAAAAGCATTAAAGAAGATGAAGCAGCTTCACCTGCAGCTGTGGGCATGTAGAATTTGCCACAATGGAAAAGGAATTCATGAATATATATTATATATATCCCAAATCCTGGGCTAAACTGCAGTTGCCAGTCCTGCACAGGTGAGAGCAGCCCAAAGTTACTTTGTTCTCCCTGAAGACCTTTTATTGCTGCTGGGACCACTAGAGCAAAGAAATGCCCTAATCATTCCTTTCTGCCAGGCATAAACTTGTGCTAATCTGAAATCACTGTAGCTGCTTTCTGACAGACAGATTTCTCTATATAGGAGTCCTCAGGGAGTAGACCCACTATATTTAAAAAGCTCATGAGAAACATTGAAGATGTCTTTTGTGTACACAGGAAGAGCAGCATATCAAATGAGAGCCATTGCATAATGGTCCAGGAAGGGCTGGTTTTCAAAGGACCAAACCTTTGCATTCACCTCATATCATGGGATTTGGCTGCAGGCAACCATGCCCATGAATCCTTCTGCTCAAGTTTTAGAGCAAAAAAAGAGTTCTTTTTGATACTTCATTATTAGGAACAGTACTAATTCTCCAGTCTGAGGACTCTCTGTAGGGGCCTTGATGGCTTTTTGATGAAAATTCATGTACAACTGTCACAAGTTGTTTGGTCTTCTCAATTCACCAAAACTTTTGTCAGTTTAGAAATTGTATGAACTGAAGCATTTTGACAAGCATAAAAGAAGGACAAGAATGCATCTAGTATGACAGAATATTGATGCTCATTGTATCACTTCTTTCTCGTATTTTCTATCTGACCTGAGGGACAAGACACAGCTGAGAGAAAATATCTTTTTCCAAAGAACTGCAGATACTGAGCTGGGATTCAGAGGAATCCTCCTAATAGGAGCAATAGCACCTGTCAAGCCAGTCTAAAACAGCAGTGAAAATGAAGGTCAGCATGCTATGAGCAATGTTTTCTTTGAGGAGTGGGTTTATTTTCACATTTGTTCTCACACAATTACCTAAAGCTCTGGCACAACAACTGCAGGCAGAGCATTCTTTATAAAGTTTGTTGTATTTCAGTGTTCAATTCTCTCACTGAGTGACTAGATTTTGGCTGTAATATCTCTCTGGAAATATTTCAAGACCTATCTGTTTACAACAGTTGGCAGAAAGCTGCGATAAGCTCAAAGTCCTGTGATTATGATTCATTGCTGTGTGAATAATTTCAGTTATCAAGCTTGATTGTATCTCTACATGGTTTTGCACTATTCACATGTACACTGAGTGCATTCAGAGCCAGGGCTGTGCTTAACCAAATACCTTTTTTTGTGCTAAAGAACGAAAACCTGCCCATAAATATTTTAATATTTTTGGTGGTTTTTTAATAGGTATTATATTCTTCTTCAGTTATACATTGTGCGTATTTCATTTTTATTCATGCATTTAAATATTTCCTATTTTTTTCCCCAGAAAGGGTTCTTGTGAGCTATAAATACAGCTGTTACATCATTTTACCTGTGTGGGATATGGCATTTCATATACCAATACATGATTAGTTAACCAGAACTCAAAATCGAATTCATCCTCCAAACCATGCTGCAATTAAACAATACCTGAGAAACAAGCATAAATGTTTTGCTTTGGGAACCTGACAAATGAGGTAACCCCAACTGATGTCCTCAGCCCTCTCAGAAAACACTGGGGTGTAAGTCTCTCTTGCTCTTGAAAGATTTGTATGTACCCTCATCTTCCCTTCCCACAGGAGCACTTTCCAGCTAGCCTGAACTGCTGGAAGAATTCACAGGGATGAGTGTTTTATCAGACCATGGTCTTCCACTTGTGAGACACAGCAAGTCTAATATTTCCTTCATGGGTCCCTTGAATCACACCAGTTTTCCTGCTCATTCCCCTTTCTGTTTCATGTTTTCAATATTTCTTATTAGATTTTATCCCTTTGACTTTACTTCCCACCAAAGCCTGACTTCCTTCATGTCCAGGGTTTGGACTCTGATAGAACTTGCAGCCATCCCACTCTTGGAAAGGGCAGAAAAAGCAGTGTTTGCCCAGGAATTGGTGTTTGTGCAGAAACTGCCTGCAGCCAGCCCCATTGCTCTGGGAATTCAGGGTGGAATCAAGGCAGTGACAATTTTTTATGTCATTTGCCACAGAACCAGTGACCTACTGTGAGAATGGAAACCCCCTGGAGTCTTTCTGGCAGAAATATCAGACGTGCCATTGCAATCAGATTCCTCTTTGGATGGTTACCAGCCTTCCCAAATGCCCAATTCTTATGGAATACTTGTTAATTTCTGTGGAGAATGACTTCATTCTATCAAGCAAGATTCAGTCCACCCAAGTAATCCTGTTGCTCAGAGTGGAAGGGACAGAGCTGGAAAGGGCTGCTGGTCTGATCAGCCATGATGCAGAGCAAGGAGGAGAACACTTCTGAGTCAATAGAGGGCATTATGTGAAAGCTTCTGTTTCCAGAGTCACACCATGGGGCTGATGGGCTGGTTCAAGAGCACATAAACACTTTCAGACTCTCCCTTCAGAGAGATGGGATTTGGTGGAGTACAGGGGAGCTGTTTGCAGACAGAGCTGCCCAGCTGCCCTGGTGGCAGTGAGGTTTCTCTGTGCTTTCAGGCAGATGGTAACCAGCAAGTCAGAGGCAGCCACACAGGGCTCTCCTATTTTAGCTCTGTTTGGTGTTTTCTTTCCATCAGGTGTGGTGTACAACCAGCACATTGGTTTGATGAACACAAGCAAATTCTGCTGGGGCCTGTTGAGTTAACCTGCCTGTAAAATAGGAGGAGCCAGCTGATGACCTGAAATGCAGGCAAAGTTGATGCAGCCACAGCATTCAGCTCTCCCAAGATGGGAGGACAGGCTGCTACCTGAAAAGATGCATGTGAGAGGTTTTATCTGAGGAGCTCAGACACTGCTGGCCATGTTCATTTCTATCCAGACCTTCTGTAATGCAGTCTTCAGATTAAGGTTGTAAAGGAAAAGTATTTAATTTTTGGCTGACAGAAGAACTTTGCAAAAATTCAATCTGGAATGGGAAGGACAGGAACAATGCATAGGAACAACATTTTTCCATTATTAGATTTATTAGTTTATAATACATGTTACCAGGCAAGAAGCAACTTACAAACATCTGTAAGGGTTCAATTGTTTTCTTATATATCCCCCAAAGCTCTAAACAAAAAAACCCCAAACAACTCAATCCCTTAATGTATATTAGTGTTACAAAGTTTTAAGGATGCCCTAAGCTTTTAAAGGGCTGAATATTAAAAAGTAAGGCTCTAGGGTAAATTAGTATGATTTTGGTTAATTACAGAAAAATCACAGGAAGAATGTCCATCAGACCTTGATGTTTGCTCATGACTTCATTACTCTTCACTCTTTTCTCCCTGTATTATCCAAATCAGGCTTTCTCCATACTAGGCCTGTGAAGATTATTCCCAAAGAGACAAGGGTTGTGTCTGCAGAGAACAGTGGCACTTTGAAGAAAGGGGAGGACAGGGGGATTGTGGGAGTGTGTATGTGTTTGTGAGCATGTGAGATGAGATTTACACCTGTGTTCAGGAGATCCTCAACCAGAGGATCAGCCTTTTCCTAGGTCCTGCTCACCATAGACAGCCAGTTTGGCCCAAATTCTGGAAAAGGAAAAAGGGTTGCAATGCCACATCAACCCCTGGAAGATATTATATGGAAATATGAGAGAACCAGAACATCTCTGGTTTTACTAGAGAATTCAGATGTTAATGAAGCAAAAGTAGAGTTGTAGCAGAAGAGGTTGGTAGCCACAAGGCAGTAAAGTAGTGAACAGAGAGAGGAAATGCCACCAAAGAGGCAAGGTATTGAGGTGACATTTAAAAAAGACTGCATATGGCACTCGATGCCATGGTTTAGTTGAGGTGTTAGGGCACGGGTTGGACTCGATGATCTTTAAAGTCACTTCCAACCTCATCATTCTGTGAATTCTGTGGGTAAAGCTGAGAGAAAGAACTAATTGTGTTACTGGGGAAGTGGGACTGAGGACATGGGAGAGGTCTGGGAGATGCCAGTGAAACGAGTCACACTGCACAGTGACAGCAAAAGCAGAGATAAGTGAAACATCAGGGAGGTGAAGAAGACAACATGAGCTTCTCTTAATTACATAAATTTGGAGCTGAAAGACTGTCAGAGCAAAAAGATACCTGTTTTCAAGACAAATCTAAGTGAATGTCAGGGCCAGAAAGGAGTTGGCTGTTTATATATACTTTTTTCTTCCCAAACCTACCAAAAAGCCTGTTTTCAATTAAAAAATGAACATAAGGCTTTGCATGACTCTGTAACACACAGGTGGTGGCCTCCTCTTAAAGGAATGCATCCACCACTATCCTGCTGCAATGCTAAATATGCCTGAAATCCTCTTATGGTGGTTAATCTCTAACTTGGATCTTGCTACTGATACACTCCTATGACAGAGGTCATATTTCTAATGACAAAAGTAAAGAAAGGAAGGTAGTAACATGGTGCCAGCAATGCAGTTGGATTTTACTTTTATTTTACAGCTTAGGGGTTATTCTAGCTAACAGGCTGCTTCTAGTCAAAACAGAACACAAATGCTCCCTCTGCTCTTCAGGGGGAGTGTTACGATTGATTATCTCAATGCATTCTAGCTGCCTGTGGATACATAACCTTTCTGAATGCTTGCTTGTGATGGAAACTGTTTGTTGTGTTTTGCAGGTACTTCTGAACTTTCAGCTTCATCCCGCTCTCTCCTTGCCTCGGATTTCTCTCCCATTTTCTTATGAGACTTGCTTTTTCTCAAATGCAATTTTTCTCTTTCTCGTCTCTCTTTTGCACCTTCAGGTTGCTAAAAGACAGCGAAAAAATAGCAGGGAATTACAAGAGATTCCTTCAAGAACAACAACAACAAAAGTGCTCATTATTTTATTTCACTAAGTAACAAAATGTTCCAGTAACTTCCTCATCAAGATCAGCTTTACCATGATGGGCTCAAATTCAAGGCCCCAGCCAGTCACCCTAAAGCTCAGCAAGAAGCAACACACATGCTTTGATTTTACTCTGTATATGATAGGAGGGTCACAGGCTCAGTGGACTTGAAGAGGAGAGCAGACAGGAGGGAGAAAGAGAGGAGCTCTGAGATTTCAGCCCAGACTCCATGTTTCTATCCTTTCATGTGATCCATCTTTACATCCCTGAAGACTTCTCAGTGCTGGCTGTAAAGACCCCACTGAAAAAAAGGTCTGAAGGGTTCTCAAAGACACATTTATATGAGAAAAGCAATACCCAGGGAAGGAGATGAATTACCTTTCCCAAAGTGTTCACCTGTCTGATGATGGTGGTTTGAATTGCACCCACAGAGCTCTGAATGCAAAAAAATGCTCCATTTGAAGACACGGGTTTAAGCCCAAATTTCCTTTCAGATCTCTGATCTATTTCTCAGTTCTTTGAGATTCACAAGTCCTTCACATCTCCCAAACTACAATTGTGATCGAGGGAATGGCAACAACTTGATCTTCTAGAAAAACAGATTAAAATACAGCTCAACACATCCCACTGCTGATTACAGAGGGGCACTGGAATCCCTGCTTTTAACTGGAACTGAAGCCATAATTAATACATTGTGCTCACGATACCTAATCATACATCAACTACACTACTACTCACTACTACACTACTACTCATAGACTTTCTAGCCACAGGCATTTTTGAGAAGTTATAAATGATAAACCAGACAACCACTGGTGAATGCTGGCACGTGTGGCAATGTAAATTTCCAAATGAAAGCAATTCAGTAGTTCCTGAAGAGGAAAAAGAAGATTAGGGAATGAGCTTGAAATTTTGACTATGGTGTAACAGTGCTGTAATCATCATAATTCTGCATATTCTTAGACAATTGGTCATGCAAGGACTATAATTATGGGACTGATCATGTAATTATGCTGTCTATTTAAAAGAAATTTTTTCCCCCTCTTTTGCTGTGTAAAGAGAGTTGAAAATTACTTTTCCATACAAATCGTCAATGTCGAGAACCTGGAACAAAAAAAAGGATACTTCCTTCTGTGGCTATTTGATGCTAATGTCAGAGTTATTCAAGCACAGCTTTTTGAATAGAGTGACAATTTGATGGGGTTTTCCTGATACTTAAAAGTGAGTTAGGATTTATTACCCTTTCTTTCATTGCATGATACAGCAGATACTATGCATCATAATAAAAATATATTAAAGTCTAGATAAAAATTGGCAATTGGCTATTTCATCAACACACACCAGACAAAATGCTCATGGCTCTGGACAGAATGATGGGGACAAGGATGAAATGGGCAGAGAATCCCCTGCATGCCCTTTCAGTCTTCTGCTACTTATAGCAATAGCTGCTGCTGCAGCTGTGTGGTGACACTGCAGAAAGCAGATGGATGGGGTCCTGAGGGGTAAATGAGAAGCCTCTCAAACACTGCAGTGTCTGGCAGTGTTACAGACAGCTTCACATAGGTTAAGTCAGGTCAGCAGCTGTGAAAAAGTGAGCTGGGTCTTGCAGCAGAAGTGAAGCAAACCTGGGTTTGTATTGTCATGTTTTGTGGCCACAGCCATAGAAACCTCTGAAAACATTGCCACGTGAGCCAGTGTGGTGTTTCATTTTGAGGATAAACATTCCCAAATAAGCCTGGACACTAACACCTCATCAAGAATCCTCACACCAATGATACAACTTTAACCTGGTTTGTGCTACTTGTAGTAATTTGAGACCATATAATATGAGAAATTCCAGTGGGAGTTTATTTCTGCACTTCCCCCAGCAGTCACAGCAATTATACAAAAGATGAAGGTGACTTGGTTGGTTGGGCTTTTTTTCTTCTGTAGTGATCTTATTACCTACCAAAGAAACTGAGCGTTTGCTTTTGAGATGCAATTGCTTTTCAAAGGATTCTGCAAATTCCTGAATGGAGTTTGATCTTGTCTCTGGACATGAGCTGTCTGCTGAAGGTGTTCTGCTTGCCTTCCTGTGGCAGTGACATTTGACATCTTGGTCTTCTTGAAATTCCTTGGAGCCCCTGAGGTGACCTGAAGATGAGCCTTTGGCAGAAGCATGAAGTCGTGTTGTATGGAGAGAGGAAAGCTTGGCCTGAAAAACAAAAGGTCTTTGTTGTCTATTGAATAGCAAAGCAGAAGACACAAGGCAGATTTTTTTCTGCCACAGACACTCTTCCAAACAGTGGTGCAAAGTAAAGGACCCTCCCCAGAATTCTGTATCTTTCTTTTTAAGTGTAGGAGAATCACACTGCCAAGAACTTGCTTTCTGGAAGCAGCAGGGGTAGAATTCCCTATTATTCCTGGGTTTGAGGATATAAGTTTTGGCACACAATGAACATTTCAAATGTAAAGTGTGCTGGGTCCTCTTAGTGTTCACTGATACGAAAAGGAACTGGGACTCTTCATAGCCTCAAAAACTCAGGCCTTGCACCTGGCTGCAGTTTCTAGGCAGGACTCTCAAAAAGCATTACCCAGCCTTTTGTGGCCAGATGAGTCAGGTAAGAGGTTTGACCCACAAGTGCTCCAGGTCTTATCAGCTGTTTGAGTTCAGAGTGTGACAGCAGACATTTCTCAGCCACTTCTGTCAAGGTCTACATGCAGAAAAACTGCTTTATTGCCCAGCTTTGAATTTTCTGCGTGTTTTTTGGGCACATTTGCCTTGAACTAATGAAGAAGCACTTTCAGGGTACTGAGGGACACATCGCTACCAAAGAAGTAGTAGGAAACAGACTTCTACAATTCTATTTGCAGGACTGAAGTCAGAATGAGTAGATGGTTGTTTAGTTTTTGTGTGATTCAATTTTCCTAGGTCTGGCATGAAGATAAAAGCTATTGATCTGCATCAGCTGTGTTTAATTGAATGTCTGCGAAGGAGATTAAACTGATACAGAACTGCTGTGTCCTGTGCAGTCATGAGTTGGTGGTTTTAGAAAGGGACAGATGTAGAAGAGAGGCATGAGAAGGACACCACAGCTGGGGATATCCCAAACCTTGTTGGTGATTTTCAGGACGAGTAGCTGAACACAGGTAAGATGCAGATGGTGAAAGAAAGAGAGATGGGAGGTACTGAAAATTATACCCCTGCAGGTGTCAGATTAAAGCATTCCAGGCACCCAGCTGCTGGCATGCATTTTTGAATGCATCTTTGTTTTGGCATCTTTGGAATTTTGAAGAAATTATAAGGAATTTCTTCACAGAAAGTATGCCTAGACATTGGAAGACAGCCCAGGGAGGTGGTGGAGTCACTGTCCCTGGAGGTGTTTAAGGAAGGACAGGACATGGCACTCACAGCCATGGTCTAGTTGACATGGTGATGGATTGGTCAAAGGTCAGAGCTGATGATCTCAGGGGTCTTTTCCAACCTAAATGATTCTGGGACTCTCTGTTTTGTACAAGCCTGGTGAGCTACTAAGTAACCCTTCTGCTGGCTTTAAGGGAGCTGTGATTGTTTATAACAAAGGAAGGTTTATTCCACCAGTTCTGCAATGCTTTCTAAGAAAATCCAGAAGAAAACCCTACATTCAGTACAGGGTTTGTGGTGTGTGTATTGGTTGTTTTGTTATTTTAACAAGCAGGGGAAAACTAAACCAACTGGGTATAGTGTTCACATTAATCTACAAACCTTGGACTGCAAGGGACCTGAAATATGTCCTGCACACCACTTCATTCACTCTGAAGTTGTGTGCAGGACATATTCCTGCTACTATAAATGTATTGGCACAACAGGGACCAATGCAGCCTTTCTCTGAATAGAGAGGCTGTGCATTCATATGGCTGTGGCTACATCACATTAGACAGGCTTGATGAGAACTGCTGAAAATAATAAATCTTGCACCTGACAGAAGTACCTAATATTTGAAGAGTGTTTGCAAAATCCATGGTATTAGTTCCATTTTTTTTTCAGGCATAAGCTTACTATGTCCAGTATTATGGACTGTCTCTGAGAGTAGTGTTAATGATTTCTGCTGTATTATTTTTACTTTGGTTTCAAACCAGTCAATGCAGCTGCAAGTTCTGTAAGGTCATATTGTATTGTTACTTTAGAAAGCATCAAAGCAATCGCATTGTGCTCGAGGGACAGGAGCACTCATGCCATGCCAGGCTCAACAAGCTAAATGTCTTCTCTGACATTTTAATGGCATCAACATATATTCTTTCCTGGAAATAAAAATTGTTTCACAGTAAAAATCACTGGTATCTGTTCCTAGAGGGTTTGGGAAAAAAACCCAAACCAAACACAGGAGGACAGCTGAAATGGGGGATTGTATTCTATCAATCTTGTTTTGCAAAGACTGTAAATATTTTCTTTTACTAAGACATTACTTTTTAGTTTCCTTTCACAGATAGAATTACAGTTAAGCCCTTAACAAATGACTGCAGTTTACCTACTGATATGGCAGCAATGGTCCAGAAAAGGGACAAGCTTTCCTCTGAAATGCCCATCTGCCTCAGTGGGCTAAGGGTAAAGATACACCAACAGGTCTATGCAATCATATTGCTGTGACTGTGCTTTCTCTCACAGTGCCTGTGCATGATACATTAAATTCTCCACTATCAAAATGGGGATTTTTTGCCAGTGCTGGGAAA
This sequence comes from Molothrus aeneus, assembly GCF_037042795.1. Lineage (NCBI taxonomy): Eukaryota > Metazoa > Chordata > Aves > Passeriformes > Icteridae > Molothrus > Molothrus aeneus. The sequence goes on along the minus strand of NC_089647.1, from coordinate 16,432,134 downwards.
GCCAGAAGCACCAAGGGATCTCAGGGATTGTTTCTTATTCCCATTAGTACTCCTTTTTTCTGTGTTGGGCAAAGGCAACTCATGTTCAGTGTATCTATTTACAAAACAGCTAATCTTCTGCTAATTGCCAATCTCAAACACACAAAAGATACACAAACAAAAATACTTCACACAACAAAAATTGTTGTCAGTATAATTTGTCTTATCTCTTTCTCAGTTTCTGCTGTAGACAAGTTAATTGTTTACATCTTTTGGGCTTGATCTGAGAGCTTGCACAGCTGTCAGTAAGAACATTAATCTTCAGTGTGTCAGCACAAGTGTTCATTGTTTGCTAGAGTTTATACAATGACCCCAGTATTTTACGGATATTCTGGAACATCTGACATTCAGATGCTCTCCCATGGCTTCATTTTCTTCCAAGAAGCTTACAGACAAGCATATATTTCTTAAAAATGTTTTGGTCTGGCCTTCAATTGGTCTATAATAACAATTTTGTGGTAGATGTTCAGTTTAAGTTTAGTTTAAATTAAAGGTCAGTAACTTCAACAGCAGTCATTTGTTCTGCTGCCACTCCTAGCCATTTTCTCCTGTGAGCAACAATGTCTATTTGAAGGTGGATTCATGTATAGGGCTGTAAACTTCTTATCAGTTCTCCTTTGTCTCCAATCTTTTCCTTACAACAAAATGTCTGGGAGGTAAGACGTGTTCTGAACCTAAATGATGTAGGGTAACTAGAATGTGACAAGGAAAGTCATAGCTGGAGGCTTCAAAAAAGGTATCACAGTTAATTTGTCTAAAGTTTGCCAGGGGAGCAAGTTAAATAAAGGAGATGGAAACAGCTGACTTAATTATCCCCAGGCAGTTTTTGCAATCAGTGTTGGCCCACAGCAACACACAGAGCTCTGAGCTTTCCAGGACAGTGGAGTTACATGTTGTTTTAGCCTGACAGATTGGAGTTACCAATGTTTTAGTCTGACTTGCAAGTGACGCAGTGTAGGATGAATATAATTTTGTGTTCCCCTCTGCAAAGTGTGAATGACAATAGCAAAAGCATTTTGCAAAGCTCATCTCAGTGAGGTATACAAAGATACTGGGAAAAAAAATAATGAAAACTGTTGTTAGTTTGGGAGTTATTCTTCAAAGCTTTATCCATACTTAGGATGGGGGCTGTATCACGCTAGGATGCCACAGGAGTTTATTTTTTGTCTTTGAGGTGGAAGCAGTGGCTCAGATGTCTCAGTATAGCACAGGAAAAACTACAAAGACCAACACAGCAGTTTGGAGCTGAAAGTGATTTTCCAGCAGAACCACCTTTTGTGCTCCCCTGAGAGCACTTTACTATGCAGCATCAAAAGGCTGATGGTGCTGAAGCAGTTCCCATGGGCAGGATTGCTCTGCTGCCAGTGCCCTGAATAAAGCTTTGGATATGAGACCAAGTGAGCTGGCAGTGCTCTTTTGGCAGTACCATTGCACCTGCACAAGGGGCTTTTCCCAACAGCTGTGCCAGAACTTGCTGACTTGATTTTAGACAGTGGAGTTGTCTCAATTTTCAATGTTGAGATAGAAGAAAGGGTACACTGTGACCTGCTGTGGAGGTATTAGCTTTCAGAAGAGATGCACTCTAAGCTCAGTTATTATTCCTCCTGATAATTAGCACTGTTCTGATAAAATGAAGACAATATTTAAATAACAGTACCAGTGTTTTGAATCTTACAACAGTTATAATTTGCAATAATGAATCTTACAATAGTTATAATTTGGAGTAACCATGCAAAAAACACACATCCAGATGCAATAGCTCTCAAGTTACTACTCTGAACAAGGAGATGCTCTTACAGGAGGTATTTACAAGGCATCAGTAGTGCCCATTTGTTTAACTTCTGGCTTTGGTTGGACAACACATATGACTGCTCTTTACTACCAATTACTCAAATTCCAAATCAAGAGAACATTTCAAAATGTCTCCACAAATTATAAAATCCCCAGCCAAATGTTCCTGTCTTATTCCTCCAGTCAACATCTGGCACTGAGAAATAAAGCAGTTAAAATTTACATCTTCTATATGAAACTAGTGGAGAAAGACAAATTTGTGTAAAGCATTAATGTAAAGGTCAGATATAATTAAGTATACACAACATCTTTAGCTTGTTAAACAGTAACATCAAAAAATCATAGTTTTTCTGTCAGCTAACTTAATCTAAATTCTATGTATGGATTCAGGAATGCAAGTATAGTAAAGTATTTGAATAGCTATTAGCTAACTCTTTAAATAGCTTCTGAACAAACAGAATATAAGGGCATGCTAATGCAAACACAAATACAAGATGTGTTCAGCACCTTGCTGAATGGAAAGAGGTTTGAAGTGCATTCTTACGCTCCAGTTTCTCTTGAGGCCTAAAGAAATCACATATGCATGGATCTCTGAGTGAAAAAAGTAAAATACAGTAAAATTAATTAACCTCCTTCCCCTCCCATTAATAAATGTTATGTATTCAGCATTTTGATGGAATACAGCAGCAAAGCTCTAGCTCAGAGTCTGTCTTGCAATCTGTGGCTGAGGTGAAATATAAGAGTAAATAACAAATGTGGCTGATCAGACCAGAAGTTATGAATGAAGGTTATCTCTCCAGCCTGCCCATGAATTCAAAGAGGGAGGAAGTGGTTTTGGACTCGTTGGTTTTTCTTAGTCAATTTTTTTTTGGAAATGAAAAATCCCACAGCTTAGAATCTGACAGCTGCAGAGGAGAAGAACTTGAAAGGTGGAAACATAGAATGGCACAAAAAAATAGTTTGGGAAAGATTAGCTGCTCCTCCCCAATATTTTAGCATTTGCTTCATTGCAGCCATAATGATCTAAGAATATAAGTAAAAAATAGTTTGCAAGGAAACATTGTATCTTTGTTAAGACAACTGATGTAGTTGGAAAAAAAGGAGACAGGTTTGGACCACCTAAATGTTCTTTTAAAAGTTGAAATGAAAGCAACAATCTTTGAATAAAGAGAAGACTATGTACAGTTTTCAGTTTAACCTAATTTTGATCCTCACTTAGATAGTTGTGAGTAGCCTTCTGCACATGAACCTTCCCCTTTCCCAACTGTTTTAAGAATAAAGAATGTACTTCTACCTTAAAATCTTACTTCACAGTTTAGTAAGCTTTTTAAGTGTTGTATCATTGTTTTCAGAGTAAAGGGTGAAACTTCCTGGAGTCACTATAGTTGCATAATTAGGTCAAAATCCTTTTAATACAGATGGAATTACACAGTTTTTCACATGAGAACTGACTTGTTACAGGCAGTCTTTATGTATGCAGGTGCAAAATGTTTTGATGTCTACCAGGTTGTGCTGAGCTGCCAGAACAGCACTGTAATACATAGTTAGGCAGCTATTACACACTTCTCCTTACATTTCTGGGCCTATCATCACTTTTCCTGGAGTTTGCCAGTTTTCTGTATTCCAAGACCACAAAGGCTTGACCCTGTCAGACAGCTAAGCTCAAAAAGCAACTAGCAGCTGCCAGCAGGAACTGAATTTACTTGGCAAGGTGTCCCATACTCCTCATACATCCCTGGGGCCGTTCCTCTGGGGATGGAAGTCACATTTATACATACACCACGTGTACGCACAGAGAAAGCTGCACCCAGCTCTTACCGGTAGGGATGCTCTCCTCTCACTCCAGAGTTGTGGCTGACGTTTCTTGTGGCCTCTGCCTTCTTTCTCCTCATCGATCAAGTTGTGGCCCCAGAAGCTGCTCATCCATTTTGCAAAGAAAATATCATCATCCTCATCATATTCCATGCACAGATGCTCCAAACTTGGGTGAGGGGGGGGTCTCCCAGCCAGACAAGGCAAAGCCAGACAAAGGTCAAATTCCACCACCAAGCCAGTAGCTTCACACTGTTCTGCCAACAAAGGAAGCAGACACACAGTTCCAACCACTCTTCCTGCACTGCCTCCCCAAACCTGTCCCACTGCAGCCCCAGGCACTGTCTAAACATAAAGTTAGCCCTTTCTCATCTCTTTTCAACTAGGTTTCCTTTAACCTTTCCATTGCAGCAGTGTCCAATATGACACTGCCACAGGGGGTGGGTGGCAGGGCTGGGGCTGCTGCCTGTGCTGCTGCTGAGTGCCCCAGCTGTCAATACCAATGCAGAATTGCCCACAGTTACATGCCTGTGGGGGCAGGCCCAAAGTAGGCTTGTGATTTTTGAGAAGCAGAATTGACATATTGATGTTGGTCAGAAACTGGCACAGCTGCTTGCAGAGACCTGGCTGGCTCTGTGGGAGGGAGCACAAATGGCCCACTCTTCCCATGCTGCTCTCTCTCTCTCCTGACTTCTGGTGCCTCTGCTCTTCCTTCAGTATTTCAGAAACATCATCTGCCTACGTAGAAACCCTTCCTAAAAGCAACTGCTCATTCATTTTTGGGTTATACAGACAGTGCAATCTTGCAGATGCTGCTTTTCACCTGAGTAATTTCATCTGCCATATCAGGGGTATGGGAGGCCCTGCCTCACTTCAAGCATTCAGGGTAAAAATGTGCTGGTTCTTCCTCACCAGCCCTGGGTGTAAACCATACAGGCCTTGCCTCTTCCACACAACAGAACAGGGCCAGGGAATGACTTCTGGCCCTCAGACCGGTGTCTAAAGTGAACACATGTACCCTACGTGGTGTCTGTGCTGAGGGTCTCCTCCAGGCTCTGTACTGCAATTACTGCACTGTGGCTGTAATACTTTGTTGTCATTTTTGTGTCTCCTGTATTTCAAAATCTCTGATATAACACAAAAACTGTAGTGGCTCACAAAACTGTTGTCTGCATGGTATGAAACTGGAAGATGTTTTACATGCTTTGGGGCCTGGCAGGAGGACAATGAGGGCTCTGAGGCTGTAGAGACTGTTGGAATGGTGCTGGAAGGCTGCATAGGAGGGAGAACCCAAATTGAACTTCTTACTTGTTGCCATGTTTCTCTTCACAGAGAAAAGCAAGGCACAATTCTTCCCAAGAATATTTCCGGGTTTCACATTCTCTGAACCTCAGAGAAAGAAAAAACAATTCTTATCACATTTACTGCTCCTGTGTTGTTCACAAGTGGAATGCTTTGTGGAAGATTGCTTACCTGAAGGGAATAGGTAATTGGATTCTGGTGTGAGTGTTTTGATTCATTGACCAATTGAATCCAGGTGTGCGTGTGTCAGGACTGTTGGTGGAGATGGAGTGCAGTTGAGCCCTTGGCAGATTCAGTTTAGATGTAATATAATGTAATATAATACAGAATAACATAGTACAATAAAGTATTTATTTAGCCTTCTGATAAGATGGAATCCTCCTCATCATTTCTTCCTGCTATGGGGGTCATCTTGTTACTATACTTACTGGAAGCAAACCCTGGTGTGTGCTGGTGTTCTTCTGGTGCCCAGGCATTGCTGTGGAGATGCTGGTTGGTCTTGGCCACAAATATGCTAAAAAGCTTGCTGGTATTTTGGCATTACAGAGAATCAGTGGTCCAGCATTAAACCTTTTTCCTCAACCTGTTTAGAACTACAGATGTGGCTACAAAATTTGTTTTATTCATGGGGGTGTAGGTCTGAGATGTAAGTACAGTGTGGGACTGTTCATTCCCAACAATACAGGTGAAGGGAATGGTTGGCCATGGATGTCTGTGTGCCCAATTTTACCTTGTCCAGGGCAGGAAAGAGTGTGATCAGCAGAGTGACCTGAGTACATGGGTGTGCAGATGGCATTGCCTCAGACGTTCTGTATGAGAGCCTGGGGACACAACCATGACTGCAGCAGCCTGGACAGGAGCAAGAGGGATACCTGGAAAACAGTACAGTAAGGAGGCACCTGAAGCAATGAAAAGGATGTGTAGGCTGATTTTCTAGGTGGGGAAGGGCCTTCCCGGCCATATTCAAGTAGCCTGAATTTGACTTGCATCCTGGAGGCCACTCATCTGTACAGGCAAGGCACATCTGAAGGCCTGCAGGAAGCACCATGTGGGTGGAATTGAGCCTGTCCCAGCAGGAAGCTATTGACCTGTTGGATACATATTTTCTATTGTGAGGTGACAGGGAGAACAGGGAGAAGGGTTGTCCCACAGCTTTGTCCAAATATGCTTACATAAACAGTAATAATCCATCAGTTAAAGGACATTTCTCAAGTTGTTTACTACCAGGCACACAGATACACTAACTCAGAGTGCAGCAGGGCAAATTTTAGTTGGGATCCTGAGGTATTTTATTTGCAATCTTACTGTTGTTTTTATTTGTAGCCCTTTTTTCTTCTGTGCAATATATCTTCTCACATTTCCCTCCTACCTACAATGAAATTTTTGATGAGATGACTGAGGCTGATTGTAAAAATGTATCAAAAACGACTCCTCTTCATCTTCAGCTGAATGCTCCATGGAAATAAGGGGAGACAGGAACATAAGCTTCCTCTGCCTACAGGTAAGGATTTTAACTAGTCATAGACACACACATGAACAAAATTCCAGTATTACATATTAAATTATTTTTATGACAGATTCAATTAATAACTGTGAAGAAAACAGGAAGATTTAATTTATAACAAGGATTGCTCCAAAACTCTTAAGTACAAAGTCCTAGAAAGTTTGAATCAGCCACATTAGCTGAAACTTCACAGAATTAGAGAATCAACCAGGCAAGGTTGGAAGAGGCCACAGTGGATCATCAGGTCCAACACCCGCTCAAGCAGGGTCATCCCAGAGCACAGGATTGTATCCAGACAGGTCTGGAATATCTCTAGTGTGAACATGCGTATTTTATGATTGGCTTTTTGCAAGTATTAAAATTAATATGTGTTAGAAAGTTTTGCTGTATTAATTTTCTTAAGTAGTGTGTTAAATATAGTTTTAGGTTATAACATAATGTTAAAATAGAAACTACACTATGTATGATACTTTTTTAAAGAAAGGATTTGCACCTTTAGCAGCCACAGGGCACCTAAATCTTTCAGAGAAAAAGAATTTATTCTCTCTTATCAGAAGAAAAGAACTTCTTCCTGCCTTGCTCAGCCAGGACGATGGCATTAGGATTAAGAGAAAGAAGTTGACACTGACCAGACACAATCGTTAGTTTGAATGGAATTTATGCATCATGTATGAGGTGTATGAATACACAACAGGTTATTGTTTTTAAGGGTTAATCCTCTGTTATGGGTGTCCTTTTTCAAGCTTATGTTGCTCAGAAAAAGGTACCCGGACTGTCCGTAACTCTTTGTTTCTATTGTCTCGTATTGTCCTCAATCTCAATTGTTCAAATTTTTATTACACTAATTATATTACTACTTTTATAACCATTTTATTACTATTAAACTTTTAAAATTTTAAAAACAAGTGATTGGTGTTTTTCACATCTAGTGAGGGGAGACTCCACAACCTCTCTGGACAACCTGTTCCAGTGCTTCTGCACAGTAAAAATTTCTTCCTCATGTTCACATGGAACTTCTGTGCATCAGTTTCTGCCCATTGCTTCTTGTCCCATTGCTTGGCACCACCGAGAAGAGCCTGGATCCATCTTCTTGGTATCCCCTCTTCAGGTACTTGGGCCATTGATAAGGGCCCCTCTCAGCCGTCTCTCCTCAAGGCTGAACAGGCCCAGCTCCCTCAGCCTTTCCTCTTCCCCTTAATCACCTTCGCTGCCCCCTCCCGAACCCGCTCCAGGAGCTGCACGTCTCTCTGGTACTGAGGAGCCCAGAACTGGACACTTCTCGTGTGAGCGGCTCAGACCTCCATCGGCACGGATCTCTCCGGCCCCGAGGCCATTCCAGCGCTGTTGCCCGGGGCGCGCCCCCGAGCCCGGCCCGGCCCGGCCCCGCCCGGGCTCCCTCACAGGGCTGCGGGTGCCCCTCCGCGCCGGCAGGGGGCGCTGCGGGCGGGCGGAAGCGGCGGCGCCCCCGCGCCCTCCCGGCGCGCCCCGCGTGTCCGCTGACCCTCCCTCTCCTCCTCCTCCTCCTCCCGGGCGTCATGGCCGCCTCGAAGCCCGTGGAGGTGCCGGGCGGCGGCGGCACCGCCGGGCTGTCCCGATGGCAGCTGGCGCTGGTGCTTGGCACGCCCATCCTGCTGGGAGCCGGCGCGATCTATCTGTGGGGGCGGCGGGCGGCGCGGCGCGGAAAGGGCGCTAGCGAGAGGAAGACCCCCGAGGGGCGAGCGAGCCCCGGGCCCGGCGGTGAAAGCGGCTCCGGGCAGCCCGACGGGCCCGGACACGAGGAGATGGTGAGCGGGGAGCGGCGCCGCCCGTAGCGGCGGCAGCGGCCGGGCTCGCCGCGCGGGGAGCCGGGGCCGGGGTCCCGGGGCAGCGCCGGGATGGCCGGGCTGCGATGTGCCGCGGGCAGGGCCCGACAGGCCCTGGGCCCGTCCGGAAAGCGGCTGTCAGGGTGCCGGTCCCCAGCGAGGAGCAGCGTGTGATGGGATGGAGCTCGGGTGACATCCTGCTCGTGCTCTGCGTGACACGCCCGGCAGGTCACAGAATCACAGGCTGGGTCGGAAGGGCCCACGGTGGGTCATTGGTCCAAACTCCGGGGTCGAGCAGGGTTATCCCAGCACATTGCACAGAATTGTGTTCGGATGGTCTGGAATAACTCCAGTGAGCGAGACTCCACGCTCCCTCTGAGCAACCTGTTCCAGTGCTCAGTCACTGCACGGTAAAGAAATTCTTCCCTATGTTCACGTGGAACTTCTGTGCATCAGTTTCTGCCCATTGCTTCTTGTCCCATTGCTTGGCACCACCGAGCAGAGCCCAGACCCATCTTCCTGACACATTTCCTCCAGATCCTGATAGATAATGATGAGGTCCCCTCCCCCATCTCTTCTCAACGCTAACCAGGCCATTCTCCTTTAGGTTTTGCTTCTATGAGAGATGCTCCAGTCCCTTAAATCCAGTTTGTCCCCCCAGATTTCCATGTCTTTCTGTGGTCAGCCTGTGTGACCCACTGAGCTCCTAGCCAGGCATTCTGGCTGGTGGTTGCAGTTCTGCCCTTGCCACACAGGGATCAGGAGTAGTTTGTTCCAAGATCAGGCGTTGCCAAATGCATCTTCTCATCAGTTGGCTGAGCATGGATCTTTGCTTCTGAGAGGGGAACATACCTCTGCCTCTGAGATCTAGAGTAGCTATGAATAAGTTTCCTCCAGGAATAGTGTTTTGGAAAGGAAATCTGCGATCTGTTGTGTGTGAGATGCTGGATACAGCGATGTGGAAAGAGAATACAATCAAGATTGTTTTAAAATGGAATAGTATGTTCCATGAAAATATAGAAGCCACACAGTTTATGCAGCAGAGACTTCGAAGTGTAGAATTTGCCTAAGTAGGCATGCTCTCAAAGCATACATCTATCCTGTTGTAAATTACCCTTCTGAGAACTTTCAGATAAAATGATCTGTGCAAAAACTCAAGGACAACATGTAAAATCAGTGTCCAGATCAGATCTATGGTTCTCTTGTATATCTGTGAGGATGCACTTTCTGCCCATCTGCAGTCCCAGATGTGCCTTGCCAGTCATGCAGCATTACTGAGGTGAGGTTGCAGTTGACAGCATGTTTAAGGTAATGGATTTGACAAACTGATGGCCTTTGATAAGAGTATCCCACACTGCATCTTCTTCTCCCGTTCTTGTGCATCACCCAAAATGCTTTGAACTGTCTGGCTGTTAAAGCTTCCCATGTGAAATGATGAGGAGAGAAGAAGAATCACCTCTTGGAGACAGGGAAAAGTCCGTTCTAACCTCCACAGTTTGAGTGGTGCAGACGGACGCGCTTGGGCGGGCAGTGGCAGGCACACATGGGAGTGGTGAGGAAGGTGGCAACTTCCCCAGCTAGTGAATCATAGCTGCTCTCAGGCATTCCCAAAAGCACACTAAGCTGTGAATCCTTTGCTGGACCTTGAGGCAGTTACTTCAGTGCAGTGATTTGTTCCTTCCTGGGCACCAAACAGTACTGAAGAAGTTGTGTACAGAGGACAAATTCAGACTGTTTACTGTGGTAGCTTTGGCTCGTGGCTGCAAGCAGCATCTGGTGTACTTACGGGAGTGTGCTTGCTGTGTGTGAGCTCTGCAGGTCTGCAGGCTGCTCCTGACCTTTGTCTTTCTGCAGTGACTTCCCTGTTAGTGCCTTCACTCTGGTTTTCTTGGTTGTGTTTCTAAATTCCAGCAATATCCAGGAGTTTGTAGTCATTCTGTAGTTGTAGGAAGGAAGCACTTAAAACATTTAAAACACTTATATAGCATTTGATTTAAAATATTGTGTGTTGCTCCACAATTTGAATTACTAGAAGGCTCTGTGCATTTAAGGATAAAGTTGTGTGGTATGACCTGATGGAAAGTTTCTTGAAGAGTGTCATTGCTTACACTGTAAAGAAATGAGATATGTTGCTTAGGAAGGCTGCAGAAGTTGTTCGATTCGACTGATTACATGAGATAATCATCTAGCTGGTCAAAATATGGCTGCATCAGGAAAATAAATGTGGCTGCAAGTTCCCAGGACTACTTTATGTGGGTGTGGAGGATTGTCTTCCTGTTACTCATATCCAAAGCAATGATGCCATGTAGATTTCATGTTTCCTCTCGTATTTTATTAGTTATGGATATTAGTGGTAAGACCCATTATTGAAAATACAACCACTACAGATGCTTCACTTGTAAAACTGCCTGTATTGTATTAATCTGCCTCTCTAATGTAATGAGGTATTTTTTGAAACTCAGCTGGATTTCACGTACAAGTCTGCACAGTGAATAACAGCCAGTAACTCATTTCACAGTTGAAATACAAGAGGAAAATCTTTTGGAAAACACATAGGTCAATAATGAATCTGCTACAACAGCTGTGTCAGCTAACTATTCTTTTACTCATAAATGTAACTTAGGACTCACACTGTTTTGTGCTTTTCATTAAATCAGCCCCTGTATCCATTTGATGTTCTGGTCACTGTTTCTGAAGACATGACCTTGAATTTTTTTTCTTTATTCTTTAAAAATAAATAAGGTGCCATACCTTCCCTATTCTTTATTCTGACTTGTTACTATTTTGCATGCAGCTCAAGCTTTTCTTTTACCTGCTGCACAGGCCTCGCATTTTTTTCCCAGGCTGTGTCTGCACCAGAGGATTCTCCTGACATCGATGCACTGGCCAAGTGTGTGATCTATGACTGACACTGTGTTGGCAGAAGCCCTTAGCACAGGTGCTATATTGGGAAAAGCTGAACTACTTTTGAGAGTCCTTCTCCTGTAAGCACAGCTCCTTAACAGTACAGTAAACTGGTATTATTGGGCCAGTTAAGTGATGATCATAAAACTGCATCTATGGATGGCTCAAAGGTCGTAGAGCCAAATTGCATCTGTTCATGACACTTGTCATTGTTTCTTGTAATTTGGATGGAATGTGTTTTAGTCACTCAGTAGCAGTTGTTTTTCACATGCTCTCCTGGTTTGTAGGGAGTATTGCATAATTAAAATACAGAATGCTTTGCATATATTGCTTTAGTTTGCACCCAATTGATTCTTTTTTTTTTTAACTTATTCCATGATAAATTCTTAGCAGGTTCACTCCTTGTCTTAGAGGAGGGAGCAGTGGTTAGTCAGTGAGGTAATGTGTTGGTTGCTTCAGTATGTTTTTCCCCTGAAGTTGGAATCAATTCCTTTTGCAGCTCTGTGGTAGTCCAGATCTGACCCCTTAACTCCTTCAGCAAGCTGACAGGGTAACCCTGTGTTTGGAGTGAGAGGAGGTCAGCTGGGTGGCCTTGGCTATTGCAGTGAAAGCCATTGGGGTCCTAGCAGTTCCCTGTCTCTGCACACTTTGCTGTGAGCTGGGCACTGTCCTTGAGTGCAGTGTGGGTGAACGTGACAAACTCCTCGGCCTTTGTGGTGCCACATACCGGCATCAGCAGCCAGCCAGCGCGGCTTCTTTCCAGTGTCTGTTTTAGTAGCAATTGCTGAATGCTGCCTCTCTCGCTGCTGTGACATTAGATCAGCATATGAACAAATTGAACCCCTTAGTCTAGATACACTCATGCTGGTACTTACTCTAAATTGATCTAAGCAAAGTAACTAAAAAGTCATTTCTATTGTACTGTGCACCTGTTGCTTAGTAAATCTCACTGTCAGTCTTCTATTTTGTGCTAGCTATAGTGGACAGGTGTAGAAAACTCCTGAATGTGTGTACAATAGCAGTAAAACTGTTAGACTCTTGGTTTATTTATGGAAGGTGTGGATGGCAAATTCATTTAACAGGAAGGTGACTAAAAACACAGTGAATTTGTCCTGTAAACTTCGTTACGTTTTTTCTGAGTGTAATACATCCTTGCTTGTGCTTTGAATTTACTTCTAAAGATCATGTAAACATGCTTTTTCTCATAGTGGCTTTAGGGCTAAAGACATTTTTAAACCATTTATATTCAGTTAATGCCTTTGTCTGAAAAAAGATTTGAGATGAACCTTAGTAAAAAAAAAAGTAGTAGAAAGATAGGAATTCAGAAAAGAACAGGAATTTTTTCCTGGTACCTCATCTCATTAAGAGGTTTCTCTCACTTGCAAAGAACAAAAAAGAGGCCTAGACCAAGGCTTTCTTTTTTTGCAGGTTGAATTAAGATGGCTGAAACAGTAGTCGCCCTCTGTGTCATCAGATAAGGGCTCATGCAAATCCTTTTCAACCAAGAGAAAAATGCTGAAACTCTCTGCTCATGCTTCTGTTGTGAATATCTGACATCATTGGCTGGCAGGAAATTTCTTCTTCTGCTTTGAATAACAGTCTCCCTCAAATATATAAGGTTCTGAACAGCTAGTTTAACAATACTGCCATTGCAGGGAGTTACTAAGCATTATTATTCTTGCAGCTGGCAGTGTGTTGCTGTAAAGTTGCTGTTTGCATGCAGTTTCTGAACATTTTGTGAGAAAAGCGCATTTGCTGAGGTTAAATTAGAAGTTCTGAAAATTTTGCCAGTGTTGTTGTCTATTCTTTAGTCAGTTATCAATCTGCTTGTTCAGGTACCTGGATAACTGATAACTCAATTTCACAAGTGTCCTTTGGCTTAAGCTCTGTTGTAAAACTTGTTAATCAACAGTTGCTGAAAGCAGTCCCAAGTACTGAGATGTTATTTTTTGTATAGCTGAGATGTTATTTTTGTGTAGCTGCAAATAACTTCTGAGTTATTTGTTTTGTTGCTCTGTTATGAACTTACATTCATTTTATTAAGCTGGTTTGTTGCACAGATTCTTTGACCAGAAGATGACAAACTGGAGAGTTTTTCTTGCTCTATATGGACCTTCACCTTGGGGATAAAAAGTGTCCAGAGTGCCACACAGCATGGTTCAGGTCAGGCTCTCTGTCAGGTGGGGAGAAGCGCTGAAATTGGAAAATAATGTCTAGAATTATTATTTTGGCAAGAAAACGGAAGAATGAGGTTTCTGATTACTTGTGCATGAAGTTCCTTTGCATAATCAGTTTCTTAAGTACTATCTTGTGTATGTCCAATGTAGCAATTGAGAAGGAATTTTTAAAAATATGCTTAAAATTTTTGTTAGGGTTAAACTTAAGGCTTGACAAACCTTCAGAAACTGATGTTATGTGAGGAATTAATTTTCATTTTCTTATTTGTGCTGTCATGAAAAGGTATTGCAGCATATAATGTGATGTGAGTTCTTTAGTATCTTTTTTTTAAAAAAATAAACAGCTACCAGAAAACCTCTAAACCATCAACAGCAAAAAAACCCCACCAAATCAAACAAAAACATACTTTGGATTTGGTGGTGTTTTGGGTGCATACTGAGGGCTACAGCAGAGTAGTTTGAGTAAGGGTGCAGAAATAAAACATCTCAGAGCAAGCAGTCTGGTTTAAGACAGCATAAACAAACAAGTTGATTTCTTCCTTGCCTTGGGCGATGCTGCTGACTTTATTGAATTTGTTGTGTGCCAAGTTTTGAGTCCTTACCCCCACATTTCCTGCCTCATGCCATGGGTACAGCAGGGGGTAACCAAGGAGTCAGCAAATGTTCCATGATTCCTTTCTGTATGATTGGGTGTGTGGTCTGTGATCTTGCAATGGTTCCTAAAAGTTCACTCTCATAACAGAGTTACTGATTTTAATAACTTGGGCATCGTGTCTGTAGTCTCTGAAGTTTTTGATCACTGTTGTGTGCACTTGTAGGCTTGTGGGAAGGCTCGATAGTAACCTAGTAGTAGGTTAGTAGTAGTAACCTAGCTGCAGTTAGGCTTCATCTCTGCAGTCTTAAATCATTTTCACACTGGGAACACATGTATGAATGTTACAACATGGCCCATATCATGTGTTTTTCCTTTTCAACCCAAGTTAATAGGAATGGCACTGAATTTTGTAAGATTTTCACACAAGGGCATCTTTAATGTGGTTTGCTCTAGACATGCACAAGGAAAAAATCAAGCTGACTTGCATGCATTTAGCTTTGCAGCACATGCATAACCCTTCCCTTTGTTAAAAGCATTGTTGTATTTGGAGATAAATTTAGGACCTACTCAATATAAATTTAACCTTTTGAGACTTCAGTTAAGTTTTAAAGAAACAATTTACCAGATACACAGTTACTTGTCTCTCAGTAAAAATAGTTGCCCTCTAATTTTGGCATAGAGTAGCACGCAGTGTATGGGGTGAAGTTAATAATCTTTTATCAAATTAAATTTGAAGCTTTACAATAGAAAAATCTGAAGACCTTGCAGATTGCCTTGTTCTGTGAACAATAAAGATGGTGCAGATTGATGCAGTGATTAATGACTTGAGAGAAAAGCTTTGCTGGCAGTAGGGATATTTAAGAAATTCTCTCCCTTATATGGTTTCACTTGTAAGTCTCCCCTCAGGAGAATGCTTCTAGGATACTTTAGTTCTATTTGGATGCCTACTTTTATGTAGGAACTAAGGCTAGCACCCATTATCTGATTCTCTCCTGCCAGGATAGGGATCCAGGCCTTAAAAGACAGGGTATAGAGCAAGTCCCAGCTTCCCCTCAGGTTTTCAGTTTTAAAGTAAATCACTTCAATGCAAAAATGATCAGGTTGGAATGAAATGAGCAGACATTAAGGGGAATGGGCTAATGAAATGCAAAGTTGCTTTCAAATTTGTGTTATAGCTGTCTGGTTGTCTGTGTCTGTTCAGTTTGGCCCTGGCAGTGGATAAGTGGGTAGAGGAATCAGAGGTATGGTCAAAGAGCAGCAGGGACAATTCCCAACAAATCCTCAATGATCTCAAGTGCAGGGGATATGTAGTGAATCCTGCAGCTATTATTAAAGGCACTTCTGCCCCCAGTCTTTCCCTCCCCAGAAAGGTTGGTGGAATGGCATGTGTGCCCTTACTTCTGTTCATTTTGGTCTGGCAGAACTGCCCCAAAATGTTGTCCATGAAGTGAGGCTGTGACAGAAGAGCAGAAATCCAGAAGATCAATGTGAGAATCTTTTGCAGTTCTTATTTCTTGAATGCTCTTTGATAGAACATTTTAGAAACCACAAGATTTGATAACTGGTTTGTAAATCCAGGGGTTTCAGGTAGGTAGCAATGTTAGTTTCTGCAGAAATACAGATCATCAGTATGTGGTGCAGAACATAAAGATGCATTTAGCAGAGTCTCAGGCCAGTCAGGAAGTTTTCCCATCCCCTGCTGAGATGGTGATGGTCCAACCCTTGTCATTACATGAAGCAGGGTGTGTGAAGCTGTAGAGGAGTCAGCTGTAAAGTTGATTTGCCTAGTGCATGAAAGGCAAAGCAGCTTCATTTTCCTTACAGGTTTTATTGTCTTGCTCAGTAGGTCTTTCCACAAAGTGTTTTCCATATTTAATTCATAGTCTGATGATCACCTCTGGTCCTAGGGCTGTATGTATTTCAGAAGGAGGCTCTTCTGTTTGAATTGCTTTGAGGTCTTTGTTGTCTTTGCACATTTAGCCTTGGAGAAACAACTTACCTCATTGGTTCTTCTGATCAGCAGCCATGTAAAAGATTACAATCTGTTCAGCTTTCCAAACAGAAATCACTCCATTGTTTATTACCATTGTAGTGAATTTTGTGAAAAGGTTATTTCCTATCTGATACACTTGCAAAAGAAAATTCTTCTGTGTTTCCAGGAACTGAAATCAGTGAGATTTTTCAGAAGTCTGGGCTAGAGTTTACAAGTCAGGTCCATTTTTATATCTTTGAAGATGAGACCTAAAGTGCATAGCTTGTGTGCTCTGATGCCTTTTTAATTTGAACTGACCTCTCACTTTCTTTTTCAGAGTCCTCTTGGTAGAGCCCAAGCAGCCAAGAACAAAGGAAACAAATACTTTAAAGCAGGAAAATATGAGTTAGCTATTCAGTGTTATACTGAGGCTATCAGCCTGTGTCCTCCTGAGAAAAACCTTGATCTTTCTACCTTCTATCAAAACAGAGCTGCTGCCTATGAACAACTGGTAAGAAATTAAAGATAATTATGTGTTTATTGTAAGAAGTAGCATTATCAATTTTGTATTTTGTCACTTTCATCCACTGAAAGGTCCCAAGTGATAACATCTGCTGCATTTACAACAGATGATGTTTTCTTTTCACAAAAGATGCTGTTGCAGCTTTTTTCAGCTTATCATACTTTTCTACATGTAAATAAAATTATTTTCTGTTGACCACACTCAGTAGATCTTATGTAATTCTTATGCATCTTGTTCTTCCAAGACAAAGTTTTAATTTCTTATTCTCTGGAAGAATTTTCTTGTATATAAGTTTATTTTATGTCTCTCTACTTGAGTGATTAACTGTGAAAGGCCAGATATTTTGGAAGGATGCTACTTCAAAATGTAAACAAAAAATCATTGAAATCCTAGTAAAGGCCAAGACCTAAATTTTGCACATGGGGAAGTAATGTTTACTCGACAGCTGAGTATACTGGGTGTTATTTTAGAAGTCAGCCAGTGTTGCTTATTATGGTATGATGGATTTGCTTATGAGGTCGAGTTGGTGAGCTGTATCAAGGAGTGGAAAAGTTGGCCTAGCACAGTCTGAAGTATCAGGTGAGAGACTGTGCTTACATGAATCTGGCATTAGATTTAGTTCTTGTCTAGCACAAATTCATGTCATAATGAATCCCAAATGTATATGATTCCTGTATTAGAAAAGCCTGTTTTGATGAATTGAAATAACATTAAAAAATAAAGTTTCAGCACTTTGGTAAACTTATTTGCTTCCATTATATTTCCATCTTTTTTCTTCTAGTTGTTTTACAGTGGTCTTTCAGTCCCAATGTTACCTCCTGCAAGCATCTTTGCATCAACTCATTATGTTCTCTCTTGGGGTTTGTAGACTGTCTGGTGTGGTATTTGGTAGGAATTCCATTTCTGGTGCAGGAGTAGGCAGTTTTTGTGCCCAGGCAGTTTCTCCCTGTGGGACTGGCAGGGAGGAGCAGAGCCCTGGAGCCGCAGCCACTGCTGGGTGTGCATGAGCCCGGAGCTGGGGGAGCCAGCACAGGGAACTGAGGGGGGCCCCTCTCACTGTGCTCTTTTCCTGCCCACAGCAAAAATGGACAGAAGTGGCACAAGATTGTACAAAGGCTGTTGAGCTCAACCCTAAATATGTCAAAGCTCTCTTCAGACGTGCAAAGGCCCATGAGAAGCTAGACAATAAGAAGGAATGTTTAGAAGGTGAGTGGCTCATGCTGTGTGTACTTAAAAGTGGAATTAGTTCTGCTGCTTTGGAGAGCTTTGGAGATAGCAACTTTTGGAAATGTTTTGTTTTCACTTCTGTAGCTATGGTAATGCAGTAATGTAATAATTATGTATTGAAAACCATTCATAGCTTCTGCAAATACATATTCTTCTCTTGTCAGAAGAAACCTTTTCACATTTCTCAAACTCTCATCTGCTCACATCTGAAATGACTGCTGAGAAATTGATGTCACTGTAGCAACTCAAGGTATTATTTTTCCATGAAACTCCTTCATTTTAGGATAGAATTAATCTAACATGAGTGACAACCAGTTGTTCTATTTCCATGCAGTAAAGAGACTTTCTTCTTTGTTTGTTTTAGAGAAATAATACTACTACAGAAATGTGGGGTTTTGCAGGTAGAGATGCATGGTCTGAAATAAAAGTATTCCAGTAATTTAAATGCATTGGACTGGTATTAGAGGAAAAACAGCTTCAGTAACACTTTTTTCTGGTGCATTGTTTATGAAAACCAGAACAGATTGATTTTTTTTTTTTTAATACTTTGTATTCAGGAGAAATTACTGTGTCAAACCTTCCATTGCTATTTGTAAACAGAACACATTTTGAACTGTCAGGAAGATATCCCTGAGAAGCCATGGAAATTAAGAACTACAGGTCAGATGTGTTGTCTCATGGCACTTTTGAGCTACAGTACACTGCTTGAAATTACCCATATAAATTTCATCAAGTGAAATCATTCCTGCTGATGTTAGGTTAAAAGACAAATGAAATTTTCAGCTGTGCTCATTATCAAAGAAGGACAGATAATAAGGCTGTGCTTTGGCTGGGAAATCTAACTGTTAAATTAGTTTCATTATGTGTAACAGACAAGAATTAGGTCTGCCAAATTAGAAGGTAAATTATATGTGAAAATTTGATCTGTTTATCTGCTGGCAGAATGCCTTTATGCCCTTTTAAGACAGTAGTAACTAGAAAAGGACAACTTGGTCCATTTAGTGCATTCCTTTGCAACCACTGTGTATCAGCTGCACTTCCAGGGTACTGTAATAAAACCTAAACCTTATGCAGCTGCCAGGTGGTAAAAGCCCCAAGGAAGATGAAGTGTCCCTGTGACAGTAGGACAGTTTTAAATATAACTTCTTTTTACTGTTAATAGCAGTAATGCTAGTTACAATTATTTTCAGCCTTCATTTCTATTCGATTTTTTGCTTGCAGTTTTTTCAGATCTGAAGTTTTCTTGCTTTTTTTTTTAACAACACGGTTTTTCTATAACCCTGCTTTTGCCTGCCAATCACATATGGCCAGCAAAACCCCAGGAAGTAGGGTATGCCCATGTTGTGGAGGGAAGCAAAACCAAACAAACCTCAAAACCCCAGCCACTACCAGCTGAAAACTCCTCCAGTGATCCCTGGCAGTATTATTTGGGAAGATGCTGCTGCTGCTGCAGCCAAGTCTGGAGTGCAGCAGTCTTTGGGCAGAGCATGTCTGCTGGGTTTGTAGAACACATTCTTCCTGGGGTACCATACTTTCCCAGGGACTCTGATGTGCTTCAGGACCATGCCACAGGTGCAGGGAGTTTCTGTATAAGTGATGGCTTAATAGTCTCTCTGGCAGCAGAATTAGAGAGATACTCTAAAACTCCAGGGCAAGACATTTATTTTTTGAGCATATTCAGACAGCACCCTGCTGGAATTTCAAGTCCAGGTTCTGGTCATCTTCACTAATGTTTAAATGAAAACAAAACAGGGAAAACCCATGGTAGCATTGCATTAAGTCCAGAGAAACTATGAGTGGTAAGAGTGCATTTCTCACTGGGAAGTTTCACTCGGGCAGCAGTGGGTTAACATTTGCAGAGGTTTCTCTGTGTGAATGAGAGCCATGTGACAGGGGCTGGCACTTCAAATAGACCAGCAAGGTATTTCTCCTTGCTCCCTTCCAAAGTCACAGAGGTGAGCAGAAAAATTTGAGATAGAATTTAGGCAGATTTCTTAAACTGACAAGTAAGTGAGATGTGATGGGACTGAATGTGAATTTTAGAAGTAGAAAATAAAGACCAGTCCCAGAAGAAAAGCTGTGTTAGCACTTTTAATGCAAACATCATATGAACATAATTACTCTCCTCAAAGTTTCAAAGTGGTGAAAGCCCCTGATAGAGGTATATATTTTCACTGTTGATTTAAGTGTGTTTGTCTCTAGATAAAAACATGAACAGAAAAATAAATCTAATTTCTTTTCATTCACTGTCATGAAATCCTTTTATCCCAGGAAGATCACTTTGGATACAAATTTGTGTCTTGAAGAATACAGTAAATACAGCAAACTGGAAACAGAGGCTTTGGCCTGAGAACAGGACATGCATTATTTTGGCAATGCCTCATTGTACTCAGTGGCACATTTTGTAGTGTACTTCAGTGACTATCAGAATTCCTTTAATCTCACTTTTGTACGTTGTTTCCTAGATGTCACTGCAGTCTGCATTTTAGAAGCCTTCCAAAACCAGCAAAGTATGTTATTAGCTGATAAAGTTCTTAAACTCCTTGGAAAAGAAAAAGCCAAAGAGAAGTACAAGGTAGGACTTGTGATACTGCTGAGTAATTGTTATTTCACCTGACCAGTTGTTGAAAAGTCGGTTGTTGGCACTCTGTCAGTCGCTGTAAACAAGTCACTGTCTCCATCTGCTCAAGCGTAAGAAGCAACACAAACTGGTTCCTACAAAGCTGCCATTGTACCAGTGGTATTTTCCTGTGGGACCTCTCCAAAGTTTTTGGAACCTCAGCAGGGAAGAGAGATCTGCTTCTAGCAGTTGTTTCCCTTTAAAAATGGAATTGTTATGACATTCAGGAGACACCCTAAGTTGGTGTGCTGCCCTACATAGGGCATTTCTGAGCTTGCAACTTCATGGAAGCCGGGTGTGTTGGAACAGACAAACATCTATGCATGAGTGTTTGGAAACTGCAGAAGAGAGAACTGTGGAAGCAGAGGGGTAGCCAGGATCAGTTATTTTAAGTGACTGTAGGTTTACAAAAAGGTTGGGACAGATATTAACATGTTCTTGGTTGTTATTAAAGCATTCTTGTTTGTGTTTTGATGGTGGTTGAAGTACTGAAATCCTGTGTTGGTTTTGAGATGCTGAATTTCTTTCCTGTAGAAATTCACATAAATGTGTAGTGTGGAGGTAACAGCAAATAGTGTTATGAGTGTGGTGGACATAAATAGGTGTGCTTCAGAAGAGTGCACTCAGTGTTTTCCTGCAGGAGAGACTGCATTGTAATTCTTGTGTGCAGTTTCTTTTAAACAAGAAGGTTTTTTTGGCTGTAGGAAGGACTGATTACCTGAGAAGTGTTACTTCTGGGACTTTAGGTAAAATATGTAGTATCTGGGCCAAGTTCCACACAGAACTAGGGTATTGCCTCATTAGTCTCCATTGTAATAATGACAGCAGCTTCTCTTGGACAAGCTGGAGAAAAAGAGGAAGCTGCCATTCAGAATCTGATTGAATTTAGGGTCATGCTTAAATCACCAGCTTGCATTTTTCTCCCAGTTTATGTGCACACCCAATGCTTTAGTACATGTCTTATGATATCCTAAGAGTCCTTATTTCTAGCCACGTATGTGGAAAGATACAATCTCCCTTCCCCTCAAATATCATCCCTTTGTTTTCACTGATGATGGGTATTGCATTGTGATCTGAAGCTTAAAAGATCCCTAAACATCAAAATAGCAAATCCAAAACATCAGGCTATCAGATGAGAGAGTGAAAGTCATACATTGTTTCTTCCATCAGTTTTTTTTAAATAATCATGTTTGCTATCCATTTCCATCCTTCCCATCTGATCCCACCACCTAATGACTTGGAATTTCCTTTCTCTGTTTCAGAATCGGGAGCCTCTGATGCCCTCCCCACAGTTCATTAAATCCTACTTCAGTTCTTTCACAGATGATATCATTTCCCAACCTTTGCTTAAGGGTGAGAAATCAGATGAAGATAAGGACAAGGAGGGAGAGGCTTCTGAAGTAAAAGAAAAGTGAGTGTACAGTACTGTTGAGAATTGTTTGGTACTGGAATTAAGTTTTCAGTGATTTGGATGTTCTGCTCAGTGTAATGTGCTGCTGTTTGTGTAGTACTTGGCATGGAGATTCCTCTGACATAAATAATATCAGTATTGCAAGTGAAACCTTAGTGAAAGCTGACTGGCTAGTTCCAAAATTGCACTAAGCAGATGGACAACGAGACTGGGAAAATATGCTGAATATTTACTACAGTGTCACAGTAAATCTTAGGAGAAGGCTCAATGATGCTCTTGGGGCAAGGAATATTTTATACTGAAAGATCATTTCCAAGGAAGAGAGCAAGTTAGCCTTTGGACTGGCAGGGAGAAGATGAGCAAGGAAAAGGGGTATTTTGAATGAAAACATGCATTTACAGCAACTGAGGCTGAAATGGTGTTTTAACTTTCTGGAATCAAATTGCCCATAAACAAAAAGTTTGTTCTGGTATAGAAAAACTTGATTTTATAGGTTGGTTTTGTGTTTTGTTTAGTGGAGCCTGAGCACCACATAAATGGTTCTTTAATTTACTATGCTGCTTTCCAGATTATTTTTGGAAGATTGCAATGCTGTCAGTTTGGAAACCATTGCAAACAGCATTATGATTGGTTTTTTTAAGTAAGAGAGAATGTCATGATCTACAGGCAGATTCACTGAATCCAGGATACAGCTGAGAACAAGGCAGTGCTGTAATTTTTTGCTATTAAATAATTTCTTCCACATACAAGCTGCACATTGCTAGGTTTAACGTTTCACTTTCCTGTCCATGAATTCCACCCTCTTGTTTAAACCAGAGATTATTGCTGTTCTTCATGTGAAAAAAACCTCAAGGAACAAATGAAGCTTACATTCAAAATATTTTAATTTATTTTATTTGTTTATTTACTTATTTATTTATTTATTTATTTATTTATTTATAATAATTTATTATTAATTTTTAATTTATTTCCAATGTAATTAGGCCAGTTTTTGTGGATATTGTTTTCCATCTAAGATGGCTCCATCCAAGAATGGATGTTCCAATGGGACTATGCTGGTGTTGTAAAAGTATAGCACAAGTTAGTATTTGTAATGCTTTGATGAAACATCTGAATGGAAATTGCAGTGTTCAGTGAATGCATGTATATATATAACTGTTCTTACATCGTTTACAGCTCTGGCTATTTGAGAGCAAAACAATATATGGAAGAAGAGAACTATGACAAAATTATCAGTGAAAGCACAAAAGAAATTGAAGCAAAGGGAAGATACATGGCAGAAGCTTTGCTTCTGCGAGCTACTTTCTACTTACTTATTGGCAATGCAAGTGCTGCCAAACCAGACCTAGATCAGGTCATCAGCATGGAAGATGCAAATGTGAAGGTAAGAATCTGTCACAGCTGGACTGTAGTTGGGATTGAGAAGTTAGATGATAAACCTGCAATGTACTTCAAGAAGTTGTTTGTCCAAATTTTCAGATATATTAATGTATTAATGGGATTATTCTGGTTTATTTACTGTTTTGTTACTGACAAACTGTTTTTCTCAAGGGCTTGTTGATTTTGAGACAGCTGTACTGAGTAGTGCAAACTAAAGGTGATAAATACTACAAACTAAAGAACAAGGGAAGCTGAATGAATTGGAGGCTTATCCACTCTGGATAAGTGAAAAACCTTAATTGCACTTGCATGTTCAGCTAGTTCAAAAAACATTGATGTATTTGTAAACATAGGGAATCAAGAAGGATTTTGGGGGGGACTTGGAAATCCTTGGAGAAGGAAGCATAGGCTGACATTTTTAAACTTAATTAAGGGAGTTCATTTATTTAGGGTCAATATGAAACTTATTCCTGCTTAGAATAATTGAAACCCATCAGTGGGAGAAACTAGTCAAACAAAAAATTTACTTACTGTGATTGATTTATTAAAAATATGGATATTGATCTAGTACCAATATCCAATTGTGACTGACAAAGACTCTCTAACAGTTTAAAGTTTAGAAAGTGTGAGATAGGTCCCAAATACACACTGCAATTTACAGGTGACTACAGAGTCCTTTTATCTATACAAGTGTTGAATACCCAAAATACAAATGCATATTCATAACTTTGGTACATCCCATTCCCCACTCTGTATGGTAATTAGTTCAAAAGCTATTAAGCATGTGTAGTTTGTTCCTCAAAATGAGTCGGTGGTCTCTTTCATGGGGAGGGGTCCCAAAATGAGGAAGTAAATGAAGCCTTCCTCATTCAGACCTTCCTACCTTTGCAATGCAAATATGACAAATGAACCCTTGGTAGAATTCCCATTCCCATCTTCAATTAGTTTCAGAACAGAGGAGGCCTACAATTGCCTTATGTTCCTAAAAGCTATTTATCAGTCTCTGTATTCTTCATTATAAACCCAGCTAACCAAACATTGTGTTGACAAGCAATCAATTATTAGTTAACTGCTAACTCTTAACTTCATCAAGGCCTACCCATTTATTTTAATTAACTCAAATAAAGCTTATCTCTAACTAAAATATTAGCTCCTCTAAAATCTCTAAATTCCTTGAAGTTTATGTCTCGTGATTGTACTGAAGGCTGCAATGTGGAGGAGCATTGGGGTGGCTGATGTTTCCCTGGCCGTGTTTTGCAGCTGCGAGCCAACGCTCTGATCAAACGGGGCAGCATGTACATGCAGCAGCAGCAGCCTGTGCTGTCCACCCAGGACTTCAACATGGCTGCTGACATTGATCCTCAGAATGCTGATGTTTACCACCATCGAGGACAAGTAAGAAACACTCGAGATTTGCTCCCAACACTTGGCTATTTCAGTTATGCTAAAAGGAAAAACGGTATCATTGGAGACACTTTATACTGTTTGTGGCAGAAAAATATGAACTCCTGATTGGGAACTTTGTGGGATAAACACACAGTCTGTTTTGGAGGTTCAGGTCAGGCAGAAGCAATTAATTTTCTATAGCTATAGGAAAGCCCTCTGTAGTATGAACTGAGACTTACAAGTGTGGGGGCTTGTGTCCATTTACAGCAGATAAAAGCTGTTCTCTGAAGGGGCCTGGATGGCAGAGCAGCATCTGCACAGCAGGAAGCTTTGTTACAGCAGAGGTAACCTGGCCCTGATAGCACCTGCAGCCCTGGCCCTGGACTTGGATCTCTTCAGCTCATCCCGCTCTGCTTTGTGACACTGCTGGGTCCTTGACTAATTTCTAGCCCTAGACAAGCCTGGGCTGCCACAGACCTGTAAGATGAATGGTGCTGGAAGTAAAAAAGGAACACTAGCATATGCAGATAGACTAAGTCCTATTTGTAAGGAACCCTTGAAATCAAGGGTTTTTCTCCATGAATTTGTTAGATCTCTTTAGTGCTCAGAAATTAAGATGGTACTGTGTGTTGACTGAAAGGAATGAAAGTGTTCTGCAGATTGAAAATTTGTGTTTTAAAGTAGCTTCACAGTAAAGTAAGAGAATGATGAAGTGAACTCTGCTCCTGTGGAGGAAAAGAATGTCAAAACAAAACCAAAAGCAAAGAAACTCCAACTCAACAAAAAAGGTTGAAATAGAAGCTGGAAAAGCTGAAATGTTTCAATGTCCAAATAGTCCACAGATACTGGCTACAGAGAAGCAAAACAACTTGAGAAAATATAGTATAATTTTGGAGACTGGTCATAATGCTGACATGATGATGACAACAGTCTAAAATGAAAGGATTCTCCATCCCTACACAGGGTCATTCCCTGCTTGTGTAGGTAGCCAAAGTTTCACTGGTGGCTTTGATAATACAATTATAACAGTGATTTTTAGTAATGGGTTTTGTAGGTTTCTAGACAGTTCTGCAACTGAGCTGGAGATGATATGAGTAACTGATGCTAATTGAATTATCATGTAAGTGTCTGAAGCACAGATGAAATAGAGAAATAGGATTTTCTTTCATTCTGGCTAGCTGAAAATCCTGCTTGACCAAATTGAGGAGGCTGTGGAAGACTTTGATGAATGTATCCGATTGCGACCCAATTCTGCCTTGGCGCAAGCACAGAAGTGTTTCGCTCTGGTAGGTAACGTGCTGGGCTTGGTCTGGGTGCTTTTGCTTTAAAGAGCTCTCTAAAACACTCTGTTTCTCTGGTTTATTCAAATTTAACAGGAAAGTAGGGCAACATACATCTCTGTCTTTTAATAATAAGGTAAAGGAATAATGCAACAATTTCTTCACTTGGAGTATGGATTTGCTGCTTTTCTTTTGAAACACTCATTCAAACAGAAGAACATTTTTTTCTGTTCTGTGAGAGGAACTAAAATCTTGATTCTAATTGGAGCAAATAAAACTGATTTTAATAAAGCTTTACTATTGTGGAAAATGGTTATCATCAAGAAATTGGAAACAAACTATTTCATGCTAGTACAATGACTCAGTGTGCAAGAATCTTGTCAGGGCAGCTTTGCATGGTGTGAACAAGGAGGAATGCCAAGTTTGGAATTTCTAAGCATTTGAAATAGAGGGAAGCAATCACAATTATCAGGCCTTATGACTTCCTTCTTTCATCTGTTTTCCTCTCCAAGTCCAGACACTTGGACAGGTTCCCAAAACCAGATTTGGTAGGATGTACAGGCATGTCACCTTCTGGAGCTTAGCAGAAAATCAAACAATGGCCTGGATTGGAAGGGATCTCAGAAATCATCTCATTCCAACTTCCCCATCATGAACAGGGACACCTCCCACTAGGCCAGGTTGCTCAGAGCCCCATCCAACCTGACCTTGAACACTGCCATGGTTGAGGCATCCACAATTTCTCTGGGTACTGTTCCAGTGTCTTACCACCTTTACAAGAATTTTTTCCTAATATCAAATCTAAACCTGCTGTCTTTCAATTTGAATCCATTCCCCCTTGTCCTGTTTACATGTTCTTGTAAAAAATAATTTTTTACAACAACATGTAAACAGGACAAGGGGGAATGGATTACATTTTTTACAATACTCTTGTAAAAAATCCTTCTCCATCTTTCTCATGGCTCCTTTCAGATATGTGAAGACCACAATTAGACCACCCTAAAGCCTTCTCTTCTCCAGGCTGTACAATCCCAATTTGCTCAGTTTATGTAAAATAACTGAATTATTATGATGCAGGCAGCTCTTGGGGAGGTGGGCAGAGGCCTGATCAGCCTTTTTTCAGTCTGGTGATGGCTTAATTATTTTCATTTTTTTTTCCTTGGAATAGTATCGCCAAGCTTATACAGGAAGTAATGCTTTGACTGTGCAAGCAGCCATGAAAGGCTTTGAAGATGTCATAAAAAATTTTCCCAGGTGTGCTGAGGGCTATGCACTCTATGCTCAGGTATGTTTTTCTCTCTCTTAAAGAAAATGCTGCATTCTCTTGTACTTTTTATCTTGGATATAACATTTCTTCAAATAACAGATGAAGATTTTTGATGCTAAGTCCTGAGATAAGATATGCTGCCTGCAGTTAGCTACTTGCATTTATGGTTATGGGTGTTCTGGGGCAGAGGAGGTACAGGGGGAACTGGAACTGGTGGAGCAGGGTGTAAGTAATGAGAGTTGAGGGTGGTTGTGAGCACACAGAGGTTATTCCTGCATGCTTCCCTCCTCCCTGCATGTGTGTGGCATCTCAGCTGATGAATGTCAGGGATTCTCTGGGTAATTTGGGAGTCAGATGTGTGGAACTAGGGTGACATTTTTGTTCTGCTGCCATTGGCATGTAGTGGTTTAGAACAGCTGTTGGGAGTACACTTGTAACAGAGACTGTAATTTCTTCTCTAAGAACATACTGCCAGTTTTAGTAGGAAGCATGAGACATTCTGATTTTAAGTAGGTTGGCGATGTATATGCATTTCCTTCTGAAAGAATTATATCTGAAAAAGGAAGAGTTGAAGCTTGCAGGTACAGACTTTTAGAATGGTTTTTATTTACAGCACACAGCATGTTGCTTGTGGATTTCCCATTACAGGTGGCAGTGTGGTCAGTAATTTGTGCACTTAAAGCACAGAAGCTTTCCAAAAAGCCTCAATTTTGAAACTTAACTCTGGTAACTGATGTGCCTGGCCTGCTCTGCCATAAATGAACATCCAATCTCATGCTGTCAATACAGTTTTAATTAGAATTAGCTGAGTGCAGAGTGCATGCTTTGGTTGCTTATTGACAAACAGGTTTCTCTTTTGATTCAGGCACTAACTGATCAACAGCAGTTTGGCAAGGCTGATGAAATGTATGATAAATGCATTGACCTTGAGCCAGACAATGCCACTACATATGTTCATAAAGGGTATGTATTGAATTTGCAGTCCTTGTCCTCAAGAGCAGTTGGCATATTTAGATTAACCACCCTGAATTGAATGTTTATGTTTAGAAATTTAGCCAGGAAGAATAACTTGAAAGCATCTTTGTGCTCTTAAATGTATTTCTATATTTTGTCTTGACTAAGTTGCAAATAAGTTTCAGGAAAGTTTCATCAGTGTTCATTGCTAATTGAGTATCTGCTTGAAGTATATGTGACTTTTCCTTTAGCCCTGTTAGTTTCAGCTTTGTGTTGAAGTTTTTTCTTTCATAAAACAACAAGTACCAAGTCCTCTTGGGAAAAATCTGCCTTTCTTTAGAGTCATTAAAGCAGTAAAGTGGCTTATTGAAAGTGACTTTCACATAGGTGTTTTTAAAAGTTGTGAAGTTATTAAGTTACTGTGTACTTGCATTAGAAATTAAATACATTATACATTTGGGATGGTTTTGTTTACCATGATGAGGGTTTTGGAAGGAGTATGTGAAGCCAATTTGAAATTTTCTCTCTTCTGTAGTTTACTTCAGCTCCAGTGGAAGCAAGATTTAGACAAAGGATTAGAACTCATAAGCAAGGCCATTGAAATTGATAACAAATGTGATTTTGCATATGAGACCATGGGAACGATTGAAGTGCAAAGGTAATGCTGAATTGCAGTGTTAAGAGTTCTTAGTTACTTCTGAAGTTACAGTAGTTTTTAAAATTTCCTCATGGATCCTGTCTTGAGATCTTCTCCCTGGTGTCCTGTAAGGCCAGCTCTTACCCAAAGTCCTGATTTCTGTTCTGTAACTCTTAGGTAAAGGATATGCATTCTCCATGGCATAAATCTGACAACTTCTTTTCACCAATTTCATACTTAATAGACAACATGCAGAGGAGTCTGTGTATGTTTAAATACATCCCTTCTGCACTTAAAGTGACTTCCTTAATCATTACCTGCCTTGTGTGTATCTGATGTTGTCCTTGGACATTGGACTGTCTGTACTGAGGATCCTGTGCTGTTTTTTCCTGCAGCCAACAGGACTCCAGTTCACAGTTCTTGGGGAAAAGAGGAATGCCCTGCTCTGTAACATTGTATTGCAACTGTGCAAAGGTTTGGGGTGTAGCTGACAGCACAGTACAGAGTCTCTTTTTAATATGTCTACTCCTCTAAAGACAGACAATTATACTATTGCCATGAGAAATTTTGCAAGCATTTCCTATTTAAATAATGTGCTTCTCTCTGTGCAAGTTTTCCTCTTTTGTATACTAAGTCTTTTCAGGGGAGATGAGACTTCATTCAGTCGCCCAGCATTATCTTTGTAGTGAACTTGGTGTCCTGTGGAGAACATTTTATCCTGGGGGCTCTCAAGAGGAAGGCTGTTTAACAGCTGTCCTAGTTGCTTAGGCTTGGTAACAGCTCTGAGTTTACTCAGCATCACCACGAGTTCCTGTGGTGGTTCCTCCCAAAGTCCTTTTAAGTTATTAATTGTGGAGAGTGTAAGGCCTGAAAGAAAAAGGATGTTTTAGAGATGACAAGATTGCTTTGGCAGTCTTAGTCTTAACTGGGCTCAATTTTTGTTTATTTCAGAGGTAATCTGGATAAAGCCATTGAAATGTTCAACAAAGCTATCAACCTGGCCAAATCAGAAATGGAGATGGCACACCTCTACTCACTCTGTGATGCTGCCTATGCTCAGACAGAAGTTGCAAAGAAGTATGGATTGAAACCACCGACACTGTAAAGAAACAAGGAGGAAATGACCTTCCAAAGTGAAGTTGCCCACTTCAGCCAGCCCTAAAGATGCTGTTGCAGAACATGCTGAATGGTGGAACTTAGTTTTTTCCCGTTCGTGGTGTTGTCATTTGCTACATCTGTTAAATGTTTAGGTGTTGTGGGAGTGGTTGTTCAAGGAAGTATGCAGTGCTGCATCTTGTTCCTTCTGCAGCAGAAACCTTAGAGTGTATTAAGGGAAATAAAGTTGCAGGGGAACCAAAGGAACACATTTTGGCCATGCAAATAAAAACTTCACACTGGTTCATTTTGGGTGATTATGTTGTGGGCGATTTTTGCTTTATCAAATAATATTACAGCATGTGGGTTTTTTTCCTGTTGATTTTAAAGGTAATACTAGTCAGTGCTGTAAAATAGGTTTTATATCCAATTAATCCTTGAGGGTTGATTTTAATTTTGCAAAAATTAATTTTCAAACTTTAATAATAGAGGGGTTTTTTTAAGTCAGTAGATGTGGAGAGGATACCTGTAAATATATGCAAGCATGCACAATCTTCCCTTAAATCTCCTTCCACCCTCTGCATAACTTAGAAATAGTCCTGTGGCAGCTATTAGGGAATTAATTTGATAGTCCTTATTCTCACCCCAGAAAGCCCTAGAGTACTGCATAGGAGAGCTAGGAAAAAGGTTGGCTGGGGAAGGAGGTCAGTAACACTGCAGTGTAGACTTTACTGGAAGAAAGAATGTATTCCTGTGCAGCAGTCCTTACTTGAATGTCATGGGAAATTGTTCTGGAGGGTTCAGAGGGACTTTCAAGAACAGAAAGCAATGCTGGGAGTGAAGCTCCAAAAGGTAAGGTCATGCTTGCATATAATCTTTGTAATCTCTGAGGCTTTTGCATAAGTGTAGCAGCTGATAGACTATCTAAATTCTCTTCAGTCTCTAGAGACTGCTGGGTTATGATCTCCTTTTAAGAGCCCCTTAGCAGGATTAAGTGAGATAAAGAACAAAGCATAGGGCTCAAACTTCCAATAATGGATTTGCAAACTGCACTCATTTCCTTGTTCTGTAGACCCTGTCTTGTCCAAGATTTCAGATACTGTAGAAAGGAAGCAATTGTGCTGCAAACAGCAGATGGGCAAATTATGAACAGTTTTCCTCTTGTTATGAACTTCACAGAGGGCCCTCTTGCTTTGGGTTGATCTTTCTGGTGTGGAAGTCAGTCAGTCCATCTTGCCTTTCCCTGGACTGATGTGGCTGGACAAACCTCATGCAAATGATGTAGCTTAATTTAGGACACACTAGTTTGGGCTTCTTTCCATCCTGAAATCATAGATTTGTTCGTGGTGAATCGTCTAATGTATTTAACCTTTTAAAGAAATGAATGATGCTGTAGTCAAACTGTCTTGGTCTGTAGTTTGCCACCATACAGCAGCAGCTTGCATTTTCAACTTGACCTTCCTTTCTCCCAGCAACAACTACAGTTGAGTATTCAAATGGTGGAGAGTAGAGATAAAGATTTAATCATTATTTTAGTAGCTCATTAGGTGATCGGAAATCATAGCACTGGTGTAGAATTGAAGATATGGGAATGTACTGGCAGCTTCTAGGGGCACTGAATGGAACAAGTGTCAGATGTCTTCTCCAACTTCCAATCTCTGCATCAATTACCTGAGAACAAAAATATGCCGGGCTGATGAGTCCTGTTCTCCAAGGAGTTTTTATTCGCATGGCCTTATTTACATTGGCATTTTCTCCTCATCACCCCATCTGTATCCCATTCCTTACCCCACCCAATCAATTAAGGGAAAAAAGCATGTGCTGTCAATTACTAGCATTCCAAATCATCACAGACTTTTGCCTGTTCTTCAACTAGTTTGAAACTGCACTGAAAGGATGCATTGTCTGTAATTTTTTTGTAAATGACATATCACCTGTAAACTGAAAAAATAAATACTACCTTCAAGTATCTCTCTCTGACATGTATAAGAACAGGTTTTGATGAAGGGGTTCTCTGCAATGGTGAGCTCTGTGCTTATATTCTAAGTCTAGGAAGAACTGATAAGTGACTCCTTGTCATCTTCTCTCACTTCAACCTTTAAGAAGGAATGAGGAGGAGACATGGAATCAACAAATCCGATCTCTGCTTGCTTCCATCACCCACAGAGGTATGATCGTGAGAGCTGGAGATTACAGGGGAAAGGAAGTTGAGCCAGGAGGGCTGGGAATGAGAGTAGCTGTGACCCTATTATTGTGTGTATGCAGCTGCATCCCTGTGATGAAAGGGACTTCTTGTGAATGACTGATACAGTTGAGGTTTTATTTTAAACCAGGTGTGCATTTGAACTTTGAAGTAAGACAAGTATTACTGCTATTTAAAAAAAAAAAAAGTTGAAATTTTGGAAGCTAATACTGAAGACTTGGATAAAGCCCATGTGTCCTAGAGGAATAATCTGGGAAGTTGCTTCTACATACAATTGTCTAGCAACTTACTTCTCATCATGTATGGTCCCTGTTGTTCATGGGGACAATGCTGTCAGGACACAGTGTGATTCTTGGCATGTCCTGCACAGGGCCAAGAGCTGGGCTCTGATCCTGATGGGCCCCTTCCAACTCAGCATATTCCATGGTTCTAAGCTGTGACTTGAATTACTAGGATCTAACTGCAGATGGAAAGGGAAAATGGAACTAACATACCCTGAAAAGCTTTACTGTAACTTACTCTGCAACTATGAAGAGCAGCTTAGATGCAGCTTTAACCAGTCCAGCAATACTAACACTGCCCAATTTCCTGCCATTTCTTCAAAAATAATTTAAATTCTTGCAGGCTGAAATTCTGGAACTGTTTCAGGGTTGTTACTCATTAGTTTCCTGTACTTAGAAAATACTGGTGCATATGTGTTGCATGGATACCTAAAAGTGCCTGTTTTCTTCCAACACAAAGGTTGAGTATTGGATGCTTCAAGCACTGTGGCTAAGAACTGACAGTGTACTTTTTCAGGGAAAGCCTCACAAATTCACAGCCCCATTTGCATCACTTCTGAGTGCAGTGCACTGGAGACTCTACTAAATTCCCTACTAAAACAAGGTGCTTAGGAGTTATCCTGATAGACTGAAAAGAACTGAGCTCATGGCAGCTCTTCAGCTGAGTTCACCAAAGTAGTTTGTAATAGATTTTCATCCATCCTCTCCATTTGGGATTCCAGGGGAGGAGAGTTCAGACCACAGATTCTGTTACCTGTTGCAAACTGCACTTTGCATTTCTCAGATTTAAGTGGTCAGCCCATGAGAGTCCTGCACCACTTTAATCCTCCAAAGGTAGTATTTATTTACTCATGTGTGTTGAACTAGTAGAGAGAGAGAGGAGGGAAAGAGATGAAATAGTTATTATGACTTAGAAGTTGGAGCCCAGCAGTTGCCATCATGGATATGGGTTGCTGAGTATGTGGGAAGCACTAATCTAATGCAGGAGACTCGGCTCAAATGGTAAATTGTTAATTTTTTAATATTTATTTTTCAACAAATAAACCTTCATTTCACCTTGTGCTCTGTGGCTTGTTTCTTAAAAGTTCCAGTGCAGTATGTACACCAAAACGCAGTGAAAACTACAGACCAAAAATACAGAACGGCATCAAGTGGAATGGTGGGATCTGGCTTTTGAGGGGAAGGATGTGTCAGGGCTTGGCTGAGTGTTTGTTCTTGTTTATAAAACACACACCAAGCTCACTGCAGAGAAGCCAAAAGGTTAAAAGCCAAAACAACCAAAAACCCCCACAAAACCAAAAAAACTGTGGGAAGAGGATGGCTGAACATGAATAAAATACAAGATGGTTTTGGGGGAAATGTGGTTAGCTAGAGCAAGACAAAACCTTCTCTCCCTCCCATTTTTGTATTTTAGCCTTACAGCTGTTTTATGCTGCTGGAAAACCAAAAGCTTATCAGTGAAGGCTGGTAAGATTTTTTTTTTTCATCCCAAGGAATAAAAAGCATAATTTGTACATTCTTTTTACAGTACAAGATGTCTTCCTTCAGAAAAGAAACCCCAAAACCAAAAGGGTAACATGCTTGGCTGGTTTGCAGTATTTTAAAGCAGTCTTTCCCAATCAGTTTGTCTCCAGCAAAAGTGGATGGGAGCTGCCCATGGTAGCAATAATGCATTCAAGCATTGGGCAGTCTTCTGGGAGACTGTGGGCAGAAGGACTTAGTGCAGCAGGTTCCCAACCTGCCTCCCCTCAGCCTTTTCCAGGCAGCAGAACTAAAACCCACTCAGACATTCTATTAAGGAAGCAGTATGGAGAGCAAAGGTGTGGCAAGGTGTGAATTACTGTAACACAGCAAGTAACCCATGTCACTTCAGCAATGAACAGGATTTGCCATAAGGAGAATTTAATATACAAACCCAGACAAAACACATGAACCAAAAACTGCTACAGATTCTTCTATAGGAGCAGTTCTGTCTGGCAGCTTCTTGAGGTGTCCCGAGCAGCACAGAGCAGAATTTGGCCTGTTTTGCTCAGTGTATTAAATTTTAAGCCTCCCAAGTTAGAAGTAGGGCTTTCAAGGACCTTGGTTAAGTCATGTACATCTAAAAAGGACAGAGCAAGAAGAATCATGTTTCTAGATTTTCTGACAATTCACTGAAAAATTTGTAATACCAAAGCTGACTTTAGAGGGAGTTTCAGAGAACAAGATTTCCATTTCTGTGTTCTACAAAACAGCCCTCAGAAGGCAACTAAAACATTATGATGCATAAAAATCAATGTTAATCACTGCTGTGTTGAACTGCTTTCACATCCATCTTTATCCTAGCTGTAAAATACTATGAAGTACATAAGTTTGAGAGGAGATACAAAAGTTATGTTTCCATCATACTAGAATTGCACCAAGTTTTTTGTTATGTGGTGGTTTCTTAACTGGCACATTAGGTAGCAAATTGTGGAGCAACTACTAAGGAAATCCTTCCAAAGATGAAGGCAACAGCCATTGTGACAGCTGAACCTTCCCTCTTCACCCAGCTTCACTCTTTCATCTCTACAACATAGAGATCACAACGCTTCTGGCTTAAAATAGGAATCTGCTGACGTATTTCTGCAAGTTTCTTTAGATCTGCAGGAGAGAAGAAAAGAGTTAAGAGAACAGTAGCCAAAAAAAAAAGCTCCTGACTTGCTCTGAGGTAAGACAGGGAAAATAGCAGCTTTGATGGAGAATGGGGTGGTAGGGCACTGCAAGTGAGCAGCCAGGGCTGAAGGAAGCCTCAGCTTTGCCCTTTCCTGAGGTGGCACCTTGTCCCTAAGGAAGTGAACTAGAAGGGTACAGCTATAGAGTACTCTGCATAGAACAGTAGAGCCAAGGGCTGCTGGTTCTTACTTTAACCTAGCAAAGGTGGACAAGGCAGAGGAGTACTGCATCATCTGCAGTTGCATGTGGAAGGCCACAGACTTAAAAAAACTGTCTCTCCTTAGTGTACTCAAGAAAAAAAGTGTGGAGAAAACCAAAACAATTTTTCCCTTACCTATATCTGTGTATACAACTGTTTCCTCTGCCCCAGCTTTAGCTATGACTTCACCCCTGCAAAATTAAGCACATTTGTTCACAGGATTAACACATTGGTTCAAGGCATCAGTGCAGTTGCTGCTGTTTGTACAAAAAGGAGTTCCTACCCTTGATGCCTACAGCTGTAACGACAGGGCTGTCCTAAAAATAGCATCATAATCCATAACTCTGGCATGATAGAAATGGCTTCCAGGCTTATATATGGCACTTTCTATATGTGATATATATACATGCTTAACATAAAGGTCTTTCAAAGATCAAGAACTGTGGTAAAAGCCACTCTGAGAACCACTGCCTGTGAGCATGCAACATAGCTCAAGGGGAAAGGAACAACCACATTGGCAAAGATGAACACTTTCTCCTCTGAAGACCCTACTGGCTTTTAATAGTGTCCTTTTACTCTGCATGAACTACTGAACATGATCATGTCTCCCCCAAGTGTTCTGTCACTGCTTTCATCACATACAGTTAGAAGCTCACAACAAAGACAAAGTTTTTCTTACTGTGCAAACAACTGGAACCGAGCTATCAGTAGATTTATGTGAAAGAAAAATAACTGCCTGAAGATTTGGTCACTTTTACCTCCTGTGCACCTGCGTGACTTCTGCTCAAGTCAGAATCTCTCTTCTCTAGCTGAAGACATTCTTCTTGTTCTTTCTTATGTCAAAGCAGTGTTGTTCTTTGAGGAAATGAGATAGTTCTGTGTAAGCTGTTTAAGAGAATTACCCTATGCATAGCATATCATGGACTGAATTTCTGGGACAAGGTGACAAGGTCAGCAGTTCAACTAATGCTTAATCCCAGTACTAAGTAGTATCTTTACTACCAAAATCAATACATACTCTAACTAGTTCTAGTTTACTTCTTGTTTTTTTTTTAATTTGACTGTTTTAAATCATGATCTCGAGAAGCTAGGCTCAAGTCTCATGTGCTTTTTACCAAGAATTTGCACTTTTAACAATAGATGGAAAAGTAGGACTGAAGTGTGACTGCCAACTAAAATATTTCTTTATCAAAGAAAAGGTGGTGTTTTTTATTTTATTGAACTCACCATGGATTTACTACAGTGCTGTGTCCCCAGGCAACATAGGATGCTTTTTCATCTCTAGCAGGAGATACAGTAGCTACGTAGAGTTGATTATCAACAGCTCTGTGTTCACAGAAAAACAAAGGAAGGGAGGGAAAAAGTGAGAAAAATTGGTTTTTATAATACCACTTAATTAAGCAGAAGAGAAAGAATCCACTCTGAAGAACAAGCTATATGTCCTCTAACTGATTAGCCCAAACTGTGAATGATACAAAGGTCAGAGAAAGAAGAGCCTGGAAAGAGAAGTCTCTAGCACCTGGCTCCAGAGTAAGTGCATAGAATATCATGTAATTCACAGGTTCATCCAGTATGTAGCAAAATTGATTGAAGCTGACCAAATGAATAAACAATCTGCATTCAGGAATCTCAGAGTCTATTTCTATCTGTAATTACAGTACTTCCCAAATGGTTACTGGTTCTTCTCTTTAGAATTTGTGTGTGAAGGGTGCTTATAAAGCCATGGGAAAAGGCCA
This sequence comes from Molothrus aeneus, assembly GCF_037042795.1. Lineage (NCBI taxonomy): Eukaryota > Metazoa > Chordata > Aves > Passeriformes > Icteridae > Molothrus > Molothrus aeneus. The sequence goes on along the minus strand of NC_089647.1, from coordinate 16,395,343 downwards.
CTGAAAGAGCATAGCAGGGGCAGGAGGGAGTAAAGGCCAAGAACTTCCTGTTTTTTTCCTTGACAGTAAAATCATTTTGGTGTCCCATGCAAGGCTTGAGAGATGGAGCAGCTCCAATGGCTGAGTGGCCCTGCAGCACCCCTTCTGATGCACAAGTGTCATTTGGAACACAAGAAAGTTCAGTTCCATGCACCAAAACTCCTCTAGAACAGGGGAATAAACTTTTACTGTGGTCTTACCTTCCTCTTTGTAAGAGTTCCCAATGAGCTGGTCCTGTTGTCATGTTAAAAGCCCCTGGATATACCAGCAGCTGGCAACCTTTGTTAAGAGAGAATTAGAACCTAAGCATCATTAAGGGGAAGATGGTTTACCCTAGAGTGGCCCTTCACACTGAAACCCAAGGTGAGGTTTATTTCCATACTTCCCAGCCTCTGCCCAGAGCCTGTCCATGCACAACAGGTTACATCAGCCAAGAGCTGTGGTGGGGATACCCCAACTCCACCACTCCACCACCACATGTGGATCTAAAACTGATGGTTACTTTACTCGCTGAGAGAAGTCACTCATCTGAGTAAGAGTGTTGGCCACAGGCTGCATTTTGTGTTTCTGGGCAGGGATAAGAATGCCTGATCACAGGGGTCACCCAGCACGGACCACCCAGAACCAGCCCTGCCCAGCCCTGGCCTCAGGGCTGCCCAGGCTCCCTTAGGTGACCCAGCCTCACCTTTCTGGCCGTAGATTTGAGCCATCTCAGCAAATCTCATATCATAACAGATGCCCAGGCCCACTTTGCAGTATGCTGCTCTCAAAACACAAGAGACAGAGGTGATATCACCAGCACAAGTACACAAAACAACCACAAGACCTCCTGTAGCCATCCTGCCAACTGTTATTTTGCATGGCTCACAGCAACAGGAGGAGCTATATTTAAATGTGTGTCCAACAAGCACTGGCTATTGTTGGGGGAGAATTCATGCTTCATGAGGACAGAAAGAGTGTGAGAAGCAGTCTTATCTACCCCTTAAGAAAAGTCATTTCCACAAAATCATATTGTATCAGGTCTTTGTGTAACATATTCCTCTCTCATTTAGCTGCAATTTTATTTTTTTTTTCAATAAAAGAAAACACTCCTTGCTTTTCATGGAGTAAAAATAGTCATGTAGTTTCTTAGAGCATGCACATTGCAAGGAGGAGAAAGTGACTGTGGCAGACAAGACTCTTTGGAGAGCTCAGTTAACAGACTGTCAGCTTTTGAACAATATGGGGTGGGGAGGAGTCAATATTTTGCTTTTTTATCTGAAGTGGTTGATTCAAGAAGGCTGGAATGGGATTCCTGATTTAGTTAATGGTCTCCATTATTATATCATCCTCACCTGAAGCAATGTACCATTGTAGCTGTTACATACTTTCTTTTCTAGGCTGTGTTTTATAAGAACAATTTTCAAGCTGTAACTGCTATTAAAAATACCAACACTTCCCTCTAACAAATCAATAGGACCATTCTTTAATTAAGGCAAGTGGGGTGACATATGTTTCAACCCTTTGTACACCTCTGTCCTTCTGCAACAATACTGCCTTTTTAAAAGTTTCAGAAGTCACCCAAACACTTGAAGCAAACTTAAACTACATTTGTCATCAAATGCCCAACCTGATAGTCTAAAAATGCACTGCTGGAAAGGAGGTGGGGGAAGAGAACTGCAGAGTGACTGTAGTGTTACTGTAGTAGAGCTCCTTAAAGAGAGAACTTGTTTTATACTCACGTGTGTCAAACATGGAGAAACTATTCCCTGGACTCAATGTTTCAGACTCTTTGAACTGGATCTTCCCAGGAACATTAATGTCAAACAAATGAACCTGCAATTATACTATGATTAATAACAATTACTAACAATTTCTCTGTTTGGTATTTGAGCCTCTTTAGGCATGTGCTTTCTACTGTTATCTAGACTACTCTTTTGTCAGGATCCAAAGTAAACATTGCTTAAGATTGTTAGATCCTCCAAAGATGATTTAAAGTATTTTCTTCTACACAGAAATATACATGTCTAAAGTTGAAAATACATACCAAACAGCTAGATGTCTTGACCTAATGATTTGTCTCTAACATTTGAGTCCCATTCCTGTAAAACTTCTCAAGAAAATATCTTCACTGAGCCATGACTTCAGCTATGCAGCTGCCTCTGAGGGCCTGCAGCTGCCTTCCTCCCTCCCTTGCAATGGAAGGTGTTGTTCCTGACTGGAGCTTCCTAACAACAGAGCTGGTTTTATTTTATTATTTGTTCACACTTAGCACAAGGCTGCACTCATTCTACGAGCAGCTCCTGGGCTTGCAGACTGCTGTGACAGGTGGAAGGCAACACAGAACTGCACAAGGTGATTCAGTAAGCAATGCTAATGTAGAAGCAGCAAACAGATTAATTAATTAAAAAATTAAAAATTAATTAATTATTTAATTAAAAATTAATACCTGCACCACTTTATTTGTTCCAAGTAACCTTGTATTATCTTTTTGGCTTACCCTTAAAAGAAATAAGCTGTTGTTTGCTCATGGAGTGACCTCTGTGTGCAGAGTCTCATGAACAGAAAGTGGGGATAAGAATGAACAGAACAGTTCCACAAAGAGAAACTGACTCTGGAGTTACAAATGGGAGGCAGTTTTCCAGAAGGCACAAAGCAATGGTGGAAGATGGAGGTAGAACATGACAGCAAGCAAACAGCAGTGACAGCTTAACTTGGACTCTGCATGTCTGCACTAATCACATGTATAGCACAAAGTATGTAAAGAACAGTATTTATTATAACAGAAGGACTAAATCCATCAGGAAGCTGAGAGAAAATCCTGATCCCACTCAAGTGGCACTGTGTTTTAGACTTAGGCCTGGGTACAGAGATACATGAGTTGGATCAGGTTTTACTCTTTACCATAGTTTTCTCAGCATATGGGGAAAGCCAATTACACCTTCCAGTATTTTGTCATCCTTATCCAGAACAAATTTATGACCACCTTTTGATGTGGTATTTACATACCCCAAATAAAAGTTACATGAAATTTCATGGGTGATGCTACACAACTTATTATTAATGCAAGATTCTACTAATTTATACCTCCTTTAAGTACAGATGAAATAATTTGTACAACACTGCTAATAAAACTTTTCATAACAATATTCTGCCATCTTACCTTCCTATGCTTGGCCAGAAGAGCACCATCAGGCCCAAAGACAGCACATGTATTATAGAGCTTTCCACCATCCTCTTCTGGAATGGATCCTTTGTAAATGCAAGAACAGATATTTCCCCCACTGTATTATTTATGTAATTTTGATCCAATGGCAGTAATAGACACTGCCCATTTTTCCCCCAGTGAGATGGTCACTAAGAATGAACTACCTCCAATGAGATATATGCTGCACTCCTTTGCAACTTCTGACAGCTTTTGTGTTGATTCCCCAGGGATCTTCTCTGCATACTCTTTAAAGTATTGGGTTCCATATGGAGAATTAAAGCATTCCTAGAATTAGATGGGAAAAAAAAAAAAGAAACTAAAATCCAGTAACACCACTCCAATGAGATTTATCTAACTTTTCCAACTCCTCTCTAACCATGTTCTCAAACAACCTTTGGTTACAGGAGTTTAGTTTATAGGAGCTCAGTAAATGAACCAGGAAGGCCAGAGAGACCTGAACAATGGTTGAAAACACAACAGGTGTGTTTGTGGAGCACATGCCAAATAGAACAAGAGCTAAGAATATCATGCAAGCTGTAAGGCTAACACATTCACTGCTCTGGGCTTAGTAAGAAGACAAGGGATGTTCACATCAGAATGAGGAGCCAAGTTCTACACAGTTCTCATTTGACAAGTTACAAGCTCAGTAGATCCTCTCAAAACTGTGAAATGCTTATCCACAGCCCATTATTTCTTATTTTTTAAAAGGAAATTTGCAAAAGCATGCATTTCTCAAAATTACTTACTGTTTTGCTAAAACAATCCTTTAAACATTATTTCCTCACAACTGAGCAGTGTCCTCCACCTTAGGCCCTTGTTAAAGATTTGCCATCCCCTTAGAACCAGGCATGTAATCTTTACACAGTCAGATTAATAGAGTAGTTTAGATGCCTAAAATAGGTGGGCTTGTGGTATTTGAGATGCCCAAGATATAAGGAACTTTCACTCAGCATTACACTTGCCAGCTCTGTGAGGACCTGAGACACTCCACCCAACACTTTCTTGTACCCTAAAGGAGTGCAGTTAGAGGTCACAGATAGGCTATCAAACTGTGGCAGCAACTTCTCTTCCCTCTGTGAGAAAGGGACTCCCAGCCCAGACACCTCTATTGTTCCCTTTGCTCACCAGAAGTGACAAACACACCTCCACCCCCATAAAGAAAAAGGGGGAAAAAATCAAGCTGTGACTAACACAATAAACACTTCTGCTTTATCTGCTCAAGCAAACTTCTTAACAACTGAGGTAGGTTCTACTGATGTGGAATAAATGAATCCAAGCTGGAAAGGACTTTTTTCCCCCTATACAGGGCACTAGGCCAGCAGGTACCAGCTAACCCACAGCACAACCTGTAGATGGAAGAAGCAGGAAGGGAAGTCTCTGCAGGCTGTCAAAATGAGCTTCCCAGGCTTTTGAAATCTGGGCTGAACTTCAAAGAAGTGAAAGCAAAGCCAGCTGCCTCCATCTTCATATATTCAGTCTGAGTTACTTTCCTTTATTTAAAGTTATTAAACAAAAAACAAAGCCCCAGAGAAACAAAACAATGGGAAGACAATATTTCATGCCCATGCCCTAATGTCAGTACAAAATGTATCTCCCAAAAATCTGTGAAATGCTTTGCCCATGTTTCACAACTTGTATTCTAAAAGCATAAATCTTTGTTGGCAAAGTGAGTATCTCAGCTAAATAAGTCTGGAAGATTCAATGCCTGTACACATGATGAAGCCAGTAAATAACAGTAATCTCTACACAGGAGGCAGAGGCAGAACACTGAATGGTCACATTTGCAACACAAGAACCACGTTAGCACAGAGGAGCTGGGAAGGTTGCTCAATGCTTCCCCATGACAGCAGGAGAGAAAACATTCTGTGTGTAAAACTGAGACCCAAAGTTCACCCAGAGATGAACTTTGCCCTCCTGTGTCAGATGTACAGGAGTAGCACAAGTATCCCCACGAAGAGAGGAGAAAAGCTCAAAGCTGCACAGGGAAGCCCACCCTGTTGTCAGCACGCCCATTGTGTGAAAATTCAACAAACTAATTATGGCTAAAGTTCAAAAAGTAACTCAGAATTGATTGATCTTTTGAAGTGGCAATTTATGTTTCCATACGTGGAAGTCACAAGAGAAATGTGTCTCAATCATAATTCAGCCACAAATGACCTGCTGGAAATATGCTTTAAGTCTGTTTTGTTTCTCATGTATCTGGAATGCTTACAGCAAGGAGAGCTACTCTGTACCCTCTTTCACCTTCATGTCAACATTCTTTAGCTGAAAATTGCCTTCTTCTACACTTCCTCAGCAAAGATTCAAGCTACAATATCACTTACCTGAATTTAGAATATATCAGTGATGGCATTGCCTAGGATTTAAACCAGCAAAAACTTTACCAGAATCTTACACTACAAAAAAGATCAACCTATTTTTTATTTCCCTTTTCACTCCCCACCTCTTAGTGTGCTACCAGCTACAACCCCTGGGATTTTTTAGCTTTTAGTTTTATTTTGAAGTTTCATACAGCATCTAAGCTATCCAAGGAGGAAGAGGAATATGTGTTGCATTAATAACACTAGAAAGAGGTTTTGAAGGGTTTGAAGCATAAGGGCTAAGCAGGCAATGGTCTTTACTCACAGGCAGAGCCACAAGTTTTGCTCCTTTAGCTGATGCTTCTCTCACCAGTCCACAGGCTCGTTGGAGATTATCTGATTTAACAGCAGATACATGGAGCTGGATAAGAGCAAGGCGGAAGGCTGATGGCAGAAAAGAAAAAAATTATTCATCAGAATTCCCACAGGAAACTCTTCCAAATTTAAATTCAGTAATGAGCACTGAAGAAAACAAATGAGTTAATATATAAACATATGCACAAACCAACTCATTTTGCAGCCTGTCTCTGACTCTGAAACAGTCTCTTAACACAGGGAGAGCACTGAAACCCAGGACTGCCAATGGGAGCCATGCATGGCCACCACCCTGCAAAGATCACAGAGCTCACGTGCCAGCAACACCCAGCCCATGTTCCAGGGGAAGGAACCATGTTACAGAAAGGGAGAGCACAGGTGCCCCCAGCCCCTCCTTTCCAGGCTGCTGTGCACTGTGAGAGTCCATCTTCTTGTTGCACACCAAAGGACTGGATAATCCCCAAAGCATCAAATAAAGGAATTGTTTGCTTGTATCCCTAAATTCACACCTAGTTTTGGAAATGGCTATGAAAACCAAGAAAGGTTTACACCTTTCCTGAATATTTCTTAGCAAACTGGTTTCTGTCCAAGTTGCAAGTGTTATCAACAGCTTCTACTCCCACTAAGCAGGATATAAAACTGCAGGCTCTCCAAGTAGCCAAGTTTTGTGCACACCCCTTGTGTTTCCTTCCATTAATCTCTGAGTACCCCAGGTTGTAGGGAAACACCCTGATAACGATCAGGTAGAACTGTTTTCTTTAAAACAAACACAAATCAACCAACCAATCCTCTCTGGCTTTCTAAAAAAAGTATCCCAGTTTCATAGCACCTCTCCTGTCTGGGGAAAAACTCCCCCTTCATACAGTCAAAGATCACAATAAGAAAAAGACAAAGCTGGAAGCAACACAGTCCCAGTGGTCAGGGAACTGGAAAAGCTGTTTCAAATGAAGATAAGACTGGGTCAGGAGCAGTTGAGATACATCTTTGTTCCTACTTCAGTAGCTAAGCAGCTAATTTCTAGAGGTTAAGCAAATGATTAACTGCTCCCTTTGTCACTCTTCATGTGAGAGACTTTTACTGGTGGCTCTATTGAGCAAACAAAGCTCATCCAGACCCACCGAGATAATCATAACAGGGATCTGTCAAAAACTTCCCAGCATTTGTGGAATGTGTTTTAGTTCAGACAAGTTGGCCACTTAAAAGATTTACATTTCAGAGTAAAAAAAAAAATTTAAAAAATGCACTAGGAAAAAACCCATAATGTTTAAAACACCAGGAAATGTAATTAAGGTAATTGATATTATTTTCCTATATATAAATATAACATTATATGCCTCAGGTTTGAAGTTCGATAAGGTGCAAAACTGAAGCACGGCCACAACAGAACACATGTATTCGTGCCACAGTTTCGTGGTACAAACATGCAGATGTGGAAGCAACAGAAATGCAGAGAAAAGTGCAGCAGGGCTATAGAGAGAGACCTCTGTTCCCAGCCTTGATCAGCTGCCCCAAAACCTGCGTTAAAACCAATTCTCAGGGTAAACCTAAAGCAATGTAGGCCACAACCAGGTAAAAGCACAACGGAATAAAATAACGGTTCACATTTGTACCACTACACTACAAAACACGCTTGCTGTTTTGTTTTAGGGCACCGAAAGCGAATCACCCCTGGTTCGCTGGCTTTTCTTGAGGAGCTGACCCCTGCAGGGCGGGCGAGCTCTGTATCCCGGTCTGTGCCCAGCGCAGCGCCAGGCCAGCTCCCCTCTCCCTGCGCTGTTCCACGGGCGTGCCAGCGCCCAGCACTGAGGCCTGTCCCGGTCTCACCGGGGCCGGGGGCTCCGGGGAGGCGGGGGACACCCGGGCCCGCGGGAGGGCAGGGCTCGCACTCACACGCCATGGCTCCGCCGGCCGCCCGCATTCCCGGCTCCGCCCGGGCGGCGCGGCCCGCGGGGGCTGCCGGGACTCGCGGTGCCGGGCCCGGGCCGCGGCTCAGCCGGAACCAGCCTCACCCACGCCGCCTTCGAGCGGCCCTGCTGGAGCCAGGACCGCGTCCTGTGGGGCCAAGTGCAGGGCTGAGGCACCCCCGCCCTGCCTGGGGTCAGCGAGCGGGCAGCGCTCCCCCGCGCCCGTTCAGCGCCGGCAGCGACAGCGGAGCCCCCAGAGCTCCGCCTATGCCGAGCGCCGCTTTGCCCTGCCCGGCCTTAAGGCTGCTGAGGGCTCATCCCAAGGGACCTGTAGCAGCTTACAGGTAACGCATTCACCTGTGACATCCCCATCTTCTTTACAAGAACAGCAATCCCCCAAGTACAAACATCTCCACAGTGCTCCAGATGTGGAGCAGTGTCCAGTTCTGGCCTCCTCAGAACCAGAAAGACAAGGAGCAGTGAGGGTGAGAGGGTGCCATGGAGGCCACAAATCCCATGATTTTGGGTCTGGAGCACCTCTCTTATGAGGAGAGACTGAGGGAGCTGGGCCTGTTTAGTCCAGAGAAGGGAAGGCTGGGAGGGGATGTCATCATCCCAAAGGCATTTGTCAAGAAAGTGGTGACAGACTAATGTCAGTGATGCCCAGTGACAGGACAAGGAGCAATGGCCATAAACTAAAACACTAAGTTTCACCTCAACATGAGGAGGAACTTCCTGACACTGAGGGTGGCAGAGCACTGAACAGGCTGCCCAGTGAAGTCTCCCTTTCTGGAGACATTCCAAACCCTGTGTTACCTGCTCCAGGTGACCCTGCCTTGGCAGGGAACTCGGACTAGATGAGCTCCAGAGGCCCTGTCCAACACTGCCAATTCTGTGAAACCAACACACTAAGTACCGTGCTGCTCTTCCTTGGCTTTAAACACCAAGTGCTCCCCTTTACTCAGCACAAAACATTGCTGTCTCATGTACATATTTTCCAGCCTTGGGCTTTTTAGAAGCATGTTTGTAGAACTGTAGAATTTGCGTAGCACTATTTCTCACACAAGATTATGTCTGTAAGCAGAAAGCACATAATGGCAGAATGGGTAAAGATGAAATGGGTAACGCAAGGTGATCAATCTCTTACACACCTCCCCGTTCAGGAAATATGCAGAGAGATAAAGGATGGGAAGTGCATAACCACTGTAAAATACACAACCACTACTGCGTGCAACAATTACAAACCTTCCTTCAAGCAAAGAACTGTTCAACCTGCCCCTGGGAGATGTAAAGGGAACCACTCATCCCAATCTGACCAAGCCAAAGGATGGCAGAACAGACAGTGCTGCAGCCTTTAGCAGGCCTCCCTCCTTTTTATACATGCCCAGGGTGGTAGAAAGAGCATATGTGATTTTAAAAAAAAATTTTCTTCCCCAAACATCACACTTTGTAGGGCTCCAGGTGCAAAGAACAGCTGTCCCCCACTTTCTTCCCAAGTAAGAAAAAGAATAAGAAATCAAGTAGTGTCATCCTTTGAAGGGGCGAAACACAGGCCAAAAATCCAGTTTCCCATGGGTCAGAGAGATAAAATGTATTTTTCAAGTTTCAGAACAAAAGTATCTGAAAGCACTAAGTATAGCCAGTAGAACAAGTTACATAGTACCACCTTTTTCCTTCCCTAAAGAGAAACATTTCACACATTCAGTAGACTACATCTATATTGAAAGAGCTAATTTGGCAGTACCGGGTTCTGAAACTACAGCTGATATGTAGTTGGAAGGAAAAGATCCAGTCACAGGTGAGACCCATGTGTTAGGGCTAACAGGAAAAGGCAACTTTAAAAATTCCAACTCTGTAATCAACAGTATTTTTGGTGGGTAATGCACAAAGTTCTTTACAAATTCTCATACAAATCAGAATCTAAAAGAATTTGTGAGACAAGTGAAGAGCCATCAGTGAGCACAAAAGCATCAACTCCCACTATGACACAAAGGTAAGAGCTTTCATTTGCAGGGGAGTTTACTCCAAGACTTTCTTTCCTACTCCCGACCTCATCACTCCTGCATCATAACTGTCACCTATATTCAACAATAAAGACCATGGTGCATGCAGAATAAAACAAGAGCCAATACATCTCCAGCAAATATGATTTTTAAAAAAATTATTGAAGCTAAAAGGGACAGGAAGTAGCATACCAACTTTTTTGACTTTTCTTTTCAAAAAATATCACTGCAGTATTATAATTAGAATTTCTGCTTAGTAATACAAGTTTTGTAACAAAACCAGTAACTACAGGTATGTACAATATAAGGCAAAAGTGGCTGTGAAACTGTGGGAAGAGATACACCAGCACCATTGAAATTATTCATAATTTGGGCTGAGCTTTTTAAGATAAGAGGTCTGTTGATAACTTGTACATTGCCTTAAAACTTACAAATAATTAGCCTCTAAATGGCTTGGATTATATGTTTCTACAGAGAAGGGATTTAAGAACTGACTTCCTGTTGCTTGCTGGAGATCTCAAAGGTCTGCTGTATTTGCTGTCCTCACAGTGAAGCATACACATCAGCCACGTTCCACATTTAATGCTCAAACACACTTGTTTAACAACTGAGTGTCATTTTCACTTTTCCCCTTCTGACTAGGAGAAATACATTGTATCATTCTGTCAACATTTTCATAACAAAAATATGATGTTGAGAAGTCTGGAATTTATGCAGAAACCTTTTCTATAACTTGATTATTTGTGAATTCACTTTGACCTTTCTGTGAATGCTCACCCAGAAGTCCTTAATGAAATTAACTTAAATTCTGAAGTACTTACATTTAGAAGTCACTGGCAGTAGCTCCCTATGATCCATAATCAGCATCTTCCACTCCAAAGATCAAATTCACTTCCATTTACAAAACACCTTTAGGAAAAACTTTTAATTGATTCCGAGAATTTACACAGTATGCAACTAAATGCCTTTTGACAGAACAAGTTATGTTCAAATTGTACTGGTTTATTTACAACTGTAGTTTATAAACAGTAGCACAAACATCTTTACATGAAAAAAATCTCATTGCTGAAGTAGGCACAGAGTCAGAGATTCTTGAGGATATTTTCAGGAGGGACTAGGAAGAGGAAAATGTAATACAACAGCTGCTGGGCAAAACTATAAATACATGAGCATTGGCCCAGGTGCAATTTCATGCAAATATTTTCAACAGTTCAAGTTCTATTGGTGTTTACTCAGATACTAAGAAGGAAAAAAAAAAGTAATTAGTTCCAGAATTAAGGTGCCCTAGCTTGATTCCTAGTAAAATAACTTAGAATAACTGTTTTTTATAAAGGTCAGTTTAACTTGTTTTACCTTCTGATGAAGTACCAAATCATAAGTTTTGATTCAAGTACTCAGAAGATTTCATGCAGCAAAGCTAATCCCCATTATCTTTATTTCACAGTTTTCGGTGATTTCCCATCAGTCTACAAAGATGCTCTGCCTTGTCCATAAGAACATTCCTGTACTGAGCTTTGAACAAGAGAACCATTCTTGAACAAATGGAAAGCTTATGATGAACAGTCATAGAGTTGCCATCTCCTAAATCATGACTAATTTAGGAATTGTTACTCAAAATAATATAAACAAATGCTTGAATCAGTGAAGGTAACTGGTTAAGAACACATTTATCACAGGTAGGCAGCACTGGAATTTCTCCCCTGGTTTTCTGTGCATTCATCTTCTTGCTGAACACACCTTTGGTCAGTGTGTACTCACTTTTGTGCTGAACCTGAAGGGTTTTAAACATCTAAAGTTCTTAGATATTTTGCTTCTGAGGAGCAAGGCAACTTGTTTTCAACTGTCATATTCTGTCATGAAACATGCATTTCAATGCACACACTCGTCTTTACAAGGGAAACAGCCTCAACCTATGAAATGTAAAATTTTGCATAATTAAAAAAATCACAACCCTGTAGTAAAAGCTACAGTTAATTTCAGTATTTAAAAATAATCTTTACCACCAATTCCAGTTATTTAGCCTAGTAGCTGGTAAGACTTTAAAAACCCCTTAATTTTACAGATTGCTTGTATTTTTTCCATGTAACTGCAGCCCAAACTTAACCATTTTTAATGTGAAAACAGTGTTTTTAAGATTTACACCTGCCCTGTTCAAAAATTTAAATTTTTAATTAGTCTTTGATACTACCTGGTAGGCAAAATCCAATTTCTATACTGTAGGCAATGGAGACATTTTATTTACAAGGGATAATAATTTAAAAACCATTGCTTTCAATTGCTCCTCTGTATCTTACAGTCTTTCATTCTTTTAACATACTTAACATGAACCCAGCTGCATCTGCTCTTGCAAAGATGCAGATCACTCCCATTAAGGCTGCATTAAAAAGAAACAAACTGACCTTTATAATAAACACTTCTCCAAAACAAAAAAAAATTAATTAAAAACAAAACAAAACAAAAAAACCCCCAAAAACAAACAAACAAAAATCCTGTTCAGAAATGGATAATAATTTACCCTATCTTAAGCCTGCTACTCAGGCACTCCCACCAGCAAACAGAAAAATTCTCTTAAGTTAGTATTCAGTTGGGAAACAGTCAGCTTGTGTCCACATACAGTATCTTGGTTGCTTCTTCTTTATAAACTGGTCTCTACAAAGTCTTTAGTTATTAACTCTCCAAGGCATCCAATACTTTCATGATCTGTTGTTTTATGGCTTTGGTAGCATCACCTGCATTTGGAATCAAATACCTTAAAAAAATTAGAAAAAGCCATCATTAATTCACTATAAAATTTTTAAGTATAAATTCCAGAATTCTTTTCATTCTTCCTCTGTTTAGGAGGGAGGGAAGAAGGGAATATATTAAAATGAAAAAAGCCCTAAGAAAATAACATTTAATTCCTGATTATACTATGAAACTTTCTCTTTGTGAACTTAGAATTGTTGAGGAGTACTTTACAGGCCATCTTGGAAAGAAAATTGACAATAGGATAGGTCAGGCCATTCCAGATTTCTACAGATAGCACTGTCTGACTGAAGCATAGAGGTCCTTGCTTGGATTTTGTTTTGCGGTATTTTGTTTTTTGTTCTTTCGATTCCTGTAGCTCTAGATCAATCTGCTTCAGTCTGCAAGGTGGTGATTAAGTAATTCAACAAGCAGTAAAGTTCTCTGCAAAATTTTAATTTATCTTCACAAACCTAAGGAGCCAACAGGCACAGAACATCCCTAGTTAAGTAGGAAACTCATCTCCCCTCTCTTGTGAAAAAAGAGCATCCCCTGCACACAATTCTCCAAGGAAGATGAGAAAACATCCAGCGGGTATCAGCAACCTTCTTAAAATACTGCCAAGAACAGCAGGCTACACCAGTGAAAAAAGCCTGATACACCACTCCATCTGACCCCTTCCCCCTTTTAAGCATGCAAATACTGAGCATGGCAACATGTCACTTCCAGGAATCAGGTTTCAGGGAATCAGAGTTTTGAATTTAGGCTTCTGGACTCCTTGCACAATGCACAGAGAATATGAGTCAGATGTAAAAAAAAAAAAATTACTCCACCATACTGTTAAATCCCACTCTTCACAAATCCATACTTTTGCTGCAGAGAACTGTCCACTTCATTTTTATTTAAGACCTATTACAAAAAGAAAACACTTGCACACATCCCATCCCCAACAACTGTAGGTGCAGTTCCTCCCTTCTGGGTCTTCGGGGTAAAACGATAAACACCCATCGTTTTACTGGCAAATCTTTTTCCCTAGTTCACATCTGATTTATGTATTCCTGAATAAAACCTCTTATTTTGAACTCAATTCCAGGAATTACAGCATACCCCTGATTTCCAGTGTACAGCACCCTGGATATCATTACCATTTACACCTCTGCTACTGAGATGGCTTACCTTTCAACTGCCAGAATTTCTATGCCTGAAGTATTGCTATTTCCATACTTAAAGGTGATCAGTTCTGGGTGCTTCTTCTTGGATGTGATTTTGACTACAGAGTTGAGTGCCTGTCGAGACTGTATGTAAGCCAGTCCCTTTCGTGATGGAATCTCCCTCAAACAGTACATATGAGTTGCTGTTACTAGGAGATGACTTGAAGGAAAAGAAAAATACAAATTAGTTTTGTAATGAATTAAATATCAGCTATTTAGAAATTTAAATTCTATGACTAAACTACATGGAGAGAGCTAGATAATACAGCTACCAAATCTAAGAACAGTTTTAATACTTTCGTAATATCCAATGAAGAAAGCTCTACAAAGGACTTGAGAATTTCCTTGAGTGTTGTAGCACAGCCATTTCTGAAAACAAACATGGCATTGCCCCCAGCATTATTGGTGCACAGCCCCTCTCTTCCCCTTCAATTTTCCTTACTACCTTGTTCTTCAAAGCAAAACTTTACACCAGGTTTTATACATAATTACCATTCTACAGCACTGCAAATACAAGAATGCAAATACAGTAACACTTTGTTCTAGTTTGTTTCACACTTTCATTTCTTAGTTTAATATAAAGGCTAAGTTAAGTGACCAGCACTTGTTTTTTAGAATGTATATCAAGATGGATGTTTTCACTGAACTTAATTTCAGTACCTGGGAAACATATGTCCATTTTCTTTTACTTCATTACATGGAAAGTTGTACTTCACATCAGGTTTATTTATCCAAGTTTGGATGTTGACGACCTCTTTTCGATCATCGTCTGACATTGAGGAGCTGTCAATTTCATCTGGTTTGAATGGACGGGGTAAAATCATTAAAAAAATAAAATTCACACCCATCACCCAACTTTTCAATTTGCTTAAACCCACTGTAGCTAGACTGGTTCAAAGCAAGTGTAACCAACCATATAGAATTATTGAGAGGGAAGAAAGAAAAAGGCATATCTGATATTTCTCTCTTAATTTTCTCTCAACAAACAAGCATTTTTAGGTCGGGGGTATCTTAGGCTGGTCTGATTTGTCCATGCAGTAAAGTTTCATGGATTTCTTTCACAATGAAAGTCACTTGTCCAGACTTTCCTTGAAGCTATATAAACTCTTTGCATTTAAACCACTAATATCTTTTGGCAAGGAGTACCAAAAGCAAGCCAACTACAGTCCAGGAGAGTCTCTTCTTGTGGCTTCTAGTTTCTTTTACAAGAAGAAATGAACAGCTGTTGATCCCTTTCAAGGATAGGCATTATTTTTGTGGATCACTTTTCCTCCCTTAAAATGCCTCTCTTACATAACAAAACTTCTAACATTCAGCTGGGCCTTTTGTGAAACTAATATCACATCTTTCCTCACCTTATTTATGCCTCTCTGAACCTTGTCTTGTTCAAACATTGTTTCTGACATCAAGGGCAGAAGACACACAATATTTAATGTGTGGGTGAATCACAGATTTCTGAGCATTTGATTTGCTTTTCTGACTGTTAATGACTGCTTACTTACTATAAACCCACGGCTGCTGGACACAGCCAAGTCATTCTAGCACCACTGGATCTGAAACTAGAAGTGGTTGGGGGGTTTTTAATGTCTTTCTTGCATTAAATTCATACTGAATTTCATGTGCCACTTTATTACCCAGTCATGCCAATTAGCAAAAGACTCAATCTGTCCTTACTATCTCAGATAACCTTGGATCATTAGCAAAAATTGTTGTCTTTGCTTCACATCCTTTTTTAAGGATATTTAAGAACATATTCCAGCCCAAAATTTTCAGCACAGATCTCTGTGAAACACCCAAAACTCCTGCACGTGTTATTACTTAGTTGTAAAATACTGCTTTTATTTCTAAAGATGATGATTATGTTAGCATAGTAATTTTGGTGCTACATTAGAAGAAATTAAGCAACCTAGTTATCTAACACAATCAGCTATATTAACTCCATACAAATTACTCCCAGAAGTAACTCAGGACAGCTCTTCAAAGAGCCTTTTTCAAAGCCAGTTTCCTAGATTTTGTAAAACTATTTACTTCAATACAATTCAGAATCTGAAACACACTTTGGGAAACATTTTCATTGAAAAATACATTATGGACCTGAAGCAAATGGATCAACAATCCACCCTCGGGTCACAGAATCACAGAATGGCTGAGGACAGAAAGGACCTCTGGAGGTCACCTGGTCCAACCCTCCTGCTCAAGCAGATCCACCTAGAGCAGGCTGCAATAATTACAGCTGACTGCAATTACTTACTACAGAAAAAACCCAAACACTAAAACTTCACAAACCAATTATTCAGAAATAGGTTTACTTTTTGCATTCTTCTGTATCAAGATCATATATATTTCACTTCATATGTGTTGGCTTTGCTTACTCCAATTGCTCTGATTCTGCTTACTTACAAAGTGTAATAGTGCTTTTAAAAGCAAATATTAAATAAATAGAACTTAGTAAAAAAATATTACTGAAAACATGTTCTAGACAATCTGTGTTGGAAAAGCTGGTTTTCTGAAACTACACAGACCTTGCAAAACACTATTATTGGACGCTCAAAGAACTGTGCCAACTTCATTACATGGCATGTGGAGAAATATCTTGTTAGTATTAAAGCTTCTGCCTGATAATTTCACTTTACCCCTTCACAATTTTTATTGCAGATGATGATCAACTGTTTGTCATTATTGTTATTTAAACCTGTGACTCTCATTAATCTTCCTGAACTGCTTCTTTTGCGTATCAAAGATTCTCAGACTAGTTACTTGTTTCTCCAACACAAGCCAAACATGCCTTTTGGCCACAGAAGAGTTATTTGTGAGATGATGATTGGGAGTGGACTAAAACTACCAGAGCAAAACCAGGTCAACAGGAGGTTGGAACCATTCTAACGCTAGAACTGCTCTCAAAAAAACCTCCAAACAAACCTTTATGAAATGTGTGGTGTTCCAATTTTGCCTGTAGTTTTTCAATGAGATAAAAAATTTAAATAAAAATTGCATGGTTTTTTTCCTACAGCAATCTGCATGCATATCAAGAGACAAATCAATTATTAATAGATTCAGCGCTAAAAAGCCAAGTCTGAAACACTGGAGAGGTGTGCACACATTAGCCATTTAAAATCTAGCTCCAACTATGTTGCAGAAATTCAGATCATTACACTAATTGACAATACTAGACATTTAAACTGAGATACATCAGCCAAACCAGGTCTTTTATATTTTGCTTATTGTTGTGAGTAATAAAGGCACAATTGCCAGCTTACACGTACAAGATCAGTATTGAAAAAGACCTTTACTTCAGAAATAACATGTAAAGACAAAAGATCCCGTAAATCTGCTTATTTTAATTTCTTCCTCTTGGCTGTTTGGTGCTTACCACAAATTACTTTTTATTTAATCTGCTCCTATGTATTTGAAGAGGGTCAGTCCTAGGCACTACCATAACATACATGAACAACAATAATAGACAAGTATCATATTGCAGGACAAAGATGTAAGATACACTGTTTGGTTTAGTCCAATTTAATAATTTTGCCTAAATTAGCTAATCTAGGTAAAGAAAAATTTTCTACTGTACCAGTATCATATTCTTCTTCATCTCCGATGCTGAATACTGGCTTCACACCACGGTAGGGTTTTCCTACTCTGTCACTGCTGCTGACATGTCTGTTGGCAATGAAAAGGGCAGGAGAAGGCATGAGACAGGAGAAGAAAAGTGACTTTCAAACTGATGGTCTGAGCTCCACAGTAACATATTGGCAAAATGCAAACACAGCTGTGCAACAGAGAAGGACAAGAGACCCTCATGAAGCTGCCTGCAAGGAAGAAGTGAGTGACCCACCAAGCAACTTGGTTAGTTAAAGCACATAGTTCAGTCACTTTGGGAGGCTGACTGTTGTGACAAAGAAAGTGGAAAGAAATGCTGTTCTGTTTAAAAAAAAAACCATCTTCTGCTCACCTTCTCAAATGGCAACACACATTAGAGACCTGAAAACTGACAACATGCTACATTTCTAGCATGAAACAAAAACGTATCTGGACAGTCAGAGCAACTTCACAAGGATGCCAGATAAAGCAAAAAACAAAGACTATTAAGTAACATATTTGGAAATTTATTTTTCTGGTTAATTCCTCAAAAGATAACAAAATGCCTTAAGAACTACACTGTGGGGTTACTACAAACCATGTGTGGTAATCTAAACCCTGACTTCCTATTCATTACTTCCAGCTAGAGTCAAATCTTGAAATATTTGCTCAGACAATTCCTACTGCTACAATCCCAGCACCAGTGTGATATTCATGTGTTGTCAAAAATCACATTTAAATTGTTTCTACAGATTATATCAAATGACACAAACACACAACTGAGTCACAATACAGGCAATTTCTAAAAAACCAAACAGTTCATAATTTTAGCCTTCAGAACTGGCAACACTTAGCAGTTTTAAAAAACTCAAAACAAAACCAGAAAACCTGCCTGTCCCTTTCCTCCAGTTCAATAAACTCCTTTCCCACACTGTATGTTTATGTTTCCTAGCAACTCTAAGCCTTGGTTCCTGTTTAAAGTACATTCACAAACTCCAGTTTAAATGCTTCTGTAAAACCAAGTAGCATTTGGTTCTACAGTTCCAGGACAGGGAACAGGTTTAGTAACATGTAAATTAATGCTATTACTTAGGGATATCTGAAAATAGAATTGAAAGTTAGAAAAGAAAAAAAAAACATTTTCAAATTTACTAATATAAACAAAATAAGGAAAAGTTTAAAAACAAAACAAACAGAAAGGTGGTCTACAATGGCACAAAAATAAACATACAATAACATGCTCATTAGTGTTTAAGACAATAAGCATCAATGACACTGACAATTCAAGAGGGCAGTGCTTCCATATGGAGGCCTTTGTAAATATGCTTTAGTAATACATAACCAATTGAGTAAGAAGCAGCACATTTAAATAATGTCAAATTGAATTATGCAGAGGATCTAAAAGCAGATCTCACTGGTGTTTATCAAATGAAGTTAGTCAGGACAAGAGAGTAAACAAGAGAGTAAAAAGCTACTTTATAAAAGCCTAGTAACATCTTAAACTAGAAATTGATTCCCTTTAACCTGTTTACATGGAAGACCATCATTACATGGTTACAAATTGAATGCAATGTCCTTTGGTGGCAAACCTGCCAAATGAAGCATCCTGGTGATAAACACAAAGTAGATCTAATTGAATTGATACAGAAAAAAATGCCATTTTAGGTTTTAGAACTATAAACTATTGTAGGTTTTTTTAGAACTGTAATTTTAAGAAAATACTCTAAGGATATAAAGTGTGAGCCAATTTATTCTTGCATCTACCTAATGAAAGAAGATGTGCAATAGGAGTGAAAGGAATAAACAAAATCACCAAAGTAAAATCTCAATATATCAAAACTTCTTGGTTATGAATACAGATTCATGCATCTCTGAGTTATCAAAGAATCACCATATTTACTTTGGTATTTTAACACTTCCTTACCATATTCTAGAAACAGATCAACAAAATGTAGGGTACAATTCCCATGATCTTAAGTATTTCTAAATTAACAAAACATACTATGTGCTATGGCCTATTCCCATTGTTCTTCTACAGAGCATTACTACTGATTTTTCTCACATGAACAACACCTTTCTGTGATGCATTCGGATGTGCATTCTGTGCGTTCTGTGATGCACTCCCAGCTCAAATTATGTACAAACTACTTGAAAGAAAAATTAGTCAAAAAACCTAGAAAACCCACTTTTAAAATTTTCAGTAATTCATCCAGCACTAACCTTCATGCATTTCAGTGTAAGTGGGTCAACAGCTACCGAACTCCTAAAGTATAACCAAAGTTTGAAAGTGATTATGCATGAGCTACTCTTCAATTATCACAAGTAATTTTATAAAAACCCAAGTCACAATTTTTATTTCTGAAATAATTATAAGACACTCTATGCGAGCCAAATGTGAAGGGCCTCCAAATTTGCATGAAATGTAGTAGTTATGTGAACAAGATGAGGTAAAATTGCAAAGCATATTTACTTATCGGGTTTTTTTTTTCCCAGTAATGAGCATGTCTGCTTCTTTCAGCATGTTCCATCACCAATTGATAAGATGCATAAAAATTTGAGACTTCCAGACAGAATTTCTGTATGGGTTCCCTGTCATATCTACCTACATTCTAATTATATTTTATGAAAAGTTTACTTTTCATAATTATAGTCTCTCTTGTTAAAACCTTGAGCCATAATTTGTTCAGTAATTGTTCCTGGTGTCTTCTACTAGTACAGTTTACTAATAAAATGTATATAGGAAATGACAGGTTAAAAAAAAACCATAAAAAGCAATAGTAAGGGAGAGAACAGAAATAACAAAGCAGAAACTAAGAGAAGAAAGCACTGCCAATACATTCTTTTTTCTTCCTTTAGTCTCTTGACCAGTGCTTGTAAAAAGCAACAGTTTTAATATATTTCAAGAAATTAAATTCATATCAAAATATGCAAGCAATCTTGTCAGTGTAACCAATGCTTACACACATTGTGATGCCATGCTAAGTACAAGAAAGGTGGTTTTAGTTAGACTGCTTAATTATCAAGCTTACCGCTCCAGGCTTGCTCTGTCTGGCCAGGAAATATTGAAAGGTATTCTACAGTACATTGGGGCAGAGGACAGAACAAAAGAATTAAAAAAATGTAAAGGAAAAACCTAGATAAATAGCTGAAATTGTCTATATTGGCAATGTATCTTCTTCAAGGAGGATGCTTGTGAATAAAAACAAGGCTTCATGGAAGCTGGACACGAGGTAAAGAAATATTTGCAAAAAAATCTACTAAAAGATGCATTTCATATGCTACCTATGGTGTACACATAAGCATTACTTGATTTCACAGAATGGCCTGGGTTGGAAGGGACTCTAAACACCAACTTGTTCCACTCCCTGCCCTGCACAGGGATACCTTACACCAGACCACACTGCTTAAAGCTCCATCCACCCTGACCTTGAGCACTGCCAGGGATGGGGCAACCACTGGGCAACCTGGGCCTCACCACCCTGTAGAGAATTTCTTCCTAATATCTAATCTAAATCTACCCTCTTTCAATTTAAATCTTCACAGTCATTCAGTTTAATTCATCACAAAGCAAAAGCTACCAAACATTATTTAAGAATTTTTTGCCTCTAATGGTGAAATAGAAGTAATAATAGTATTTTAGAAAAACATTTTCCAACACAGAAAGAAGGAATGATCTGAGGTACTATTAAAAATTACTCATCATTTGGCATGTATTTTAAATCCTGCTATCAAAGAAATGCTAGGTTTCTGAGATTCCTGAATACCAGTGTCTTAGTATTCAACACACACCTTCAAAGGCTGGAATTTAAAGAACTACAACAAGCATTTCATTTAAAGCTCTGACAGATGAATGCTGTTATTCTTGTATTTAGTTAAGATAATTATTTGGAATGATCACTTCCAAATTTGAAAGTGTTCTTCAGTCTACTTGCATATTCTCATTCCTTGCTGTACCTGAAGACACAAAAACCAAACAAGCATTGATTCTGAGTTTGAAAAGCAGCTTTACATAAGGACTTGGAAAAAATCGAGATCTCTAAAAGAGGTAAACTCAATTTGCCAAGATGCAGCAGTGAAAAACACCAAAACAGAACAAAACCAACCAACCAAAATAACCTATCCAGAATCCCACTATCACTCATCTATTTCATCAGAGTCAGGATGGGGAGGAATGGAAATAAAAGTGAAATAATTTTTCACTTTCAGGCTAAACACAAAATTGACACACTAAAAGAAGTGAAATTAAGTGACAAATTCTAGATAAACATTGAAGGCAAAAGGGACCCACACTGGCCTTCCAATACTAAGGGGCACAGTAGGCTCCCTGGGTCATGATAAAATTGTGAGGAGGGTAGGGGTAGAAAATTAAAAAACTGAATATGGGAAACAACTTTTTCCTAATTAGCCCAGTTTTCTCACTTACAAACAGCCACACAAAATAGGAAGTCACTTCTCCCAGCTAATGCACAGTGAGATATAAATGACGCACCTGTCCACTGGAGTAGATGTATTTTCAATGAAACTGATAACTTTCTCTTTCACATTCACAGATTTAGTCTTCAAAGCAACTGTCATTTTATTCACTAGGGATTTCACTCCTTTTCCATCACCTGAACCGTTAGGAGAATCACCCTGTAAAAGTAACTCCTCTCAGGATTAATCATATAAAAGTATGTTATTTCATCTCAATGAATTTATTAAAAAGGAAACAGACTACAAAAGAGAAATTTACTTTTTGGTACTCAGTAGAACCTCAATTACACAACTGAGTATTTCTTTAATATTCTATCAAATAACAGCAATGATATTGAGGAAAATATCATCCGATAAAGCAAGCTTGACAAACTGAGCACTCTGCTATGGACATCTAAACAAAAGAATCCTACTAGTGATACATTGCATCTTAATTAAAAGCTAAATTCTACACATAATACATCAGCTGTAGAAAAGATACAATTTTGAGCTTTGCCATGAAATTGTATGCCACTTTATAGTAACTTGTTCCCAGAGTGAGTAAGAGCTAGGGAAAGAGTTGTCTATTACATGTATTCTGCTGGAGAATGACTACAGCAAGTTCTTACCTACAAACTCTTCCCCCCTCAAGAGGATAAAAATGTTTAGGTCACCTATCACTAGACAGTGATGATAGCTTGAAATTAAACACACAAGTGAAAACAGTCATGACTTGCAATGATGCACTTTATGGAATAGAATGAGGAATGTGAAGAAAAAACACATGACACCTAGGGCTCCCATCGCACTGGAACACTTACACTAAAATTTCACTTACATCAACAGAGCTTATGCTATTTCTTGAGCCTGAAGTACTAGCAATCCAGTGGCCATATCCATTTTCTGGTCCTTCCACATTGATATCTGCTAAGTGCTGTTGGAGGGCTGTTAAAAGGCCATTAAAAACATTCAGAATTACACTGGACTTAGTCTGTTGATGAAAATATTGTATATACCCTAATCAGTAGGGTATAGTCTAATCAGTAACAGTTTTTTCCCCACAATTCAATTAAATCCATAAATTCAGCAGTCACTATAATAATCCTTAGCTTTTCTTTCAGTAGTATAAAGGCATTAAGAAAATCTAATTATCTAATGCCTATTTATCTACCTAATATACTATTTTAGTAAACATTTAGAGTACAGCAGCAATTAAAAATAAATCACTGCTTTGATCTTCAAGACAGCTCTTACAACACCACACATATTGATTAATAATGCCTCTATTGTATTGTTATTAATGTCATATTGTAGCACAGATCTCACCACTGTTGTAGAGCCTGATTAATTCCAGCAACATCAACTTATCAATTATGAACTCCTGATTTAAGAAATCATAACAGCAGTTAATAGTAATTATGAAGCTGCATCTTCTTCATATGAATCTGCAATCAACCGTGGCTAAAGCGTCAAGAATGACAAGCTGGAAGAAGGAATTTCTCCAATTTCTGCATTAATTTTTCACCACTCAGAAATTTGGGAAAGCCCTAAGAGTTAACCACAAATGTGTAAGTGCACTGTGTTTACTTACACAAAACAAAAATCTGACAAATGAGACCTAGTTGCTATTCATTTAGATGGTTTTTAGCAGAAGTCTCAGAAATATCAACAGTGTTAAGATATCAGGACTTTTCAAGTCAAATTTCCTTATTAATAAGCTTACCCATAAAGCCTCCTTTGGCAATGCTTACATACTCCTTATTTTTCTGCAACAGAAAACACAATTCTGATCAGAGCAAAAGCCTGTGGAATGAGTTTGGCAAATATGGTAGTGAAATAGGGGTTAGTTTGTTTACTTAAAACTGTAAACTCAAGGAATGTAAAAACCAGCTCAGATTTTAAGGAGAAAATGTTTTGCCATATACCATCAGTGACACATGCAGACACCCTTTACCCCAGCTGTTAAATCAATTTAATAGTACCTGTAAGAAATGTGCTAACACCATGTTCATGTACATGTCTTCTTCTTCCCTGCCACTTCCCATGAAGCAGAGATGTTCCCCACCAGCTATGGAGCCAGATTCAATAGATTGTTTTTGTGCTTCTAACAGGGATTTCACAGACTGTGCAAATTCTGATGGGTTTTGAAGCATCTGTGGAATGAACAAACAATAAATGCTGTTTGACACCAAGATATTTTAAGATGAGTTGTGAAAGGAGACAAACTTTGAGAATGGTTACAATTCCTTGAGCACAAGCAAGACAACCTCAGCACTGGGCAAGTCACACACACAGAACCTGACTGAGACCTCACGTTACATAAAGAACACTGTGAATGATCCTTTATTTCCTCACCCCAGGAAAGAAACATAGATTACATTTGTTAGTTTATTTCTGAAGGCATCAAGTAATAGTGGAACAAATCTTTGCAACTTCCATGCTGCATTGATTTGGTAATGCAGCAGTGGGACTGGTTTCCATATTTACACATGCTTGGGCACAACACATCCAAACTTTGAAGATTTGAAACCCATTAAACTACCTACAATTTCTAGATGCTAGTAAAGTCTTCCTCTTGTTGCCTCCCCACTAAGCTTTTTCTTGTTTACTTATCAAGATTTGGGAAAAGAAATTACAATTGAGAATACAAGGAGGTATTTGTGATTCTTTGTACTCTCAAAAAGCTAAGGCTGGGATACATGAAGGGCTACTATGCATGCAAAAACATGAGTTCCACATGAAAGAGATGGAGAAACAAGGACTTTCTCAACACAGCTAGAATTTTAACCTGTGTTTGTGGAGAAGGTACTTCTTTAAACTCGTAAGACAATTCTGATCTGTAACTGGACTGAGGGGGGCAGGCAGGGGCCAGAAGGGATTCTCATCATTTTGTCGGTACAGTGGATCAAATTATGAAGGACAAAGTCAAAAGTACACAACCTAGCCATCAGTAAGTAAGGCTGAATTTTAACTGGGGTTTTCCTAGAGATAAAGGCTGCTGCTTTATTACACAAGTCCTAAATCTCAATACTTCCTCTAACTATAAATGAGGTGGATTCCAAAGTGCTTTCTCTCCCCATTGTCTCTCCTTACAACAATTTTTGCATACTTTGCACATACAGGAATATAAAATGCACTGAAAATTCCATTAATGACTTTTCATCACAGAGGTTTTTCCCTATAATATTTTCATAGCATTGACTTTTATAATAAAGGATGAACCTGGTGACATTCATCCACCATGGTTTATGAAAGACCATTAATTCCAATATACAATTTAAATACATATGAACTGATCACATCTAATTTAATTGTTTTCATGGACTCCTTTTTCATATACTATCAGCTATTTGTACCACTTAAAAATTTTAAATGCTTATTTCTACTACACTGAATATGACATTCAATTAAGACTAGCAGAACACCCACAGAGGACAGAGAAAGTTTTTTTCTGAATTATTTTTGATCCAGGTTAAAAGCCACACTATCAAAGAACCAATTTAGGTTGGAAAAGACCTTTGTCATTGACTCCAACCACGAACCTCACATTGCCAACTCTCCACTGTTAAGCCACATGCCCAAGTGCCATGTCTGCAAGTAATAAATACCTCCAGGGATAGTGACTCAACCCCTTCCCTGGGCAACCCGTTCCGATGCTTGACAACCCTTTTGGGGAAGAAATTTTTCCTAATATCCAACCTAAACTTCCCCTGGAGCAACATGAAGCCACTTCCTCTTGTCCTACAGCTCATTACTTGGGAGAAGAAACTGACACCTATCTTGCTACGACCTCCTTCAGATGCTTGTTACAACCTCCTTCACTCATATAATTATATGCAATTATATTTAATATTATATTTACACATGTGCATATAATACTGAATAATGCATCACTTTAATTAGAGAGGTAAAGATATTAGATGCAGGACTGAACTTAAGTAAGGTATAAAAGTCTTTTATGATGTAATTTCAAATAAATCACTCCATGCAGCTTCCACAGACTGCTTAAAGTAAAATAGCTGAGGGCTAATCCAGAAGTGATGAATACACCGCTAAAATGGAAGTGATTTTTGGGGGAAAAAAGGACAGAGAAAAATATGACTGAACGTTCAATTAGGAATTCATAATCAAATAAAGTACAAAATCTTCACTGAAGTCATTAATTCATAGCATACCTCAGTGCCAAAATCAATGCACTTTCTCTTTCATATTGTACAGCAAAAATTTTAAAGAAGCAACCAAATTCTTTTCAAGATATATGCCCTGTAAAAGCAGACTGTAATAAGACTGGCTGTGGCAAAAAAAAGAAACAAAGAAAAAAAGTGTTCTTTTTAAAAATTAATTACACTTTTCACTGGTAATTAGGATGCTAAAAAGAGATTTCTCCTCCATGTATAGTCTTTAGTCTGTATGGGTTTCCATTCCTAACCAAAGAACAGGAAGTCCGGAATCCCAAATTCTTATGTCATTAAGGACTAAACTTCTCAGTAGAATGATGGTTCTACCGTCTCCTTTAGAGAAGCTAATTTTTAAAGTCTTATCATTGCAAAGCTATACCCTGCGGTACACAGACTGAAGTCTAATTTAAGAATACTTCATTTTTCAAGGCAGGCATTTCTCTCCCCTTCTATCTCAGTCAGGACTCAAATATCAGTAAAGAAACAAAAAGCATACAAACCAAATCCGAGTCTAAATGAAATGCTGTTGATAAATGCCCAGCATTGTATTGCTCTGCAGGACGACAATCCACTACAAAGAATCTCACTCCTTCCTGAAAGAGAAATTTTTCAACTTCAAAATTGCATAATTATTGGCAGAATTCAATTACATTCTAATACTAACTCAAATACTACAGGAACTGCTCAGAGGGGCTAAGAGCTATTAAAAAAAAATCTTACTTCATTGGATTAATCTGAACTTTGTCTACAGCTACCAGACCACCAGCAGTATTCTAGTGTCAGCTTTCCATTAATACATCAGCTCGTGCATGGGAAAGGATCATCCAAGTGCAATTATATAATTTCTACTGAGAGGAAACATAGTGGGTATGAGGCAATCCAAGAGTCCACTACTAATCAGCACAGCACATAAGGATGGGTTTATGTCCCACCACCTTGGACAGGATATAAACAGATTCTTAACTTTATTTGGATGAGTAAAAAACCCAAACTATGCATGACAAAAACTGGGGCCTGAAAACTGCAACAAGAAGTCTGTAGTCAATAAGGAAGACTTCAATTTAACTACATTATGATCCATATATGGGTCTTAAATATTTTTAGTGAAGCCCCTGCATCTACGTCTCCAATTAACTTCTACTGAAACAAGTTCAATCAATTTTCTTTTTTTTCATTTAAACCTTTCATTGACAAAAGACAAATATTCCTTAACAGCGTTCTTCTCAAAGGTACTGAGTAGTGAGCTTTAAATTTTCTTCTACAGCAGCTTCATTTGGAAAGGAATTCAAATTAGTGAGATACTACTTTCAGCTCACACTCCTCACCTTCAAATCAGCTGTCTTAAGCTCCCCTATGCTCCTTGCTACAACACAAATGCAGTGAAGACAGCAGGTCATTTACAAGGGAGAAAACTTAAAGACAAAAATATTTTTTCTGAAATAGCAAACACTCATTTGTGCTGTTAGCATTTAAAACTAGTGGTTGTGATTGATTCTTTCATTTTTCTATAAAACTGGGGGGAAGGTTAATTCAGTATACTGACTCCTTGTTGCTGATTTGCTTGCAGAATCTCAGAAACAGAAACTGCTAGACAGAGAGCCTGGCTCAAGTCTGTGTCATCATCTTTGAGGCCCAGCAAGCTGCTGCCAAAAAGACTGTGGTTGTCCTAATAAGGCAAGGAAAAAAAGATTAAGTGAAGCCATTGTCTTCATGTGTGAAAGTTTAAAATAAAACTATATCTGTCTCAAACATCAAGTTCCATGCACGCGTATCCCATCCACATAATCATGAAACTTTTGATCAACTGAAATTCTTTCTGAAAAATCATGCAAGGTCTGCACTTCCATTACAAACATGCTTGTTCACCACTCTGACCATGCCAGCATGATGCAGTGGCTCTGGTATTTGTTTTTTAGTTGCTTGTTTTGTTTTTTCCCTACAGGAAAACCTCCCATATCTGTCTACACACATCAGAGGAAGTACATACAAACTGAGGGCAATGGCCACCAAATATTTTATTTCATTCATTCACTAAGTAGATATCATGACTAAGGAAGAGCTGCAAAAACAGTGCAGGTGGTAACAGATTTATCTATAGTAAGAGACCTTTTCTTCTTTGTTATTGCAAATCCAGCTAGCACTGCTGTGCAGTGCACTACAATGCAATTGTGTCAACATGAAGTTTAGCTTCATCAGTTCTTACAAAAGCCTCATTTGGAAAATGAGGTTATCAGTCATGAAGTGAGAATATTGCAAGGAAGCTTTTCTCACGTATCAGTTAACCTTATCTTTCAAAGATCCTAACAGTAAATACCACCAGAGTAACAACATGAAAAAAATGTTTAAAAAAAGAATATTGGAATGAAATATTCAAAGTTACAGTCAGCAAGAGCTTAAACACTTGCCAAAAAGAAGAGAATTTCAAAATTGCTGTTATTACCTTCCTGAAAGAAGCCGGAGTTTTGCTACAGTAATATTGTGCCAAAGAGAAGAGATCTTCTATATCCTCTAAATCAAGATTGGCTGGTGATGTTTCTAAGAATTCTGAGACAGACAAACAACATAAATGCAACACTATTTCAGACACAGAAATCAAACAACACAGATCATAAAAGAACTTATTTTTAATAAGGCATAACAATCTAGTGTATTGACTAAACATGAATATTGATCCACTCTCCAGATGAAAAGTGAAGATACAGGAAATACTCCTTATCCACAGAAAACTTATACTTTTTGCTAGATGTTTGAACCTTCTATGCAAATTATTTTTTACCTGTATAGTTTTAGCTTTCAATTCTAAGTCAGCTACTTTTAAAGAGCTCTGACCATGAGAATCCTCTAAAATGAGTACTTAATCAATAACACTGCTCTCTCTCCAGGATAACCCATATACAGCAAAGACAAAATTCCAAGCACTCTCATTTTGAACTACTAGAGATTATTTATTACATTGTATTATGTGTGTAAAAAAAATACAAAGGCAAGAGTTGTTTAAATTTTCCACTGAAATTTAATGCATTTTCTATAAAAACAATGAATTAGGTTCAAATCAAGTGTGCATGAAGACAATCCAGAAAATGCAACAAGTGCAGTAGATTTAAAGAAGGATTTGCCATCTGTTGCTTTGGGCTTAGAAAGATCAGTTTGTGGTGATTGTTTCCAGTACTTCAAACTGAAGTATAGAACTAGGTGTGGGAGCACTAAAAGGAATAAGGAAAGAAGGTCAAGGAGAGGGCAGCAAAAGTAAGAAAGAATTAGTGTGTGAAGGGATTAAAAAATGAGAAAAATCACACGGAAATTAACACTTGAGCAACAAAAAATAGTAATAAATGGGGATTACAGCATATAGTAAATATTTCACTAGCAGCTATGTAAGAGAAGTACTTACTTATCATTTCTTCTTTATCTGATTCTTGTGCTAAGATAACGTCTCTGAAAACAGTAAAGTCACAGGCATAGATTAAGTCAGTAAAACCAAAATGAAACAAACCTGGATTAAAACAGTGTCAGCAAAGAATGTCCCAAAGAATTAACTATACACTTACTTTGCATTGACAAGGATGATCAACATTAAGAAATAAATAAAGAATGGATCTGCTTGTTGTAGATATCCATCCCATATTGCCTGAGTGACTTCAGCTGAACAGTAGTATGAGAAGAGGCTTCCAAGCTAAAAATTTGAAACATAATGTGAGAAAAAGCAATTACCAGGAACAATCATATCAGGAATACATTTTTAATAGAGATACAAGGTATCTAAAAGAAAATAAACCCAACAAAATTATGATAAAGGCTACATCTGCACAATGTACTGAAAGACAGTTCTAACCTCTAAACCAGCTTTCATGGAAACAGTGCACAACACTACAGATTATCTTTGAATAAATATGACTATTGTGAAGGCAAAGTTGGCTGTACACTGCCAGCCTTGCAAATTCAACCACAGATAACACAATCAAGCTGGAGTACTGTTTAGCTCACAGCCACTGCTAAATACCAATTATACCAACAAGACAATCATAAGAGAATATATTTACTCAAATAGCATAGCAATTAGGGCTTTGAAAGGATCCTGCAAACATAATTATTTTTATTTTCCACAGCAGAATTGGGCTAATTGAACACAGTTGAAACATTAGTTTGACAACATCATTTACTTAGCATTACATTATGATGCTTTATGGCTGAGTAATTAAACATTTGCAAGCATCAGAAAATTTTCATTACCATTTAAGAAACTCTGCCTGTTCCCATGCTCCCACTTAAAAATACATCCTCTCTGATATACAAAGTTCAAAGCAGATAAAAGGTAGGAACTTCTTACTGTACCTGCCAGATTTACAATCACACCTAACTCAAATGCATACCACCTGACTTCACTGGGGTCTTACTGTACTCCCTGATGCATACAAATTCCACATATATTCACAAATGGATCAACACAGCTATAGCTTTCAAAAGCTTTAAAACACTATCATGGAATATTTCAACACTTCCTAGTGTAGTTTTATAGCAAAAGATAGATCTATTCAATTCTGGCTCAAATGCAACTGAAGATAAAACATCCATGAACAAGATGACAATGGCAGGTCTCAGTATGTTGTTTATATACTTCTAAGCATTAGTAATACACCTATACAGACAGATTTTTCACAGATGAAATAAAGAATTTTACTGTAATCTCATTATAGAAAATGAAACTTATGATTTTTTCCAAAAATTGTACACCAGGAAGCATGGTGTTGAGGACTGGCAGCTACACCAGCTTACTTCACTACCACCTTTCAGAGAGAAGATTCTTGTTCTAATTGGGTTTCAAAATTTGAAGAAACAACTTCAAAGATTTTTTTTTTTATGTACTAAGGAAAATTCTATTAAAAATGGAAATTGAGTGACAAAAAGGACCTGATTTCTCTTTTGAAGGCTCATGAGACTGACAAAAGGCAGATTTTGAGAATGTGAAAATTTTTCCTAGACACATTTTTATACTAAAATTGGCAGCAGCCTTAAAAAAGAACAAACAAAAAAATCCCCAAAGGCAGACCTCACAGTTTAATAATTCATTCATTTTCACTTATTTAACTGAAAATTCATATGGTTGAAAAAAAATTTTACATAGCCAATGAGTATGAAAGAAGAACCTAGAAAAGTTCATGGGGCAAAGCCTTCTCTATTAAATTACAGACTTTGCCTGTGCAAGCACAGTATCATGATTTTGTATTGCATATACTAAGTAGCCTTGATACAAAAATTTTGTTGTAGTCCTGCTACACAAAATTTATAAAAAGTTATTGAGGTGAGAATCTCTGTAACTGCCCATAATCTGAGGCATTTTGAAGAGGAAATGACTAATGCTTTAAAAGTTGTAAAACATATGTGCCTAAATTCTAAAAGACATACATATATGCCTTAGCAGGGAGGTTTCTAAAACAATTAATTCTTCAGCTTTAAAAGACCTGTTAGACTGATGTTACCCTTACCTACAACATACAGCTGCCCACAATCAAGACTAACTTTTTGCTTTTTGAGTACATCAGCTGCTCTCATTCCTCCTTACTCCAAGAAGTTCCTAGTATCAGTGGCTCAATAAGGACTCGCTCAGTACAATAAAAAAGTGACATTAACACATTAACAAGACCTCATACCTCATGCTAAACACTAAAGAAAAAAAGCCCACACTATATTAAAACATGCAATTTATTTTAATATATGTAGTTCTAATTGCTTGTGCTACTCTTCCATAAACCGACAACATGTCCTTAAATTTTAACAAAAATTTATTTTTCATTATGTTTCCCTACTTTATTACCCAGTTGAGTGCATACGAATCCGGAGTCATCTTCTTGGTATCAAGAAAGGAGCAGAGTTCAGGCTCATGGTACTGAAGCAACAGTCTAAATAGATGAAAGGGTCTTCCCTTCATAAAACAATCCCTAAAAAGTAGCAATGAAAACAATCAACTCCCCTGTAATATTGCAGTTTTCAGACTTACAGCAGCAATTCTTTAGTATCTGTGATCATGTAATTTCCTGTACATTGCTCTTTTAATTCACAGGGACTGATCATGAAGTCAACTTGCCTCAAAGAGTCAAAAAACCAACCAAGCAAATCAAATCAACAAAAAATCCACACACACTGAAAGCCCCATTAAATTAGGCAGCAGAATGCAATACTGCTGACAGATTATATAATACAGAAGTATTTAAAACAGATTTAAATCTCAGAACAAGTCCGGTATGGTACCAATGGAGCAGAGATGCACTGATCTACTGTAAATTGCCTTTCTATGTCTTTCATTCTGCCACTGAGGAGAAAAAAACCAGGAAACAGTCTACATCTCATTGAAACACCATCTAGATTCCTATAGAGAAGCTCAAATAGCAGCTACTCTGCAAACCTTCTACAGCTGAAAGCACGAGGGTTATGTGACCATACTGCCACTATCCCCAAACAGCTGACAGAGCCCAAGAGTGTTTCAGAGCAGAAAGGCACACATGCTGAGTCGAGTGACAGGACTGATAAATGCTTGCTTCCTGCTACTACAGCAAACATGCATTTTTCATATTTTGGGCACATAGCCATCAGCCAGGCTGGAATCTCCTCTCCAGGCAATCAGACTAAGATCTTTAATTACAGACTATCCAGCCTTGCTGAAGTGTCATGGTGCTCCAACATTCATAAAAATTTACTTTAGTGAGAGCACCTACATAACAGCATGAAAAGCTCAAATTTAGTATTTGTCATTAAAAATATCCAGCAACTTAAAAAAAAATTCAGTCCTAACTCAAAAGAACATAAGAAAAATATTCACTATTTCTAAAGAGATTTTGAGATTTCATTAGTGCTTATGAATTACTGTTTCTGAAGAGATAGAAGTATTTTAGATATCAAAAATGCTAGGAAAGGGAACAAAAAACCACTTTCACATAACCTGTGTGAATTAGTTCATTAAAAAAATGTTTTGATACTGCATGAAAGGAGAGCTCTTTAAAAGGCATATTGAATCTAGATCAGTCACATCAGTCAGCTAACTCTTTGTATCTTAAACCAACCCAATCATCTCCTGGATTTCAAACCAACAGGTATTGAAATCTATGATCATATGAAAGAATCTGACAACATGGCTAGGAACAGTGCTACTCTAGCCAAAACCAACATGCAAATCTTTCAGAGAATACTTCTACTGCCAATAAAAATAGTACAAATGGAAAAGAAAGAGTTTTACCTTGGAATGAATTTATTCATGATAGCATAGAAGCAGTTGTACAAATCACTGCGCGGCAAATGAAGGTGCACCAAAGGTTTGAGCAGATGTATCCAGCCAAGGCAGGAACTGTATTTAACATTGCGTGATTTACAATAAAAAGTAATAACAGACTCAATATCCAAAGTTAATACTGACTTCTCTTCTTCTGGCACTGACAACTGGTCTGAAATAGGCACAGTAATACAAACTGGGTTAAAGGCTTTTCAAAGAAATTGGATGAAATTATTTCATAGCACAATTGCACCAATATGGACTGACTGAAGAAAAACCCCAGTAAAACCAGACAAACAAAAGCTGGCTGTTTAGATTAAACTCTTACAGAAAGGCATTAAAAAAGGTATCAGAATGCAAGTGATTTTATAAACCCAGTAGGATAAGACATTTAAATATCATTTAAATAACACAACAACAGGATGAAAGAACTTTGGGGTTTCCAGGATCTATACAAAAGAAAGAGGTAGATTCTTTCAATGCACAGAATGCTCCTCTTGTACTCCTATTTGATGTGCTCAGCACACAACTCAGACTCAACTCTACAGCAAATTCATCTGAATTTCACAGATCAACACAGGTCAACCCACAATGCATACCTTCAATTCCTCAACAGTTGACCAACATGTAAATTTATCTAAATCAGAAGTTTGAGATCAGCTAGGCTTACAGACTTAAATTTTAGCATTAACTTACAAATCACATTTTTTTATGTCCAGGATGGGGAAAAGAGATCTGTACACAATACATTAACATAGTGGCATTACATTTCTAGGAAACATCTTTCCCCCTCAGTTACAAGAAGACCATGATTCTCATGACTGTTAGGAAATTTTTTTATTACAAAAATCTTTAATACTTTCCCATCAAGAATACTGACAAGCCAGTCAATGATTGGCATTCTTTATCTCTCAGAAAAATGAAACAGTACATAAAGCTTACATGCCAACTGAGGATATACTTAAAATTTGGAGACTACTTGCTTTGCTAAAATATTGAAATAGAGACATTTAATCCAACGAAAAACTGAAGTCTCCATATAACCTTCTTTCTGAAGTAACTTCACATTTGATTAAATCCTTACATGTTACAAAATATTTGCCAATAAATACAAAAAGAGAACTATCACACTGAAGTGCTTAATTTTGTATGTTATGAATATAATCAGAACATTTTGCATCTTCCTGAAGAGAGACTGTGATTTAAAAATGAGTGGAAATTCCACCCCCATCTCTTTCCTTTACAGGACAGAGAGAAGGAAAATAATTCCTACTAGATTTCAGGGCTAGAAACTGTAGAACTGCATTTCAGAAATGGTAGGTATGTATGCATGCACCAACTCCATCCTCTGCCCTAACTTTCAATTGCACAAGAATAAATAAAATGATAGGTAATAAAATAGAAGATTCTCTTATTGAAGATGTGAGATGCATCCTGATTTATGAGTCAGCATTGATTCCATCAATAGATCACTGACACCAATGTTGTTGCATCATGTCAGTGGTTTTACCAGTCCTGTGATGAGCTGCCAAGCAGATCCTGTGGCAGCTCTTTGCAAACATACCAGATTATTATTTCCTTTGTCCTGGCAGCACCTGGCTTGCACAAACACAGCCTTTCATTTTTTGCTGAAAATGCTATTAAAAAGTAACTTTCTTTAAAATAGCTTTTGAAGCCCAAAATGTTTAATATATTTCTTCTCTCAAATGCTATATGCATTTTCGTGCTACAACAGGTTTTCAGATTAAGAACCAGACCTTCCACAAATAAAAACTTGAAGGACACTAAATAAATAATGTCTGCTTTAAAAGATGGAGCTTGGAAAACAATTACCATTTTTTTATCTCACAAAGCTTTCTGACTATGCAAACTATCATTTACAAGCTAATACTTTGAACTCCCATGATGTCACCCTCCCAGAGTCTGTGTATAGGTAAGATACTATTGTTTTCTTACTGATTTTTATCTGCTCTTTCATCTTCCTCCAAAATGTAAACATCATTTAGATCACTTAATTGAAATAAAGTCTTAAGACAACTGAGAATACAGAAGTTTTCAAACTTCTGATGATCTAAATGTAACAGAACTTACCAATTAGCTCTTGGCAATCCTTATGAATTATACTCTGCTCAGGTAGGTCTAAGGAGCCATCCCAGGATGCTAGGCTGTCCCCCTTTCCTACAACATTAAGTGCAATCTGAAAATAAAAACAGAAAGCCCTCTAAATATTTCAGTGTCTTTTTGCAGTTGTTTAATTACTGAACTCAGTAATTTAAAAAAAAAAAAAAAAAGAAGAGAACTATTCTTAAACTGACTCAACATAGATGCATATTAAAATTCCAATACTACATCTCTCCTGTAGAGATCCCTGGCAATTAAATCTTTTACCTCAAATGAAACACAACTTCAGGTATTTCCTGCTTCTGGATTTAAGCTCATATTTACCTTCCAGACTTTGGCTCTTAGATCAGCAGGCAACTGCCTTCCTTGAATGATGTTTCTCACAGTTTCAAGATCACAGCCTCCTTCGTCTAGAGCGTCTGCAAGATCTTTTATCCTAAAATAATGAAATATAATTTTAAAAAATCAGTTCTACTATTGTTTTATGTTTATGTAGACTGAAAGCTACTGTCAGGCAAATCCCACGCATACGCAAAGGTATAAGACATCTTGGAAATTACTAAAAAGAAAAACCTGCAAAATGTTATTTATTCCTCTACTTTAAAGCTGCTCCTTCAACTTGCAATTCCATTCAACTTACATACAAGAAAAAAAAGTTTGCTTTTTTGTGCTCATTAAGTGACAAGGTTGCAAAATGTATCATAAAAATGCAAATTCAGTTGCAGTTTATAACTTTCAGCAACTTTAAATTTCAGCAAGTTTTCACACACACACAAAGCAAATATTACACCTAAATTAGATGGTGGAGTTATTTTAAATAAAATATTACATGGCCTAGAAAACAGAACACTTATTTCAAAGGTTTAGAGTAGTCAGCTTTTAACCTTACCTTCCCTGAAATGGGAAAAGACCTTTTAGTCAAACTCAAATTGATTTAACTATACAGTTGTAGTATTTCAAGTGTGGACATATGCACAAATCTGGATTAACATATGTTAATTATTAACAATATGTTACATTATATAACATATTATTATTATATGTTATATAATATAAGTTATATTATTAACAATGTTAATAATATAGAGCAGCAAAATACACAAATTGACAGGACTAACACTAATGATGATTGCTGTAGAATAAGTTGCAACAGAAGTTCACAAGTGTTATAGATAAGAAGAAATTCAGCATTCAGGAATGATTACTTTACAATCTCTCTGATAGCTTCTGCAGACTGGTTCAATGTTTCCATGCTGTCAGCAATGGGAGAACCACATCTGATGACTTCAGGATTTCAATATCATGTAGCAGAGCAGTGGCAAAACAGGTTCACTGGAAAAATAGCAATGGCAGTGACACATAGGTCCCACAGGCAAAACTTCTCCCTTGCTATATTCTCTTAATTCTTCTCTGCTTGTTCTGACATCTGCCTTAAGAAAGGCTTTCTTCAGTTACCTGGAGAGTTAAACACACATCCAGGGGTTTTCTAGCCAGAGCAAAACAAAGAACAGGGTTGTTTCTCTAGGACAGATATTCACGTGGGAAGATGCATTCCTGGTGAATAACACATCTATTTATACACATGGAGTAACAGATGTTAAAGTGTTATCAGTATAATTCTCAATTAGTCCATGACTACTATGTAGTCAATTCAAATAGCCACAGGAAAAAAATGTCAGCTGTTGAACTCTTGTCTGCTTTAACTTCCATTTATCCACAACTAAATCCTTGATATAAAAGTTCACAAGTTTGGTCTCTTGAAAACTTCAAACACACATTTCTGATTTTCTGGGACAAAAAGATTAAAATCTCAGACCTGGAAGAAGGTATGCAAATACTTAGCTAGCTTACTCAAGAGTTCTCAAAGTATTTACAAGTCTGAAGAGTAAGCATTTTCCTTACATTGTACCAGGCAGTTTCTTTGTGGTCTGCATTTTAAATCATATTTCAAATATACACTGGGGCACAACTCTATTTTTTCCAAGTAATTTTGCAAATCTGGATGAAAGAAAGCATAGATTACAAAGAGAATTATTTGCCTTATTTTCTCACATTTTTAGTATTATAAAAAAAAGAAAAAAAACCAAATCCTAAAGTCTGTTTTGTATAGGGCTACAGGTTGCATTTGCATTCCCCCAGTTGCCAATCCCCTTCCTGAGACAGAAACAGAGGGGAAGCAGAATATGGAAGTACACTTGTACTTCAATCACCTATCCTGTTGCCCATAATGTTGTTGTGTACATAATGTTCAATGCCTGAAAAGTTACATGAATGGATCAGTTAGCCTTGAATAAAAATCAAGTATTTCCAGGACATTTAAACAAAGAGACCTCTTAGCTTTCAAGCAGAACTGCACAAACTCTAGGATGATCTAGCTTCAACAGAAGCCAACATCAAGCATCAGCTGGAGAGAATGAAGTGCTCTTAGACACATTGCACGCTTCTGTGAACACTGTGTAGGAAAAACAGACTAGAGAGCAACAGCCAGGTCGTGAACTACAACTAGTTGCTACAACTATATCCAAGTATTAAACAGGCATGTGGAAATGAATGCAACAGCTGTGTACATGTTCCATTTCAAGTAGAAAGGTCTTAAATTGTAATACTTTAACTTCGTTCCTATGTCACCCAAAGAAACTTTTGAGAATAAGAAAGTAATTTTTACTTGAAACAACACCTAAAACTATATCTATACCAATTGCAGAATCACCTGGCAAAGATTGTTTCACAAATCCACAAGTACAAATTCTACCAGTTACTAGTATCCAGCATTCAAGAAGCTATGCACGTAACACCAACTTCAACGTGTTATCTGCAAATGTGTGCTTCTGCTGCTTGACAATATATTACCACTTGCAAAAACTTCCTCCAAGTGCTGTCACCCTCACTTTCTACACTGTAAAGATGAGAGGCAAATGCCAGTTTTACTGCTTCACCTCCCAAAGCAGGTCACTGACATGTCCATCTGCCACAAGAAGAGACGTGATGCATTACCAACAAGGAGTTAAGTGAAATAACAGCAGGGGGAAATGCTTTGTTCTGCTGTGATTCAATTAGGTGCTCATTTCCTCCATCAACTGCAAGATTGCTCACAGACTGTAAGCAAGGACTTCTCAAAAATTAAGTAAATTCTTTTCTAATGTTCAGGCTAACTTGCAAAGTACAAAACATGAAAGTGATTTCAACACTTAAACACATGTCCACTCACTGTGTTTTACCTTATTTCTGTCAGTTGTTCTATAAATATTTCACTGAACTGCTAGCAATCTGGATCCTTGTCTTTCATGAGTGAAGAGCTGCTAGGAAGTCTTCTGCTCACATGGATAATGGTTACACTTATTTTGAACAGAAAGCAGCACTTCTCCCTATGCAAAAAATCCTCCAGACCCGAACATCTATACTTTCTGCTCTGCCATTGCTTCACTGCCTGTCTCTAGGTGCTACTCAAATTTTTGGTTAGATGTGTGGAATTCCAGCCTACACTCAAGCCATGGCCTGAAAGGTAAATTCTCACATGATATACTGTTCAAAATGTCATAATAAAAAATGCTCAATTAGAGCATCTGCAGTAAATTTCCATACTTACAGAAAGATCTCTTACATTCATGTCAGTCTGGTGACATATTAAAATCAGTAAGTAGCTGTCTTCACAGACATTAAACAGGACCTTTTTTAACTTAAGATGTGTCAGGTGGTGGCAAGAAAAATTGATCAACTGCTGGGAATTCAGCTTAAGCCACTTTTTCTAAGTATTACTTATATACAACTGAGATACTTGGTAATAGTCACTCATAAATACTAGAGAAGGGATTAAAAGTGTGGGAATGTGAACAGCAGGAAAAAGATAATAGTAAGTGATCAATAAACTACATGAAGTGTTAAGAATACAATCAATTTCATACTTTTATAGAAGGTATTACTATGGTTCCTACTTTTAATTCAGGATTTTCCTGACTCCCAGAAAAAAGCCTCAACAAGAGCTATATTGAACTGAAATTAATGAGTGTTTGTTCTCTACTGAAAACAAACAAACAAAAATCAATCCCTCACATTTGCTTCAAAATATCCATTGTATCCAGCACACCACTGAACCATCATTTATTCACCAACAGAACTTTGGAGAAAAACAATTCCCTGACATTTTTTCTTCAATGTCACGCTTAACTGGAAAGGACTTTTCTGCTCTTGGGCTTTCAGAAGAAATACTAGGGCTCCAGGTACTAATTAGATTGTGAGAATGGGAAGGATACATGGAAACTAGGTTTGTCACCTTGTTGTCTTAGGCAGTTGCAGTGCATTTTGGGACCCACAGAATGAGTTATTCCAATGCAAAATTAAATGTACAGGAACAATTCCATCTGTGGTTACAGTTATATTTAGTTACTTCAGGTCCAGATTTCCCAAGTACAGATCTTAAAAATTACTAATTGATCAAGTTTCCTGAAGCTTGAGTATTAAACAAACATCTGCAAAAAGGTTTTAGAAATTAATTCATAACCATTAATCTGTTTGAAAATCTGAACAAGAAAAATAAAGTCCAAATCATCAATTTCCTTGATAAATGAGGCAAGAAAAATCTATAACTTCCAATTAAAAAAAATGTAACTAACAAGCTATCTTATTTGTGTCTATACAGTCTACTGACTATATGTATTGCGTTGACAGAAATTATAATTAAAAGAAACAAATAAGTACACAAAAAAAAATATTTTAGAGCAGTTTGAAAGCAGCCAGTCTCCTTTGTGCTTCACGGAATTTTTAGCTTTGGACAGATATGCCTTCCAGAACAAAACAGTGCTGGCAATTTCTCAAATTAGCTTTTGAGTATATGCCAAACAGCTCAAAAGAAACATTTAGCAAACAAAGTCTACCTGATTTTGCTCATTTTTAAATCAAAAGTGTTGATAACAACTTCTTATATTTACTGAAGAAAAAAAACCTACACTCTCATCTTTCTCTATACATAAGTTTGGGGTGGGGGTGATGCTGGGTTTTCTTTTTAATTTTTATTGTGTAGTGGCAAAGCTCCCTGTTTTTTGTTGAGCAAAACACCAAGCAGTCAGTACAGATATTGAGAGGTTTAATTCATAATTAGTTTGTGACACTTCCCCCCCACTCCCCCCCCCCCCCCCCCCAAATCATTCATGCTAGCAGCACATGACAAGTTAATACAGGGAAAACAAATAGGGAATTTTATGCTAGGGAGCACATCTGGGTTATACACACTCAAGGTGCTGCAACAGCCTCTGAGCACAAAACTCCATCTGCGTTTTAATCCTCCTAAGGAAGTGAAGAGAGGACACAGGATCAGCACTGCCAGTTTTGTTCCCAATAGAGCTCAGGCATACACATGTGTCATTATATGTTCGGGTATTTTTAAAATGTGAAATCTTATTTATTTTGAAATATGATAGTGTAGTAATTTACACCAAAAAGCTCTTTCAACATCAACTGTTCACAGAATTGAAATATAAATATAAGACAATGCTTTAAATCCATAAATGAAAATGCAAATACTCCACTGAAACTGGTTTTTAAACAAAAACCAAAACAGGAAAACAAACTCAAAAGCCACATGAAGTTTCTAAGCAAGCAATAAGGAATGCAATTTTGTCAATCACAGCACACACCTCTAGTAACAGGATGCACTGTCACATACTAATACAGCATTTAAGCATAAAACTCTTTAATTGTTCCCATAAAGTGTTAAATCTGTTTAACACTTTAACACTTAAAGACTTACATTTGTTTTAACACATGTCTTCAAGTTTGCATTTTCTAGTACCATCAGCATATACAATTGACTATAGTTTTGAGGCTGCCAATCAGAATATCAACAATACAGGCTGTGCCTTGAAATGTGTCTGGAAACACACTCGTCCTCATCCTTAACAGAAATTCTAGAGAAGTTGATTGTGATCTGGGAGACAGCAATATTAGTAATGGAAGTAATCTGGAGTATTTTTTCAGAGGTATTTGAGGTATAGTTCTTATTTAATGTCCAGAGTTATATTTCAAAGTGTTGAGAGTGCACTGTCAGGGAGTCCATCCCTTGCTTTGTAATTAAATGGCCCAACAGTCAGACCTTTATTTAGAAATAATGTTTATGCAACACTGTGCTTATAGAAAGAGCTTCACAAATTTTGAGGCTGTAACTAAAAGTAAAAAACACAAGAATGAAAAATGGCACCAAATAACTTTCATTTTCTAGTTAATGATATGAAGTTGTTTCAACCAAGAGGTGTATCTGTAGAACAAAACTAGACAAGAGTTTACACCTACACCTGTGTGTGTGTGTGTTCTGGTTTCTTTACAGTGACATAACTAAGCACAGGAAACTTTAAATCTGCCACATCAAATAGAGCCTAAAAGCAAAACCTTGGAAATTATTGGAACTCAGAATGGAAATGATCATAGAAAGAAGCTCTGTAAAGTAATTGCTTGAAAAGCATATACGTGGAAAGGACAAAGAGCAATAGTGTGGCACAGAGCCACAGAAAGAAATCACATGCAATGCAGAAGCGCAAAGACAAAAACAAAGTGAAGACGCAAATGGAGATGCTGGGTGCAGTAAGAATAGCTTCAGTGTTTAAACACAATGTTTATTTAAGCCTCGGCAATCTTGAGTGAATACGCATGCAACAAATACTAAAATCACATCACTGTTACCATCAAAATGATCCTATACACGCTCCAGAAATAGTCTCTATTCTTGTCCTAGGGGTTCAACGTAAAATCCATTATAAGTAATAGCTACGCTTAAGGAAGGTGGTGAGCAAAATCATTCAGAAAACGAGGCAGGACCCACTGCTGTCACCCGTTCCTGAGAGCAGGAATGCAGCGAAACGGGAAGCTGAACTGAACAAAGCAACTCCACTCCAGGCAGACTCCCGGAGCAGCTCCTACCGCATACTAAAGCTGTCATTTTAAACTGGAGCGACCGCCTGACTCCAGGCTGGGCACGGCCCTCGTTTTGTGTCTCGCCCGTATTTTGACGGGCCCCTTCCTCTCTGGGGACCCGGAGCCGCCGAGCACCGGCGGCGTTTGCGGGGGCTCCTGGCGGGCTCCCAGCGCGACCCCGAGCGCGGCGCGTCCCGAGGGGAGAGCGGCGGCGGGCGGGGCGTTCCGGCCTCTCTCCGCTGTCTCCGCTGCGGAGGGGAGGGAAGCAAGCGGCAGGGAGAGCGCCCACACCCCCATAACTCACCAGCTGCCCGGCGGCGGCAGCGCCTCTTCTCCTTCCGCCATAGCTGTTGACGTGCCCGCTCGCCCGGCCGTAAAGCGCGCTCGGGAGGCGTTTCCTGCCCGAGGCCGCTCCTCCCGGAGCCGTCCCCGCCTTCCCGGCCGCCGGGCTGAGGGCGCGGGCCGCAAAGCGCGGAAGCCGGGCAGGGGCGGCCTCTGAGGGAGCGGCCGCGCAGCGCCCCTGGAGTAGGGCAGGGGAGTCGCTCTGCCGGAGATTTGAATGTTTTCATAAAGCTGAACTGCTCTGCCAGATGTGGGTTTGATTATTAAGTGACTTCCCCACAGTGTTTAATGTGCCACAGGTTGGACGTACTCCGCGAGTGCGGAAATTCACAAGTTTCACGCAGTTTCCAAGAGCTGCAAATCACTTGGTGACGTCCATTAGTAACCCTGGGCAGATCAATACGAATGCTCTCTGTTATGCACATTCCTTACCCACCTGCATCCTCAAAGAGGGGAATAATAGTATACTTCAATAGAAGTTGAGAAAAATCATTGGAGCGGGTTATGCACGGAATAGCAGCGCCGCCTGACGAGAGATTCCAGTCCTTACACTGTTCTGTTTCACTTCCACGGCTCGACTCGGGATGGGCTCCAGAGGTAACGCTCAGGCTGAGCGGGACGGCTCCTGCGGGAAGAGATCCAGGATAGGCCCGCTCGCCCTGCAGGCTGCGCTGCCAAAAGGCCGGGAACAGCCATTCCAAGGCAACGCGCACCCCCTGCAGGCACCTATCTGTTCCTTAGCAAAGATTGCGTGAATTACCTCAACCAAGAAAGTAGGTATTTGACAGTGTGAAAGCGGCTTGAGGCAATCAAGCGAGGTATTTGACAGCGTGAAAGCGGGTTGAGGCAATTAAGCGAATGTTGTGAAGAACGGGGTAATAGTTTGAATTCCTTTCCTCTTTCTCTAGCTTCTGTATTTTCCACTAAAAAAAAAAAAAAAGGAAGAAATAATAAAAGGGAAAAATAACCCCCAGCATGCACTTAAAGGCCTTCTTCTCTTTCAGAAGACAATTGTGTACGAAGCAGTGTCCGCTGAGGCAGCAGCCGTGCCCGGGGCAGGGCCGGCCCCTGGCAGCGCGGGGCACGCCCGCCCGGCCCGGCCCGGCGCGCAGTGCGCAGGCGCGGCGGCGGCGGCATGGGCGACACGCTGGAGGAGCCGTGGTGGGACACCGAGCCCGGGACGGGCGGCACGCCAGGTACTGCTCTCCCCGAGCACCCTCCTCACGCTGGGATTGAAACATTACACTCCTGCCCTCCTTTCCTGCCCTCCTTCCTTTTCGTTGGATTTTGGGTGTTTTTTCCACTTCCCCTCTCCGCCTTTCCTTTCTCTGCTATTAATTTACTTCTCCAGGTTTTCCACTCTCGCTCGCTTTTTTCCCCTGTGCCTGCTTTTCCCTGCTTGCTACCGAGGGCGGGTTTGCTTGTAAGCAGAGTCTCTGCAGCGAGGTGATGTCCCGTCTCTGATCTGAGCCCTGGGATAGACGATGGAGCGGCAATGAAAATGCAGTACCTAGGTAACAACAGGAACCCACATGACAAAAATACATTTACGCGAAGTTTGAAAAGCGAGGGGAATGGGAAAACCTCTTGGTTTGAATTCAGGGTTCTGCTCTCCCTTGCATTCATTTACCTTCCAAACTGTATTTTCTTCCAAAGAGTTTATTTGATGAAAGGCTTTTGCGTAATGGATGATCCTCGTGGGTCCCTTCCACCTCGGACTATCCTGTGCTTGTGTTTGCCATTACTGGCATGAACTTACTTGCAGTTCTGTAAGGCCTAGGAAACAGCAAATACATAGTACTGCCTTTGGAGGGAAAAGCATCTGTGGTACTTGAAAAGCATCCCCCGTGTGCTCACTGGGATGTGTCGCATCACCCTCGCCATGTGTTACTGTAAAAGGCAGGAGTTAAAGCTCTCTCCAGCCACTGCTTCTTGGAGTACGGTGCTGTGACTGATTTGTCTTTTCTTTCCTGATGGTTATGGTACCTGGCTCATACACTTGTATTTTGTTAATGTGTCTTGAAACCACTAACTATAAGACGTTTTCTCTGTAATGCTTGCATTTAGTGTGAAAATTTAGGTAGATCTAGGCAACTAGAATGACTTTAGACTTTATAGTGCCCTATTTTATTGATTGTTTTTTTAAATTTATTTTTAATACACTATTGGCAAGAGTTGGGCATTACTGGGAGTTATCTGCACCTCTGCAAAGAATCCAGTTTTTTGAGTGTCTTGATAATTC
This sequence comes from Molothrus aeneus, assembly GCF_037042795.1. NCBI lineage: Eukaryota > Metazoa > Chordata > Aves > Passeriformes > Icteridae > Molothrus > Molothrus aeneus. The sequence goes on along the minus strand of NC_089647.1, from coordinate 16,350,525 downwards.
GTGCTTATTTCCTGTGAAAAGGTACTTGGAGAATAGAGAGGAAGCATTGTAAAAGCTGTATGTATGTAATAAAGAGGGCCCACAAGACCTAATTAGGTTTCTGAGCATTTAATTTTTATTTTTAGTCTCATGTGGGTTCCTTAAGCAGTCCCAGTTCCCATGGTAAATGCTCTTCATTAGGAATTTTTCTTAAGAGCCTACCTGCCCATTCTGCCACCACAGATTTCATTCAGTGGTTAGCTGACTATCACAGAGTCGTCAGCTTTCCTCTAGAAACTGCATACAGAGCAGGACTTGGATTATAAACTTCTGACATGTGGGATGAACCATCTGACTTTGAAGTGAGACTGTGAATGACAGCTTTTCCAGTTATGAAAAACTTGAGATTTTCACAATAGCATTTTTGAGTTACTGAAAGAATTCAGGTGGAAAATAACCTCTGGAGGTGTCTAACCCAATATACTTTACTGCAAGAACATTCTTTGAGTGTGTTATGAGTAGTAAATACAGGTGAGTGTTGTGCAAACCAGGTACTCTGTTGTCTGCAGCCCACCTTTGTAAACTTGTTGTCAGGCTCTTTTTATGGAGCCTGTTGTTGGATGAAGTTGACACAAGCTAACAGTAAACATAAAACATCTGTTACTTTTATTTTGTCTAGCTATTTTTGACGTAAAACATTTAAAATCAAGGGTTAATTTGTACAGCATCTTATTGATACTGTAGAATGCTTTCAAATCAGTTGGCATAAAAGAGGAAACCACTGTTCACAATGTATGATGCAGGCAGCAATACAAGAAAATAATTGCACATTAGTGAGCACCTTTGAAAGACTTGGTCAATTTCATTTCTGTGAAAAATGAACTTCTGTTAAAAAAATACTATCCAACCTCATTTGCTGACCTATTTAAAAATAACATCTCTGCCATAACTGCAGGTGCAAAGCAGAATTCAAATGTACTTTTGAAATAATGATCTTTTGCCAGATCCTTTAAAAATAACCTTAGAATAAGCTCTAACCTACAGAATATTCATCAGAATTTAGCTCTCAAAAGCGTTGTAGCCACTTGTAATTAGAAAAGCTACTTTTAAAATGAGTGTGAGCATCATTCATACACTCCACTTAAAGAGTATGAAAACACAAAATATATATAAATATATATCTTTGTGTATGGATATGTAATTCTAAATTTGCTTTTGGCCATATCATTGGATGTCATTATTTTAGAGTCCATATTAAAAATTAAAGATAATCACTCTCACCTTAAGATGTGAATGTTTATCCTGCTGCAAATGATTTATAGGTATAAAAAAAGCCCACAAAACCCAAGGCAAAAAGAGCTAAAGGGATTACCCATCTTTGTATCTTGTCACATGACAAAAACAGAATCTTGCCTTATAACATCTTCAGCAAACCTTTGAGATGAGATTTGTGGAGGGAGCTGTTAGGGATTATTCTCCACTTAGCAGCATAGTTTAGTGTTACATATGTCCCACGTCATGCAACTGCAGGACTTCCTTACCTTCCTTTTTTCCAGTTTGTGCCACAACTTTGTCCAGATTTCATGTGGTTTTATATTGCATTCAGAATTACAAAGGAAAGGATAAGGAATTTGGAGGAGTTTATTTCATACTGGTGAAGGAGCCCAACTTTCTCCTGTTCCCTCCATGAACAGAAAAGAGCAATTCTCACAGTGCTATAAACATCCAGATCTTGCCTGTAGCCAGCGTGCCTCATCTCCCACTCAGTTTGAGGGAGAAGGATGGACTTCTATTTTTCAGAAATTCCTCCAGTTTCCTCCTTTTTAGTTACCCCTCCTTGTCTTTCATTCTCCATGCTTTCTGTATTGCCTTTATCCCATAGGAGTTGTAGTATCCCCATTTGTCAGTTTTAGATCCTTAAGTAGGATCTTAAGTAGGGCATGGCCCTCATAGGTAAAAATTAATTGTGTCATTGCAAGACAGGAGCAAAACTCTTGTATGTCAGCAGCAAAAATAGGTGAGTATGTGACCACAGAGGATGATTTGGCCATGCTTGTGGGGCCCTGTGTGGACTCTAAAGCAAAGGATGCTATTGCAGGAATTCTTTTGCCAGGGGGTCTCTTTTCTTTCTTTGCCAGTTAACATCAATTTGTAGTGTGTGATTTGCAGCTATGGAGAAGCAGACTCTTCATTGTAGCGCATTCAGTGGGAGCACTGTTGCTTGATCAGAGCTGAGGTCTGTTGCTGGACTCTGTTTGAAGAGGTTTGTATCTTTTTTTGGCACATCAGTGACTTGCTGTTCCTTGTAATAGAACTTGGTCAGTACTTGAAGATCTTTCTGATAAGCATGCCAAGTTGACAGCTGCTTTTTGAAATCTGTGTTTCTTCACATCAATGTGCATTCATTCTGCAGGTTGCAGTTGTGTACTTCTGTGAGCTGTGTTGGGATCTGAGCACACAGGATACGGACTCTCAGAACTTGATAGCTGCAGATATGGTGAATAAAATGGGAAGCCTTTCCTTTTTACTGTGGCAAAGTCATTCTTTAATGTCTGCATGTTAACACAGGTGTGTCTCGTAGGACACAGCTGAAATAATTTTTCAGTAGACTGATCTTTTAAAACTTTTTAAAGTATTTCTAGAGAATTTCTTGTGAAGCTTTTGAGGAAGGCATAGGTTTCTTGTGGGTTTGCAAAAACAGTCACACAGCAGTGCTGTGTGTTGTACTGTCTCCATGGTTAAGTTAAACTTTTAGCTGTGAAATGAAAGGGAAAAATTGCGTAGCTGAATGCATCAGAATCTCTCCTTGCTTCAGCAAAAGGATTGCAGTTCTGGCTATGGCACTGTGATCACCACCAGCTTTTGCTTTATTTAGGAATTAGGATTTGGCAGTTCTTAAAGAAACACCTATGTGTAAGGAGTTTTCCCATGTATTGTCAGTTGAGCCATTTAGACTGTTGGAATGCACTCTGTTAGGGCAAGAAGAATGAGTGAGACATTAATACCAGAGAAATAAATTAATTTTTATATTTTAAAGCAGTAACTAGTGTTAGTTGGTATTACAGGATTCTCGTGGGGGGGTTCCTTGCTGTTGTAGTAGTATTTTGTTAGTCTTTCTTAACATTCTACAGAACAGTGAGAAATTTTCTTGCAGAGAAACAATTGCTACTTTTCAGAAAATTGGAAACAACAAGCATGGAGTCTCTTCTAATGTTTTGGTTTGTGGGGTTTTTTGAGGTTTTTTGTGTGTGTATTGGCTGAAGGGAAACCTTGAATTTTAAGTCTTTTAAAGAAGTTATGCTTTAGGAAAAACGAAAAGGCAAATTCTCTCATGGATGAACTGGAATTTCTTGTGCAAAGAGTTCAGTTAAAAAAAAAACTTTCACTAGGAGCAATGCATCTGGTTACATATTTTAAGTGAATTTTATGTGAGGAGTTGTAAGGAAGGGCAAAATTATGGAAGAATGCAAGAATAAAGTTGCACTTCTGTGTAAGCCACAACTTACTGTTAAGCTTGATACTAATTTTGATCAGTTCTAAAATACTGTTTAAGTGAACTGAAATCTAAATACTGTAGTCCAAATGGTGAAAGTTTATATAGCTGATGCAAACAATATCCATCGTGATTCTCCCATCTGTTTTCCTGATCTAACATCTGCATGAATTGAGTGGAGATAATCACACTAGTGAGGAGGGAGCTACTTCTCTTCACATCATGCTTTTAAAGTGATGGTTGGCACAGCAAGGGGCCCTGCATTTCTCTAAATTCTATGTGTTACACAAGAGCAGATTTTTCCATGCCTTTCTTCATTCCACCCTTAATGTTGAACTTAGAATATTCACACTGAGACACTTCTTGGCTAGACCAACTTTGAAAACATGACACCTTCTGCAACCCCTCTTCATGTGATTTGAGCATGTTTATATAAATCTGCTGAGATAATCTTACTGTTTTTTGTAGAACGTGTCAGAACTGAATTTATAGTAGAAACTTATTTGTGTCTTGTGTTCCTGTACTGTGAGTGGGAAAATCTGGAAATGCACCATAAAAATGGAGCAGAGCATGGTCCCTGCAGTTAACTTTGGCTCCTAAGAATTTGGCTGTCTTGATGTCCTGTGATTGGTGACCATATGTGCTGACCATGTGGATGGTTTCTGATTTTTTCCCCAGTTGAAACAACTGAGATTCAGATGGCTTAAATCTGTTTTAATGTCATAGATCACAGAAAAGTATTTACCTTCTCCCCCCACTTTGAAGGCAGGTTTTAGACACCGTCCTTACAATGCGTATCTTCCCAGAAGGACTGTCTTGGAGTGGTTTGTTGGCATGTCCAGCAGGAATTTTGACAGATGCTTTGGTTGTGCTGGCAGGCTTTGGTTTGGGGATCCGAGTTGGAATTGAACGACGGAAGGTATTGGTAATCTGGAAATAAACCGAGAAAATAAATCATGCCTTAGGGAGGAGAAACAAGAGGTATTTTTAGCTTTGTAGTGCTTTTCCCAGTTTGTAAACCTGAATGCACTGCTTCTAGAACTGTTTGTTTAAACTTCCTTTATCTTGCTTGTAGTGAGACGAAGCTTTGTATTTAACTTACCTACTTGATTGGGGAATATCAAAGAATCTCAATGGATTGAAACTCAGAGTATAAATAAAGGGGGTTTCCTGTCTGTCAGCTGACTATCAGCCCTAGGGTGCTGTGTGAGTGATGCAGTGCCAAGTATTGAGCTGTGTGGATTCTCCAGGTGAATAATCAGAGAACTTCATGCAGAAGCAAATCGTGATTCAGTCCTGAGTAGAGGACCATACTCAGGTCATATTTTACTGTGAGAGATCATTCTTTGACAGTGAGCAGTGTACACAAAATTAACATATTTGAGAGACAGCTCCCCCTCCAGAATGATTGTAGTCATATTTAATTGCAAAAATGTAAATATGCCCCAAAAAAGTTATTATGTGCATGGAAAAGGGGTGAAGAACTAAAAAGGCAAGAAGTTTGTTTGAAAAGTACCATTATCTGAAACTAGGATTATTAAACATACTGTAGTAATGAGAAAACCTTTTTGCATCACAAGCATTTTATATAACTTTTTCAGTCAAGCTAAGGGTAAAAGAATTTTACTTAATTTTATTTTTTTTAAAGACAACAAAATGGAAATAGTGTTCAAATGAAGATAATAAAAAATTTGAATTACGGTGACTTACTTATGAGTAAGAATGAGCTAGATCAAAACCCTTGTGGAGGGATAGAATGTAAGAAAATAAAGATGGTGCAGAAGGTAGTCTCACACCTGAGGAGTTGCAGCTGTACTAATCACCAAAGAGTAGGAGCAGGCCTGCCCTTAATAGGCCATAGCTGTGTCCAATAAGAAGACAGTGCTACAAAAGAGTGGGTTAGCTGGGTGAGGAGAGAGCTAGAGTTTGTTGGCTGTGCTGTGAAGAAGGAGTCAGTGCTGTGAGGAGATGCCCATGAGCAATTGCTGAGAAGGTATGGGAGCTTTGCAATATGATGATAACAACTGGTGAGCCTGACATGATCCCATGGTGATTTGGGTAGAGAACTATAGAGAAAGCAGTAAGGACATGATTCTGACATCATCCCGTGGTGGTTTGGGAAAAAGGACTTAAATATTCAACTGACGTGATCCTGTGGTGATTTGGGTAGAGAACTGTAGATAGAGCAGTGAGGAGGTGATCCTGTGGTGGTTTGGGAAAAAGGACTTAAATACTAAGCAATGCGACCCCAAGGTGATTCAGGAAGATGACTGCAGACCTAAGAGAAATAAGATAGTGGAGTCAGCCAAACCAAGAACCTCAGAGCCTAAAAATCCAGATGAGTTATAGCCAAGCAGACCTGAGCGCCTGAAAGAAATGTAGGCAGAACTGGGAGCCTAGAAGTCTGGACAATGTATGAGATACCACCCCCCCCAAGAAGAAGAGTGCTGGATATGAGGAGTGGACACTATACACTTTGCTTATTTGGTACATTGGAGCAAGCCCCGTGCCCCCTGCCAAGGTATGGCCACAGTCCAGAGGGGGGACCCAGGACGGTGCTGTGTTCCCCCTGAATGGCAGTGTGTGCAGCAGGACACAGGAGTGGCACGATGGAAGTGGCAAATGGCATGGCCACAGCAGCAGCCGGTGCCTCAGCAATAGCACAGCCCCCAAGGAGTACAGCGGAAGGTTTGCTAAGTTGCTGCTACATGAGCACTGGAACAAAAGCAACCTTGAGCTCTGAGAGGCAGAGTCAGAGCTGCACAGACAGCATGTAAGAGAAGCCCTCTAAAATTGTATAGTGGCCATCTCCACAGTAACCTGATGTGATTTGGGATGTGCTGTAGGGCAAGGTGCAGCCAGAGATGGAGCCCAGCATAGCATTGAGAGCAGCAGGGGAGGCTGCCTGGTCTGGACCTGACAGATTTCAACACCTGGGGTACAGGGGAGCTGCTGGGGACACAATGGGAAATAAGTGAAGAATCAACTAATACAACAAAAACTGTAAAAGGAAGAAGAGAGATATTAAAACAGCAGTCGGAGCTGGGGACAGAGTAGCTCTATCATTCAGCATGGTGGATTTGTTTGCTGATGAAACGTGTATTTTGTTTGTGAATTGCAACTATTAATCTTTGATTAGGCATAAGTGTAAAAGTTTATATTCCATAAGCATAAGTACACTCGACAGGTACTGGATTGATGTTGTTCAGGTTGTATAGCTATTGATAAAAATTATGTAACTGTTGATTTGTTACTATCCTAATATATAGCCCTTAACTTATTCTTGTGAGTTGCCTTTATAGAGTTGTAGAGCTATTGATATTGTCAATATTCTAGAAGTGTAAGAGTTTCTGATAATATGTAATGTAAGCTTGAGTAATAAATCAAGGTCAGTGCACAGACACATTCCAAAGTTCAACAGAAATGACACAGAAGATGTTTGTACTGAGTTTACTATCTTTTGCAAAGGGCCCTGCAAAAGACAGTAAACACAACATTAGTTTACGAAAAGCCTTAGGTTGATGTTCTAGACTGTGAAAAGCAAAACTAAATCAGAATTTAGAAATGTATGTTCTTGCTGTGACCCGTTGCCTGAACATTTGTTATACTGTTAGTCCTAAGTGAGATCTGTGAATATGTTATAATTTATATCAATTTACTCAAATATATCTTTCCAGAGACACTGCAACTTTGTAATTAAAAGAAAAGGAGGAATTGTGGAGGGATAGAATCTAAGAGAATAATGCAGAAGGTAGTCTCACACCTGAGGAGTTGCAGCTGTACTAATCACCAAAGATTAGGAACAGGCCTGCTCTTAATAGGCTACAGCTGTGTCCAGTAACAAGAAGAGTGCTACAAAAGAGTGGGTTGGCTGGGTGAGGAGAGAACTAGAGTTTGTTGGTTGTGCTGGGAAGAAGGAGTCAGTGATGTGAGGAGCTGCCCATGAGAAATCACTGAGAAGGTGTGGGAGCTTTGCAATATGATGACAACAAACCCTAGTGTCTATAATGATCTGTCTGGGCAGGTTTGAAAAAAAAAAAATCACAAATCAAAAGCTTGCTGTTTACCTGTAGATAATTATGCATGACAGGGTTTTCAATAGAATAAAGCTGAACCAACATCAGATCATTGCATGTGTTCAGTGTGGAGGAATTTGGGGAAAGTTGTACATTGCAGATGCTTAATGGATCATGAGTGAGGAAAAAAAATCAGCCTGGGCTTAATTAAAGCTTGATAACAAAGAGATACAATAGTAACAATCTCCCAGAACACTGTGGTATGTTTCTAGGAGTTCTGAAGGAGATGATTTTTAAAATTGCAGAATCCTTGTTAGTGATGTGCAATCCACCACTGAAATTGTTGGTGATGCTAGAGGGGTGCGATGCCACTTCAGAGTAAAGCTTCACAGAAGATTCATAAATGTAACTGCTGAACTGATCAAAGTGTAGAGGTGTCAGTTAAGTAATAAGTTTGCCCACATGGTTACTGATTTTGTGAAGACATCCACATTTCTTGTCAGGGATAATATTCAGGTCTGTTAGTCGGATATTGTTATATAGGTACATGCTATTGGATTGTTTAATGATGAGACCCATGTGGGAGGGAAAGAGCTAGGTAAGTTTTAAAAAAAAACCCCTTGATGGTGGTCTCTAACAAAAGAATCTTGTGAAAACAGATTTTGTGTGCAAACTGTGGAAAAACAAGGAAAATTCTCAAGGTTAATAAGTGGCAATTGGATAGGTAGCAGAGCAGAGACCTAGTTTTTAATAGTATAGTGGAGATAGCATCTGAATCTCATAGACCCCTCTGATACTCAACATATTCATAAACTGCACAGGAAGACAGTACTGAAATGATAATATTTTTGTATATGGTATAACAGGGAGAATATTAGAAGCAAGAGCTGACAGTAACTCATGTTGGTGAGTAAAAAGTGTGTGTCAGTTCAGTGCTAACAATTGAAAAATAATATATGTAGGGAAAACTAGTTCATGTACAGTAGTGACATTTATTGTCAGTCAGAACACAGATGTTGGAATCCCTGTGAATTGTCCTTATTGCTCAGCAACTGGCAGTTGTCAAAAAGGTAACAGACAAGTTAAGAATTACTAGGAAAAGAATAGAAGAAAACAAATTCCAACATTTTTTAGTGTGTGAATCCAAACCATCCCATCCTATATTGTGGATGTTTTGCTGGGTTTTGCCAAACAGGTCAAGAAAGGTTATGCCAAAATGCAAAAAAGGTGGCAAGGACTATCAGTTATGAAATGTCTTCTGAGTGAAGATTAATAACACATGCTAAACCTTTTCAAGATTGGATAATAAATGGTGGTGAGAAAAATAAACAGCAGAAATGTAGCACTATGGTGAATAGGGCAGTTTTCTAGTATGCTTGAGGGGGCATCTACTGGGAGTGAATTAAAGGTATGTGAAAAGTGTTTTCCCTTGTCAATGAGCTATGAAACTCATTGAGACAGACAATTTTTGAGGTGATGATATAAATTGGTTTGGAGAGAATTTGTACTGATTCAGGGCATCAATCAAGGACTGCTAATCACAAAGATGTGTGGAGATTCCAGCTGTAAGTTGCAGGGTGCCAATGGCTGGATTTTCTACTCTGTGTGCCTGGTACTACTTAATGTTCACAGGCATTTAACACTGGTCACTACCAAAGAGGAGATAGGTAGTCCGAGTGTCCAAAACCTCTTTCACGCTTTTATTCTTAAAATCAGCATGTTTCAATTTGTAGCACTTTAGAATTTTTTTTTAATGCATCGAGAAAGGAAAGCATTTGATTTGGAAAGTGAGGAGGGAAAAAGGAGATGGATTTTTCTTTCCCTGTGTTCCTCCAAGATTTTACCTCTAGGTGGCAGCAAAGACTTCCTTTTGTATTGTATCCCAGTAGTTCACTTAAACCCCACTGCAACTCTTCGTTAAATGCTGAATAAACAAAATCAACATGCGTTTTCATAGTAGGCTGGAATTTTAGCATTCATATTGTTAGTAGGAAAGGAAGCAAAAAAAAGAATTCACTCTTTGCCCCCAAACCAAAAGCATTTTGCTTCAATTACTAAAGGTGATGTGTTAAGAAAGGAACTGGTGTTGGAGGGGATAATTGCATAACTGCTATGTGGCTTTCCATGAGTACTGAGTTGGAAGAGTTTGCCTCTGACCTTGTGGTATGGCCTGGTAGATGAGGCATGGTATTGAGAATAAAATGTTTGGGTGGCAGTGGCAGTGCTACTGCCTGATGTAATTATAGCAATGATAGAAAAGGTGTCTGTTTCCCAACTATAAATAGAATTACATTAGCCATCATTTGCTAAGTATATTGAGGTGAATAGATAAAAATATTTATGTAAAGTCTTGCGTGTTAAAGTGAGATTGTATCTCTCAGAGTGCTAAGTATATTGAAGTGAATAGATAAAAATATTTATGTAAAGTCTTGCGTGTTAAAGTGAGATTGTATCTCTCAGAGTTTTGCTTGGTTGTTTGGTTCAGGATCTTTTTGAGAAGTGTTCCAGTTCAGAGATTGCTTAGGTCACAAAGTGGTTGGAGTATTGTCTGGAGTTGATTGATCATCCATGTTACTACTTCAGGAAGGTGTTTGTAGACTCAGATTTTTACAGGTTTTGTGCACCTGACTGTGGTTTTCAGGCTGTAAGCTTTTATTGAATCAATGACAAGTTAGGTGCTGAAATATCCCTGGGCTCTGACCTATAGTTTGCACCAGTGTCTAGCTTATTAAAACCACCATTGACAGCATGGTGTTCTGAGCCATCAGATTTCATTTCAAACACATTTTTTCTTTGTGATTCAAAACTATGTATTTTGCAGTTCTGAATGACAGTATTGAATACATCTACATTATTATCATTTAGTGCCTAGAGCTGCATTATAACTGGTGGACTTGTCAAGGTTTGATCTGCTTACAGAGTTTGTACTGCTCTCTTTCACTTGTCATGTTTGATGGTAGCCACCATAACTGACTTGCTCTAACTCCTGGCATAGGCTCAAACTTGAGGATAACAGTTCTATTTTGGGGCTTTTTTTTTTCCTATGCAAATAAACAACTGAACTTGCACTTCAGTGATTGTACCAATCTAACTTCTGATGAAGGCAAGGATTTAACAAACTGCCCATCTTGTTCTCTTCCTCCTCATGCTGCACTTAAAAATTGGTTTATTTTTCATCATTTGTGATATAAATTCTAGAGAGGAAGGAATGAATAATTTAAATTTAAGGAAAACACTTTTTGATACTTAACTTTTTGAATTCAATTACATGTGTACCTAGATCAAGGACTAAATTTTATTTCTTTTCTAAAACTTGTACTTGACAAATGACGAATCTCAGACAAGAGTTGTAAACAGAACATTTTGGGTCAGTTGACTAGATCAGTGCTTAAGCTGCTGTAAGACATGCATAAGGAGGGAATGGTACTTTGTGGGAATTGTCTGGAAAGCACTTGGAAGTAACCATATGTAAAATTCTGCATTGGTTTCATTGTATGTGTACTGAAAATCCTTGTGCAATACTCCTAGGTCCTTCCCTGCTGCTTAGTATAGAGGCATGTGAGCAGATACATTGGCCATAGCAGGCTTCTATCTCCAGATGTCTGGTTTGGTTTTTAGACAGACCTGAATGACTGAAAACCCCTTATATATAGATTTTGGTGAGCCTTTTCAATTTGATTTTTAACTATGTATGGGAAATCTGTGTGCACACCATGAATTACTTCAGTTCTCTTGTATGCATCCTTTCTACCAGCTCATTCTCTCCTTCAAGACGAATGTTTTTAGTCTTCCTCATCCTTTTTTGAACTCTCATTTGTATTCTGAATTTGCTGGTTTTGTGTTCATAATTGCTGTTTAGCTATGTCTCTTGAGTTCCCATCTGTAGGCCATTTTTTAAATCTGCTATCTTTCTAAGTCAGAGAAGAGAAAAAAAAGATATGTTTGTTCTTCAGAAAACAAGCTGAACTGCCTCTCATGGTCTGGAGATCCCTTGTGAGTTCCCATTAATGCTCTTGAAACACCCTCAGAAACAAAATGTTGCCCAGGAGTGACCTGTCTGAGTAGTTATGAAGTTTTCCTTTACTTAATGTGTCTAAGTAAACATCAACAAATAATTACTGCAACTCAATGACAACCCCAAAAGCATTAAACTGACCACTTTAAAATTAGATTATGTGGTATGTCTATCTGTAAGTATCATAGCACCATATTGGTTCAAGGCAATAGGCTTGGAAAATAACAGTGCTAAGTTGGATGAACAGTTGAAGCTAATTTTCAAGGCAAGCAATGATCTAAGGATCAAGAAGGCTGCATTTTAATTTCATTTTTAAATTAACTCCTGTAGCAGACATCAGTTGCCTGTAATAGGAGTTGGCAGAAGAAAGCATGCTAGAGTGAGAACTCTACACAGGGACTACATTTGTTGTCTCAGCAAATGACAGTGGGTACTTCAAGGATGGGGACAAACACTACCACAGGTGACAATTGAGAAACGTTCACATTAATGTGAAAATGGCCCTTCTAATTTCAAGAAGACAATGGAGAAAGCATGTTCTGAAATATCAGGGTGTGTATTCCATACCCACCTTTTTTTCTCCTCCGTTGGGAACAGAGGCAGCTTATTTATATGGGCCAGCTTTTAACACAATGCAATGCTTGCTTTAAGGAGTGGGCTAAGGTAAGTGTGTGTGGGAGTGTCAAGGAGAGAAAATATTTATGTTTCTGTGCTGTTGAAGTAGTTCTCCTGCTTTTGGTCCTAATCCTTTCCTTTTCCTTCTGAAAGTAAGACATGTGCTTTGCTTCCTGTTTGAACTTTATTCGTTTAAATGGGGGGAGCGTGTAGTATTTATGCTGTAAGTTTTCCTTTTTTTTAACATCATTGTAGCACTTGATCTAGGAGAAATAACTTTAGATAAGTTTCTTTCTCACTGCTTAAAGTTTTAGTTTAAGAATTTGAGTGAGTATCACTTGCAGCTTTAGTCAAAGTGTCCAGGGGATGGTGCTGAAGATCCTTTACTCAGAAGTCATGTCTGTATGTGCACAAGCGTGCCTCTTGCCAGACTTGAGTTTGTTCCTGGATGATTGAATGCAGTCAGAAAGAAAGCCAGGTCTGCAAGTGAGAAGGAGTTAAGATTAAGTGATAAACTTGAATATTCCCTTTGGTCTCCAAGCCAGACAGCTTTGGCTGAAATTTCTGGTTAGGCATCCTCAACTGCACAGAGCATTTAGATACTTCCCTTTCTTTACTTTTCTTTTTCTAGGAATCCAAAGTGAGAAGTCTCAGTTGCTCTGAGTTCTCTTTCATGCAGCACACCTGTGTGTGTGACTATACTGAGATATGTGAGCAGGAGCAGTGTAATCCTTACTCTCACTGTCCCACTTAGGGCAAGACCTGTGCCAGGCTGGTGTCTGGCTTGGCTCACTGCATTGTCACACCATATAAACAGCTCAGCAGAGGGAAAAATGACTCCTCAATAATCTAGAGTCATAGTACTTGAGCTATTAAGTGGAAGAGCAACTGGGTTTGTTTAATCTGAAGAAAACAAAACTGAGAAGCGATGTGATAATTGTCTTCTAATATGTGTTGCAGAGAAAATAATTTTCAAAGTCCAGTGGGGGGACAGGAAAGAGAATACTGGAGTACAATTTCAGCAATATAAATTTAGTTTAGAAATTGGCAAGATTCTTAATGACACGGGTATTTTAGCCCTGTTCCAGATTCCTGGGTAACTGTAAAGCTGGCATTGCAGAAGTTTTTTAGGACTATATCTACTAGGTTTTTATTTGGAAGGTTTTAAATCAAGTTATAGTGAGGAAATAGGCTCAAAAATGTCCTGACATCCATTTTAAGCTCTATTTTATGTGTCTTCTACTCTTCTGCTGATATTTGCTTTATTGCAGCTCTCTTGATTTCAATAATATAGCATATTTTACAGAAAAAGCAATATTAATATTAAAAATTATTTCCATACACGTGGCAAAATTTACACTAATGCACTTGAATGTGTTGCTGTGATCTTATTTCCTGAATGCAGAGTTTAAATCTACTTTCTGGTGGTGGGGAAAAGAAGAATGGTTGGAGACAGGTTTTTTACAGTTTCTAAAATTCTGTTATGTGCCCTGCTTTTCTTGGGGCATGTCTTCACTGACAAGTGTGATGACATTATTTTAAAGTTTGGATAAAGACTCATTTTCTAATAGATAGCTGACAAGATGCAGGGACGGGTAAGGTTATGATGTGGATTAACTCCAGTAGGATAAGGTTACCTGGGGCTGGCTGATCAGCATTGTCATGCAGCTGCAATGAACAACTGTTCATTGCTAATCTTCCCTTTGCCCCTTGAAAGTCCAAGGGGTCCCTGGCACCTTGATAGGGCACTTGGGGTGCAGAAGTGTGGCTTTTTTAGCACACTAAACACGCTGCAATTGCAGTTGTGTCCCACACAGGGGTGTGCTGGCACAGATGTGTTCCAGCAGGTGTCACTGCTGATGGAGAGAATACATGGTGAGACCAGCAGTGCCCTTGGTTTAAAGCTGCTCTGCCATGTGTTGAGAAACTTCCTTGGCAGGGGAGGATCATTCAGTACAGACTGGGGGCACATATTTGTGTTTGGGTATTTTTAAGGCGGTTTTAAAAGGTGTTTGAAACTGCTCTTATACACATACATGCCTTTTAATGTGAAAATGTCTTCATTATCAATATTGTCTGTTCAAAAGCTTTGAGTATGTTTTCCCCATGTTAGCAAATTTTTATGGTGAAAAGGTGATAGGTTCTGCATTGAGAAGGAAAAAGACCCTCTTGCTTTTACCACCTTGGCTTTTCTCTGTCTGTTAGTAGGCTGTTTCTCTCTTGGAAGGCCATATTAAAAGGTGTGTTAATCAGAGTCCTGTTTTCAGTTTATATGTTTTTTCCTAATATACATAAAATGCTAAATAAAACAAAAGACTCTACTATTTGGCCAGCTAAGATTGAGGCTTTTCAGGACAAAACATGACCTATAGTGGCTGGAGTATGAGACAGTTAAGGATAATAAAATGTAGGTACTAATCACATTTGAAGCTCCCTCACTCGGATTTTGCACAAGTCAATTAACTTCTCTCCCAAGAGATACAGAATTATTTAAATGGGACTGCTGAATGTTTGTTGTATATTTGAAGCGCTTTGTGATGTATTTGTGTGTGCTAGATTGTATCTCTGCAGACAATGGTGATGGGTCCAGGACTTTGGCAGCAATTGCACTACAAAATGCTCCTTTTTCCTTTTTGCTTGTCCATTCAGTTATGCTGATGTAGCTCTTTTATAAAGCTGTGCTGTGAAATGGATCCTGTTTTGTTGAGGTTGTTTGGGCTTTGTTCTGTTTTGTTTAATGAGGATTTGTGGCATATGGCCTTTTGTTTGTGGTTTTGCTTTTGTGTTTTTATATCCAGGTTAGTTTCTTGACCTGGTTTGCAGTGCTGCCTTCTGGAGGTGGTGACAGCACAACTGAAAGGGCAGTATTTTGTAATTTGGGTTGAGGTAGGGGCAAAAAAGGGGAGGGAGATTCTTTGGCCCATCCCTGTTTGAAGATCCTGTTGATGTCAGACCACTGCATGGGAAATGAAGAGACATTGATTAAAAGAGGCCTTTTCACTTGCACTCAAAAAACGTTTCTCAAGAATACTTTGCTTTGTGGTCAGAAGAGAATACTATTCAGTTGGCAGCTCTGCTATTTGAGGCTTTCTGAGTGCCCACAGTATGGTGGGTCATTGGATAATGTGCTAGCTACAGCTCAGAGAGAATTCAGCTTCATGTCACAGCCACTGGCTGCAGATCTGTGAAAATGCTTCATGCTGCCTAAATTTTTATGGTTTGTCTTTTTTTTTTTTTGAGCACTTTCCCACTATAAGTACTTGGTGTTAATTTTAAAACATTTTTACACACCCACTTGTGCTGTATTTGAACCATAGGATCTTTTTCTCTTCTGTTTCTTGGTAACACAATGTTTTGGTAGTCTTTTCTTAAGCCTGGAGATTAGGCAGTTGTCAGTTTTTGTTTTGCCTGTCTCAATATCTGTTTCCTAGGGACAAAATCATCCTGCAGATGGTTCCTCTGTTTCCATCATCCAACCCTGCAGCATCCATTGAATCTTACTCAGAAAATAAAGCTGTACAATTCTGTTTCTGATTATTTTTTCCCTAGTGTGGGGAGCATGCCTTCCTAATCCCTGCATGAAATGCTTACATACAGATCTTTTTCTTATTACAGCCTTACATACTGTCCCCAGACACCATATTAGCTACGGTGCTTTGGATCAGGCAGATTAGCAGTCTGCTCCTCTAATTTTTGACAATTCTTTTTCTTAATTAGTGGCTTGAAGGAGGTCTTTAAATAACTTGAAATGCTACCTCAGAGTTGATGGATGGGTGCTTTGGTCTCAGATTACCATTATCACTTGCTATTCTCTTCTTTTTGCTTTTCCTCCTTTTCCCTCCGTCCCCTTATCCATCCTCCCCGAAGGGACAAAAATTGCAAGTATTTCTTCTGAGAAATTTAATCACATATAAACACCAAAGTGTTGGTGCTGCCTTCTCTTGTGTCTATTTGATCATTCACTGAAATAAACCCAACATGGTGAAGGAAAGTGGGCTAGTAACTGCTGTCATTTTGTAATCAGTTAATTCTCCCTTTTGCTGGGAACTAAACATAAAGGAGAAAGGGTAGATTTTTAGACTTTAGAGATGCTTGCCAAGAGTTTTGGAAAAGAGAAGAATTGATATTATGGTCTGCTGAAAACTGTTTTTTATGCTCTCTTTCACAGCTTAATCCCTCTGATATATGCTTCTTTTTATGTGACCTTATTTCCCCACAACATTTAAATGAACCATTACATACCTGTCAGACTTTAGGCTTTTAAGCAACTGCTGAAAGCA
Organism: Molothrus aeneus; assembly: GCF_037042795.1. NCBI lineage: Eukaryota > Metazoa > Chordata > Aves > Passeriformes > Icteridae > Molothrus > Molothrus aeneus. The sequence continues at coordinate 16,334,127 of NC_089647.1, read as the reverse complement.
AAAGTGTCTCAGCCTCCAAATTAACAGCAATACTTACCACTTACAGAGTAGTTGAAATCCTAGAAAAGCTGCCTTACTTGTCAAACTTTAATATGGTTATGCTTGATGTTTTTGTTCAGAGTGCTTGAATCAATGTGCAGATAACTTGGTCACATTTCTCCTTGCTCTGCTGTTTTCTTATTGTCTGCCAAGGAAGCAGGTGGCTATTCCCACTCAGCAAAATGGAAATACTCTGAAATATGGAGTGGTGATCTGAACAACTTGAGGTTAATTTGTAAATCAATAGTTTGATTCCTTTAGCTATGCTTTCTGTTTGCTATTTTATGATAAAATTACAGCTAACTTCTTTCTGTTTAAACAATTACGTTTCAGCTCTCAGCAAATACATCCAGGTGCTTATTTTCTCTGCTTTGAAATTGATCTTGGCAATTCAAACCGAACAAACCTGTTCCATTGTGCAAACCTTATTTTCAGGCAAAAGTAATTATTTGATTTTTTTCATCTGTTGGAATGACTGACAAAAATTTTGCTGTGAAGTCAGTTAAATCTACACAGAGGTTGTTTCATCAGTAGGGGGATGTAAGCATCCCATAATCAAGGTGCATTTTCAGGAAATGTAGCAATTTCATCTCCAGGCAGTGCTGATGCTTCTTACGTAGGAGTTAATGGTCATGAGTGGCTATTTCCTTTGTCTTTTGTTACAGTTACTGATAAATCTTTATGAGTGTAGGACAGAGACAGAAGTACTGCCTGTTAAATGATTATACTTATAAATGGTGTGAACTTTTATCTAGGTTTTCTATTCAAATCTTAGCTTTAAAGGCTGAACTTCCTTATTCATAAGAGCTTGGTAACTGTCCAAAGGACTATGCGTGCTTATTGCTATGCCCTTATTTGTACTTTTCTTTTATAAGATGTTCTAATAGATTGCCAGGTGGTTAATGATAAACACACTTCTGTGTATTTTTGAAGATAGATCTGAATTTTTTTTCCTACATGTTTTTTAGGTCTAACTGAAGAAAATTTTAGTGTCTCTGGAGGACAAGCATTAGTCCTTTAATTTCTGGGGAATTTGGTGTCTGTTAGTATGCTGGCAAGTGACTACTTCAGACACACTTATTCAGTACCATGCTTGTAATGTGTTCCTGCAGAGATCTTAGGTATAGATCAGCAGGATATGCAGGATCCTAAAGAACAGAAGTGCAGAGAATGTATTTTGAAGGTACTGATTTTTGGGCTCTTAACTGAGCCCTGCAGTTAAGAATGTGCAGCCTGAATTTAATTAGGTAACTTGTTTGTTTAATTAACATGCTCTAAAAATTATATGTTTTTGCTTTTCCTGAGTTCTGGCTGCTGTCTTCTTCAGCAACTTTTGCTGAAGTAGGTGTGAGTTGAAGTTTGCTTTGCAGAATAAAACTATGTACTCCTTCTGACCTAGGTCTTGGTCAGAGCTCACTTGTGCAGCCATGGAGATAGAGGGAGACAAAACAAGGAAGAAGAACCTTTTATGAAGCCTAGTAACTTCAGATTATATAAACTGGGGTTATGCAGTTCCACAAACAACTTCTCTTTTTGAAATTGCCATTGTTCAACTGTAATATATATGTTATTATCCATTTATCACATGTCTTATATAATTTTTTTTCTTCCCACTGTTTACTGAAAAAAGTGTACATGGGCAGTAGACTTTGCTTTTCAATAGAAACTGTTCTAAAAGTAGTTATTATCTACAGTTATAAACATTTAATTTCCTGTCAATCAAAAGGACTTAAAATGATAGAAGTCCCCTTTTTATGTAAGATCATGGGCCAAGGTTCTTTGCTGAATCCATTGCTAAGTTATACTGCAGAAATATTTTTTTCCTCTGGGGAATATAGGCACAATGAAGATAAGTGTTTAGTGAATAGGGACTTTCTGCTTACTTGCAAAGTTTCTTGTTGATTGCAGGAGTTTAAGTTTAAAAGTTTTTAATTTTTTTAAATTAATACATACTACCACCACCCCCCTGAAAGCATCAAATTTATGGGCATTTAGAATAGAACTTTTTTAGAATAATAGAATAGAAAAGAGAATAGAACTTTTTAGAATAAGAACAATTGTTACAATTTAGATTTGGAGCGTATAGCTTTTGTGAAAAAAAGTTTGAGAGTGCATTCCAGATCTTCTGGACTGATTAACGTTGTATGTGAAGCTGTTCCACCACTAGCAATATTTCATGGGAAATTTAAATTGACTGTTTGGCACATTACATTTCTGTGCTTTTCCTAGGCACAAGTACTGTAATTGTCACTGAACTACCTTAACCTGTTTTGTCAATTCTGTATGGCACTCCTGTTTATCCCAGACCCAGAGGCCTGCATCTTTGGAGGCTTGATCTACTGTTGCTTCTTAATGCTTCTGCCAAACTTTCTCTGTCTGTGAAGTAAAAAACACAAAGGTATCCCATAGTTTGGTAATCCCGTTTCTTCTTCAGAGTACTTGTGTGATGTATACTGTTTGTCGGATTTGTGGCCAGGAGTTTAGATGGAATCTGAATAGTGTATGTAAATCTATTCTCCTGAGTTATTGTTTAGAAAAACAAATGTTGCTGTTTCTTGTTTTACAGCATACCTGAATTATTGCAGTTTTTCTATTGTATTAGGAAAAAAACCTTGTTGGGGAGAATTACTTTGTGATACAAGCTTCTGAACTTGGTTCACTTACAAGCAAAGTTTGCATGAGGGTTTAAAAAGAGTTTTAACCAAACATTGTTATACAACACATAATATTTTGTGTATGATGTAGTGATAATTACCTGAAATGAGAGGGCTAGAAGGAATTGGGAAATAGAAGGGAAGATAATGAAACAAGTCTTATCTGAAGTTAGCAGGCAGTATTATGGCTTAATTCAAATTCTACCATACATGCAGAAAAAATACAAACCACACATAACAAACAAAAAATATTCAGCAAGCAATGATGAAAATAATCAATTATTTACTGTTTTTTGTAATGTTAAAATATTTCACCAAGGCAAGTTGCAGTCAAAAGTAATGTGAGTTATTTTGAAAATGGCAATACATAAAGATGCATTTATACAAGTGCAAGACTAAATATTTTACATAACTGTATTTCAATGAGAAGATATACAGTAAGTGCACACTTGATAACACTAAGCAGGCAAAACTTAACGTTAGTTCCATATGCTGCTGTATAGTTCATGCACAGATCTTTCCCAAAGAGGCTGTTCCAAATAATTCTTGCTGGGATGAAAAACAGGATGGGTTGCTGGTAAGGGTGTCAGCATGGATGGGGGTCAGTTATAGACATTACTTACTGTAATTTGTGATTGCCGTGGAAGAGGAGTGGCTGTTGGTGTGATAGTAATACTGCTGGTGATTTTATTGGTGGGCTTAGTGGGTAGGCCATTAGCTAGTGCTGGAGTTCTGTTGTCTTGCACTGCATTGCAAGGGCTGATGGGCTTGGAAGCGGTGAGAGCTTGCACATAAGGACTTCCTAAATGAATGTGGATCTTGTTATCCTCAGTAGTTATTACACTTGATCCTGTACTGTTAGATCTCTGAAACTGCCATGATGACTGCCTGTCTGGGGATACTCTAAAAACAGCATGCTTGGCTCCCATTTCCAAAGGCTCCGAGGAGAGTGTTTGTTCCTGAGAACTTGAGCCAGGCAAAGCCAAAGGGGACATTGTTCTTTCAGGAGTTAAAGAACCACACGATTCAGGAGTTTGAGATCTTGAAAAAGTAGTAGTCATAGTAATAGGAGAAATTGCATGCTCTGGGGTCATGTAACCTTCTCCTGCTTTTGATTTTACAGGTGTTAAGGAGGCGTTTTGAATAATGGTTATTCTTTGCTTTGGAGTGCCACAGTTGGGTATAACTGCTGTGCTGGTGTAGGAGTGAGGGCTTTCAGTGGTAGGACTGGTTATTTCAAGGGTTGCTGTGTTCTGTCTATGGTCTGGAGTTACTTTTATGTGAAGGGGTTGGCCAGGTGTATGGCTTAGCACTAGATCTCCAGTCTGTGCACAGTTTCCATTTTGCTTTGTGTGTATCTTTCCATTTTGAGGATGGCTCTCTTTGGACCTCATCCAAGGGATCCATAATTTTTTGTTTGCAGCATTTGCCGTAGATGAGTTGCTTTTGAAAGACGCTGTTTGTTCCTCCTCATTATCACTGTCTTCATAGAGCTGCCCATTTATGACGGTCCGCTCCAAAGGCATGAGGGTTTTGTAATCGGGTGGTTCATTGTCTGCTGGATCTGTTTGGATTTCTTTAGAAAAAACTTGCACATCTGGAATTTTCTTTCCATTGAGACCAGGCCTGATATTCTTGCTGAAGGATCTGTACCTCTCCAGTTCTTTCGTGAGGCTCTCCATTTCTCTTGCTAATTCCCTGTTTTTGTTTTCTTGCTGGAGGAGTTTCTTCTGCAAGACTGTGTGATCACCTCGCAGGTGACAGATTAAGTCTTCTGTTGCCACGCATTCATGAACTTTCTCTTTCAGTGCATCTACTTCTCTGGAAAGGTGACTCGATTTAGCTTCCTCTTCTCTGAGTTTCTTGAAAAGGCGCTCCTGATTGGACTCTGCCTTTTCTGTTAATTTATACCTCGCCAATTCCATTTTCACAGCCTCCAACTCCTCTGAGAGAAGCCTGGCTCTGTCCTGTTCACTGACATATTTTCGTTCTAGAGACTCAAATTCATCCTCAGTTTTCATAAGATCATCTTCTACTGACTTCATTTCGTTGAGCTTCTGCTTAAGCCTCTCAACTTCTTGAGAAAGCTCTTTGATTATGTTGTTTTCCTGCTGCAAGGAGGTGCTAGATTTAGTACTCTCCTTACGTTTACTTTTAAGAAACTCTTTTTCAACATCTTCCAGGGACTGAAGTCTTTTACTTAGAATATTCACTTTGGAAACAAGATCACTTCCTTTCTCCTCTTCTGCTTTGAGTTTGTTTTTCAATTCATCTCTTTCTTTTGTAACACTGGACATTTTTTCCTCTGCATCAGATTTTGATTTCAGTGCCTTTTTACTTTCCTCCATCAGCTTCTCTGTAACTGACATCACTTTATTTTGTTCCACCTGAAGCTGAGAAGTTGCAGCTTGCAGCTTTTCTTCTGTTTGCTTTATTTTTTCACCCATAGTTTTTCTTTCATCCACAAGCATCACTGTTAAACTCTTCAGCTTTGTTAAATCTTCTTTAAGTGTAAACTCAGTTTTTTCTAACTTGCTTTCAATTGCTTCAAGCTCACCAACTCTAGCTTTTAAACCATCCAGCTCATGGGACAACTGCTTTGTTAAAATTTTTTCTCTTTCTAGGTTGCATTTCAGGGAGTAACATTCCTGTTTACTCTTGTTGAAAGCATCTTCTAGTTTCTCCAGCTCCATAATTCTTTTATTAAGTTTATCCACTTCCCCTTTAAGGTTCTTGCTCTGTGATGCTTCTTGTTCTAACTTTCTATTAAGTTCTCTGCACTGATCTTCCATTTTTGTGAGCTCTTCATCTTTTCCTTCCATCTCCAGCAGTCGTTTCCGTAGTTCTTCTACTTCAGTCATAAGTGCAGCGTTCCCACACTCTCCCTTGTTTATCTTATCCCTTATGTCTTGCAATTCTTCTTCTGCTTTTCGTAAAGATTTGTTGGTCTCTTCCAGCTCATCAATTTGCCGGCTGAGAGTTGTTAATTTGAGCCGGAGCTGGCGATTCTGGCTGTCTTCATTGGTTAGTTTGGCCATCATTGCTTCTTGGTCTTGGGAAATCTTACTGCTCTGGGCGTGAATTTCAGCCTCCAGCCTGCTGGATTTCTGTTTCTCTTCTTGAATTTTTGCTTCAGCAAAAGTCAGCTTTTCGTGTGCTTGTTTTGTAGAAGTGGTTAATTCTTGAATTTTTTTACTTTGTTGATTCACCTGCTCAGTGAGTCTTTGCTGTTCATCCACCACCATTAAAGCAAAGGATTTCAGTTTAGTCAATTCTTCTTTCAGTTTAGATATTTTCTTGTTGTTTTCCTTTTCTTTTTTTGCTTGATATACTGTCTCTTGTTCAAGAAGCTTTTTCAATCTGTGGGAGGAAATAATATTGTATTTTGTAGCCATTTTAGTGGGCATTTAAAAACACACTTGAAATACTACGACATTTCTGCCACATGTCCATGAACATCCACTTGTAACTACAGGCAGACCTCTCTTTGCAGCATTATTTGGAAGTGCCCACTGGCCTTTTGTACTATTCAGAAGTTCTTTTGTAATGAACACTTGAGCATGATCATTTAGACTTAGCAACTCCTAGTTGTGCCTCTGTAATTATTACATTTGCAACTTTTGACAGGGATCAGTGCAACAAAACTATTCTGTTTTTCTGCACTGGAACTGCACTTCTCTCGGCTGTTTGCTGAGGCTAGATATGTCCCTGCAATCTTTGTCTGGTTTTTTGTGTGTATTTGTGTTGTGTGTGCCTTTTTAAAAAAAAGAAATGTGATTATTATAATGCTTGAGAAATTAGGTCAGTGCAGGCCTCAAGGGCAGATATAATTTACAGCATCATAAACCTCCTAGCTTTGTTACTTATAAACCATTCTGATATTTTAAAATCAAACCTTAAGGACATTTGAGTGTGTGAAGGAAATGTAGCCACAAAGGGTAGTTAGACTGCCTAATGGGAATTCCTGAGCAGCACACCAGAGCAAAAATAGGTAAGACTGTCCTTAGTGAAAGTGCAGGCCTTGTGACTTCATGTCTAATACACACACACAAATGCACTCAGCAGATAAACAGGTATTCAGTAGTGCCTTTACAACTTAACAAAGCTCAAATGTCTTAATGTGTGTTAGGCCTGGATTTGCAGATATGCCTCAGTGCATCGCTGCTTTTACATGATTCTTGAAGGTTTTCATGATGATTTCGCAAAATTAGTTTTACAAGTTTGTTAGTACTCAGCCTTTATTGAGATGCAACATACTTAATCAGCAAGAGACTTGGGATAAGGTTGTGTGTTTGTTTATGCAAGAGCCTAAGAAACTTCCAAATACCTCAACTTCTTAGGTTCTTTTGTGGACCTTTCTTTGTCAAGGAGATGCTTGTGGAGTTCATCTAAAGTGTGATTAGGTTTGGCCAGCACATATGCCTCCTTTCAATTACGTTTTTCCTACAGTCAAGATAAATATATTCTGGTATTACACAAAATCTGAAAAGCCTAGGTTGAAGTAATAAAGAATTAGAATTTGTATGATGTTTATAAGAATGGTACAGACTCAGTTGTGTAGATCATGTGAAGGAAATTATTGGGTTATCAAGACTGTACTTGTACAGGATGACTGTTTAGGCACCCATTAAACCTTATGTCTTTCCCCCTCTGAAATATGATGACAGCTGTCCAGAAGTTGCTGCTGAAACATAGGAGTTCCACATTTGTCTTGGGTCACTGTTGTGATGTCCATGTGCAAGGGATGAATCTTTACAGTTTCCCACTGACAAGTTCCTGTTGCAGCCTCTCTTTTAGTTCAGGAAGAGCTTAGATAAGGGCCTCCTTTGCACAGCTTTTAATTAGCTGTTGACTGACAGAAGGCATCTATTCCTGGGCAATAGGCTGCCTCAGCAGCATCCCCTTTGGAAGCAATGTAATTTTCCTGCACAGAGAGGAAGTCCTTGCCATTGTATTACAGTCCACCACTCTTGTCTGATTTAATGGTGATGTTGTATTGAAATCCATGACAATAAAATTTCTTATAACATCTTCACAGCCCCTACTGTTTCTATTTTAGTGCCTAAGCTGCACTATGTTGAATGTAATAAAATGCTTTGTATGAAAAATTAACAGAATAGGAAGTAGCCATAAACATCAAAGACTTGAAGCAGTCACAAATTCTGTACAACAGTCAATTAACATAATGGGGAAAACAGATATGAAAATGTATAAATGGAGAGGGCGAGGTTTGTAAAATGAGTTTGAAGGAATGCTGCTGGTTGACGGGGGGAGGACTGCACCATCTCAAAGGCAGCTTTTTACTGTGTTCATGGTATATAAACTTCAGTCCCCTTTTCAGTGCTACTTTCAGTTCTAATTCTTTTTAGGGTAAAAATCTTTTTTCCCTCCCCACCCTTGTCTCTGAATGCTTTAGTAGTGAAGTTCAATTGATGATTTACCGTTGCCATAGCTATAAAACCATAACAGAAGCACAACTAAAAATTTCATTTGGAATGAACTCAGGTTTTGAGTGTGTGCATGAAGTTAAGACATACTAATATGGTTACTTGGACTTACTAGCATTTGATTTATTTTAGCTTGCTTCACTATAATTTATTTTTTTTAAGGCAGATTTAGCTGTGGTCATTAATACCTTAGGTAATCAGTGCTTTACCCAACCCTTCCATATTAACTAGTTGATACCTCTCTGGCCAAATGAAAGTCTTAATGATCCAGGAAGTCATGCCTCTTACATTGCTTTAGAAAAAGGTCTTAGGCCAAATAGTAACAAACAATTGTAGTTTTCATAGAGATGCTGTCTACATTTTTTATTATTCAAATAGATGATTTTACATAAATACAATAAGTTGACAATCAAGTCAAATCTGGTGAAGTCTGTGTTGCATGGGCTATTTGAACAAAAGTCCCTTTATTACTGGTACCTGGATTGTTGTGTAAGGATTTTCAAGAGAGTCTGTTTCTTTGGTCATGCCAAAAGATTTTGGGTATTTAAAAATGATTCCTTCATTCAAAAGACAAAATGCAGTTTTAACATTCAAACAGACTCACAAGTAAATATTTGTAATAACTGAGATCTATTTCATTTTTTAAGAATACTTCTATAAAATCACTTGATTGAAGTGAAGACCATAGCTCAGCAACTAGGAGTTAAAGGATTTTAATGTCTTTCTAGAAAGAAAAAGGAATGTATTAAGCATGGTATATTTTTTGATACTGTGTCATTCACTTGCTTTTGATAACTGTATGCTTAGTCATATATTCTTATATAGAAAATATCCTCAACACTGCTGAATAGATAGTGATTTCTTGGATAAAGATTGATATTTTAAGAAGTCAGCTGGGAGTCTGTTAATATTTGCAAAGAACTTTCCTTAGCTGCTGGGTTCCTGTTTCATGGTTCAGAAGGTCACATTGACTGTGTCTGCACATATGCACTTAGGAATGGAAGAGGACCCTAAAATGTTTGGGGAGTTTTGGTGTTTTTTATTTGTTTGCTTGTGTTCTTAAATTAACTGCTTCATTTTGGTCAGGGCTTTTTTTTTTGGAACCTGAGTTCTGTGGGTCAGTGCTTGGTTATGTAAATTATCTTAATTAAGAAGTCATGTGCTTGAAGAAGTGCTTTAACTGATAATAGCACTTAGTGACTTAGGTGATAGGGTAAAAATACTTTGTGTTAACTTCATCCAAAATGCTGTCTTCCTGAAGAACAGTATCCAGGGTATCTGAGAGCACAATTCTACTGAAAATATGCAAAGGTCAAAAAAGTTGGCTCAAATAAATAATATTTTTTTAAAAGAACAGACACTCCCCTGTCCAATAAAATATTTTAATCATTTTCTTTGCCAGCTAAATTTCATGATCATGTATTTTTATATCAGGCAAAAGTAGGCATATCATTTAGACAAAGCTTTTACACAGCTCTAAGCAGTTGACAGGACTACAACAACCCTTTCTGAATTGAGGCCAGCAAAAACAGACATTGAAAATTGTTTTTATGAACATGACTGATAGGTAGTTAAAGGGTCAGGGCAGTGTCTTATTACTTCAGTGCTTCTATTATAAATTATTGCTTTATTGTGGCTTAATATTGTACTTACTTGCAGTACCAGTTAACTGCTCCTTTATTTCCTGGAAGAAATTGTATTTCTCAGCTCTCCTCTGTTCATTGTAGTTGTTTCCCTCAGCATGCAGGCTACAGCTTCTTGGTGTTAACACCTACATTTAATTGTGTTGTCTTGTTTTTCTTCATTTTTTCCAAGTGCATATAACTTGAGCTACACTACATTATATTTGGCAACAAAATGACTGTATTCTCTACAAAATATAGAGACTCCCTTAACAGTTCACTGTCATAACATTTTGTCTTTAAGAGGGACTTTCCATTTTCCTGGGGTGACCTGTATTACATGGAGATTGTTTAATTTATGTTTTTACAGAATTCTAAGTTTCACAGAAACCGAAGAAAGTACTGGAGGCTGAGATTGCAACACTTCTGGTTTTTGGGTTTTTTTGGTTTTTTTTTTTTTTAGTTCTGGAATTAGTTATTCTTTGAATAATAAGAATAAAAATTAATTTTGTTTGTTTGTTAAAGCAATGTTGTAGTGACAACTTTAGAGAAGGCTGTCTTCTAAGGATGCAAGTGAAATAGATACTGGTTTGTAAACCTCAGCTTTTGTCTTTCCTCTCCAGTGTTGTGGAGTTTTTAATGTACATATTGTCAATATCTGTATCAGACCATTCTTCAGAAATTATAGTGAATTTTAATTTCTGTGATTCTTTTTTTTTTTAACCATAAAGATGCATATTTTTAACTAAGTCATGCTCTTTACCCTTCCACAGATGAAAGATGTGGTTTATGAGAGATTCTACAGGTTATTACATGGGACACTCACTTCTAAAGTTTTTGGACAATGCTTGAATTTCCCATGGTACAAAGCAAGTAAAAGCTTTAAGCTGAAAGCTTTTAAATGTGGATGAAGTCATGCCTCATCCTTTGAGGCACTCTTCCCAGTTAGCAATAAGACATGGTCTGGCTTTTAATAAGAGAAGAAACATGCTTCATCATTTCTGGTAAATCTTACAAGTTGTTGTAATTTTTTTACACCAGTGCAGTTACATATTTATTTTTGTAAGAAAGCCAGTCTGTGCCTTCCACAGTTCATTGAAACAAATTTGTGTTTGTTAATGTATTTCTGGTCTTGGGGTGGCTATGCATTTTTAATTTTTTTTCTTTTCCATTGCTTACAGTTCTATTTATCGATGTGCAGTTTTTATGAAGACACGTTACAGCTTTTTTTTATGGCTCTATATTATCTTTATTAATGCTTTTTTTTCCCCTGTCATAAAGAAAGTCAAAAGCCTTTGAAATTACAGCAGCAACAACATACCATAGCTGTTGTGTAATCTGCTGGCTTCATCTGAATCAATCAGCACTTCCCAGCAGAATGTGAATACTTATTTTAAAATTTATTTTCCATTACATTAATTTACATCTGTAAATTTCAAAGAATTTGTTTATGCTAGGATACAAACCTCCATAAAGGGTTCTCAGCTGCAAGAGGCTGTGTAAGGCAAATTTCCCAATAAGGAAATTTCTTTTATAAAATGAGAAATTTTAATGAGAGGGGTGTGAGTTCTTATGACTCCACAGACTATCACCAGGTAATTATCATTTTATCTGATGCTTAAAATGCTGACTTGCTTTACAAGTCTTAATAAAAGTCATAGAAGATGAATGGTATTGCCAGTTCTGGGTTAACGGGCAAAATTTCACATGGATAACCAGATGTATTTAGCTGTGATGCTGAGTAAACATATGTGGATAATACTTGTAAAAATCAACTATTCTGGAACACTGATGTTGTTTGTGACCATGATTTCACAACTACTAGCTGCTGTTTTAATGGTGATATAGGGATATTTGCACTCATAAATGTTAAAAATCTGGGGTAAATTTGATGACAGTAAATGGTGTGAGAAAATTTTAACAAATTTTTATTGGTTCATTTAAGATTTAAGACTGCAATCACTTCCAGTTCAAGTAATTTTACTTCAGCACTAAAACTCAGTTTTCTTTTATTATGAACCCTGAATTTAAGAAAAAAATTTCTATCTTGAATTACATTCCTTCCTTATCTAGATGTTCTTGGAAGTCACCTATCAAAACATCAGTCTTGTGTAGAAAGCATTAATGCTTTCTGTGACAGTAAGGATTTGAATGTCAGAGTGAAAATTATGAATTCTGATGTTCATTTTTAATCTTCTAATGGCAGCCATCTACAGTATTTGAGATTATGATGGGGTGGTGGGCGTGGGATTTTTAGGTGGGAGTGAAGAAGAGCTGTCCTATTAAATTGTTGGCAGGTTTTTGGTTTGGTTTGTTTTTTGACTTGACTGCTTATCCTGAAAACATTTTAAATGAACACTAACCTGAGAAACCACAATATTAATGAGCTTTACTTGAAGTTAGCCTTAAAAACTCTGGGTTCCAGCATTCAGCTTATTAGAAAACATGGCACAATGAGTTGTGAGCTGGACTCTGATGTGTCACTGCTTTTGAGATGCACTCCGCTTTCTTCTTTCCTCTTTCTAGATTTAACAGCTATTTCAGGTATTCTTTGAAGTTAGTATCTATTACTGTTGGCATTTCAATGCCATATGATTCTGCACACAGCATGACTTAATCTTCTGTTCTGAATCTAAATACCTCAATAAGGTAACCAGCTCACAGGAACAGCACTTAGGTTTTGTTAGTTAGTAATTCAGAATTTTTTTAAAATATATTGCGTATTCACTGCCTTCTCCTTCCTCCCCCATCTCTCTCAAGGTCTCCCACCATACTGCCTGTAAAGTCAGAAATAAAGCCAGTAATTTCAGATGCAACACCAGAATTTGGAACTCTTCAAATTTACGTCAGCCAGCAAATTATAGTTTTGCAGATGGAAAGCTTTCTGAAGGAAATGGAAAGATGAACCACAAGAGATGTGGTATAGGGGTCAAAGCAACAAGACTGAGGCAGAACTCTTCAGTTACTAATCCAGGTCCTGCTTCTGTCTTGTCTTCATCTTCAACAAGTGAAATTTTGTGCTTGATCATCAGATTTATTAAAATGGAAAAATAGTGTTAACTTACTGTAACAGATTTTGAGAATTATTATTAATCCAAATATGTTTTAAGTGCAGTAATTACACAAAATAAACCAAGATAACTATTGTTTTTTATAATTTGTGATTTTTAAACAATAGTGTCATTGAAATGATTGCATTTGGTGTTACATGCTAACAAGTTAAATTGATGGGAAAAACTGTGTGTCTTTATGAACCTGAGTTTTGCTTCAAGTGTATACTTGAAGCGTTATTCCTGGTAGAATGTTATTGCTTGACCACAGTTACTGAGCTGTCTTTAAAATCACCAATGTGATAAAGCACTCAACACTGCAGAGGTAAACAGGTCAGGACTTAATCCACCCCTTACCCTGTGGGCAGGTGAATGATTTGCATTTTCTATTCAGAGTGTCAGTACCAGGAATCCATAACGTTGCAGCCTCCTGCTAGGATTTAACAAGTGAAAAACTGTTACAGGAGTTACCTCAGCTCTTGAGAAGTGTCCTTTGGAGCCTTGCCTGTCTTCACCCCCACTCCCCATGGAAAGATATTAGGCACAAACAAGAGAGTGCAGCTTGCCCAAGTTGTGGATGCTTCTGGTGAGGCTGCTACTAGACTGATGATCCCAGCCACATGCGTTTGGTTTGTGTAAGGCAAATACTACTCTGCTGTCACTGCTATGCTGTGTTTACTGTTGCTGGAAGAATAATATTTGGAGGTGTGAGTTTTTGTCTTGGCTATTTACTCTGCATCCTTCAGTTGATTGAGGAGTTTGCAGAAGTTCTGATTCTCTGAATGAGTCAGTTGCTTCAGCTCACTGTAAGTTTGTAACCCTTACATCATATTTTTACACTTGAATTTAACGATACTGTTTTATATGAAGAGTTTGAGTTTTCTTTAAGCAATTTCTATAGATAAATCCTGTGATTTCTTTTTTAATTTTTTATTCTGTATGTAACTTCATAGTGCCTAGGTTCAAGGTGGACCTCTTTTATGGAATGTTTTTAAGAGGGGCACAGGTGGGAAAATGGGTTCTGTTCTGAGGTACCTGAGGCAGTGCTTGTGCTGCTGTCTTGACCAGAATTGGGCATAATTGTGCAAGGATCTAATTTATGCAGACTTTTTTTAACTTCAATTAGTTAATATTTTTGGTATGACAGAAAATGGCACTCAGCCACATCATATCACTCAGAGGAGACTGGTTAGTCATAAATGTCATTTTCCCATAACATTTACAGGAACTGGATGTTCTCTAAAACAATTTTAACACACATTATATACAAAAATAAATGTCTGGAGCTGCATTTTCATCCATGGGCAGAGTAGGCACTGTGCCTATCTCTTATGCTAACCATGGCCTTATATTATCAGTCATCAGCAGTGGTAAAACTGAGAACTTTCCATACTGCCATGCTCACTTATTCTTTTGGACTGAAGGCATCCTACTCATGCTGCCAGCCCCTGGATAAGCTGCTCAGTGGCCACTTGCTCATAGACAGGTGGAATTTGTCTGAAAACTTGATTATGCACTCTTCATCCTCAGTGTACAAGAATTTATGTGCTGAAATTTTTCATTTAAATGACATAGATTAAACATGGTAAGTTAAATAAAGATACTTTAGTACTGAATGGCACTGTTAGGGAAGACTGAGAGTTTGCCAGTGATTGGAGGAATAAGGCTGGTTATAAACAATTAGACAAACATTTCTCAGAAATTATATAGGGGTGTCACTGCTTTGCAGGATTCAAATTCCATTACTTCTTGAGGGTTTTGTCTGTTCACACCCATAAACCATACACACATCCTCAGACAAAAGTAAGCCCTTTTTCCGGTGTGCTTATTTCCTGAAGAAGCTCTGTGTATGTTTAATAAACTTTGAGTGTTTGAGACTGGGCTTGGGTGGCACCCCATTTCTTCTTTTTTGTCAGAAAACTTAAACCTGAATTGCAAATTTAGCTTGATGTATTTAAATTTTCCTTGATGCTAAGTTGCATGAAGCAGTGCAGTTGAGGCTTTTTTCAGATTTTCTGATACAGTTGCAACTTTTTCTAATAGTCAACTCTGTAAGTAAAAATATTACCAGCAATAGTGTTAAATAGAAGTTCATTTTGAAGCTAAATATGCATCTTTTCCCATAGACCTGCTAATATGAGGGTGCCCATTTTCTCTAAGATGGGCTTGGCCAGCACTTCATGTTGGAGGCAGAGGTGAGAGAGATGGTAGCAATGCATTGTGGCAGGGTTAACTAGCTGAACTTCGGAGCTACAAGTGATAAGAATCCTGCTAGTTTCCTGCTTTTCACTCTGTGACCTTTGGAATTGTATTGGAGCTTTTCCTTATGCATTACAAATTACTTCTGCATACAGTTCTAGGTACTGAGCCTCTATAGCTCTGGTGACTTACTGACCTGGCAGATAATTCATTTTCTTGCTATCTGTTGTAAACCTGCTAAGTGTTTGGAAGTTGTAGTTTCTCCCAGTAGGCCACATAGACCTGGGAGCACTTGGTGAATTATCTAAAGGTACAGCATCAATGTAAGTTTTGTCTAAAACATGTTAATCCTGAGCCAAGGTGCTCTGGTTCAGCATTTAAGTCTATATGGCTTCTCCAAACTGAGCCTCTTCAGAGAGGACTAGCACATTGTTTTAGATTACAGGACAGGAAGCTACATTGAAGACCTGAAGATGATAGTTTGAAAATTTTTTTAATAGTTCTAACCAAGGCTTACTTCACAGATTTAATTCACACTTCAATAGCAAATGATAGTTTAAGTAGCTTCTTCACCTGTGATGAACTGTTTACTGAAGAAATCTTTTACTCACAGGTCTGTTGATTATGATGTGTTGAAGTAAGATTTTTCCATTTTTGTGCAGCCTTGGTTGTTCACCGTGTTAAAGATCAAATATCCTGCTTAAGAGTAAAAGAAATTGTATCCTTTAGTCGTATGTCCACTCAGAGTGCCAACAGCAATGTTTAGGGTGATTGTGGTGTTTTGGGTTTTTTAGCTACTTGCATGTGTGTTCAGCAGCTGGAGTAACTTCCTTGCTTTGTAAAATTAATGTTTCTCTATTTCCTAGGGGAAAAAACCCTAAATTGTTGGGATTAAAAAAGTGGATTTAACTAGTTCTAGCATTTCTGTGATCAATGATTTCTTAAACTCTTTTTAAATTGGTCTGAGCAGTCGTCCTAAACCCAAGAGAGATGCTAACTTACTTTTTCCATCTTTAGTTGTTTTCTAGTGTTCTTTGCCTTTCAAAAACTGTCATAGGAAAAGGCTTTTTTAGGAAAGAGCAGGGTCACGTGCATGTACGCTTCCCTTGTGCCTTCTTATGAAGACTTTGAGTCCCTTGTTCTTTAAGGAACTGTGAATTCAGTTGAACATTCTGTGCCTTGTTAGTGTAGCCCAAACTGATTTATAACTCAGTATCGTTATTTCGCTACCTGCCCTACTTGATCTCTTTCCTTGCCTCTTGGCTGATGGTCTGTGGTATTCAGGTTATAGTTTCTTGTTTCAGATGTCACTGAAGGAGCTGTAGCATGCTTTCATGTACAGTATGTTTCTGATGTAATACATTTCAGCTTTTATCATTAATCTATAATGTGGTTTCAAATGCTGAAAATAAGAGTTCTCTCTAGCAGAACTTGCAAATTGTTTAGTTAACTGCTTTAATCTAGATATATGAGAGGGTCATTTACAAGTTATAAAGTGTTACCAGTATCAATTTCTGACTCCTCCCACCCAGTTAATCCTGACAGAAATAAGGAAATGTTGCTGTTTACAGAGACGACAGTAATCCTGTATAGCTCTAGGTGGCCGGAGGGACCCAAGCAGGGGCAAGAAGATCCTTCCCAAAGTGGCTGCTTCTTTGTACACCAGGGTACATTCTCCTCCCTCCTCCTTTGTATAGTTTAGCAAGGTGTGTAAGCTTGACTATTCCTGTCAGCTGTTGCCTGCTGCTTTGCCAAAGGGAAGCAATGTGTGAATCTCCCAGCAGCAGCCTAATGAGCATTCTCCACCGGTTGGTGTCGTCCCCGCACCAGCCTCGGAGGCAGCTATTTGTCATCAGGAATTGGCCTGTCGTGAGTGATGCTGTGCTTGCTGACTTGGCTGTAGAGGCTTTCATCCCCCTGCTCTGCTTACTCATACACATGCAAATGAACGTGCTCATTTCTACATCTGATCTGTCTTTAGAAACACAGATTTTAGAGGTTTTAGTGCTGCCAAGGTTCCTGGTGGCCTTTTCATTGAAGACAGTTTGGTGTTTAGTTTTGGAATTTAGTCTTTGGCTGCTAATTAGAAGAACTTTTCTCTTTACATGAGAGAGTATATAGAAGTATTTTGCAAATTAAGAAAAATGTTTCAGATTTAAGCATTAACACTTGACCATTGCATTTTTTTTCCCACGCCCTCCTACATCCAGGTTAGTGTGTTCCAATACTGAGTTTCAGATATTTAGGTTAGGGGTTGGCTGCCCCCAATGTGGCATTGTTACACCCTCAGGTTCAAGTGACCAATATAAATCGCTTTCCTTTTTTTTTTTGGTACGATACATTTTTGGTAACAGAATGTACACCTCAGAAAAGCCAATGTGCTTGACCAGGGGGTAGCATTTTGAAGTTGAAAACAAAAACAACCGTGGCAATTATTAGGCTTCTTCTGAGAAACCTCTTTGTGGCTAAGTAGAATAGAATCAAGTTTGGGAATGTGAAAGGTGATGTTAGGTTCAGGTAGGCCGAACTTACATGTGATAAAATTTTAAAATTTATTTTCTTCATAATTAGTCTTACTCACTGAAAGCTGTATAAATTGTACCAAAAAAAGATTAAATCCATTGAAAGCTGACAGAATTCAGTCAGCTTTAACTTAACTCTTAGATAGTTTTGTCCATGTGCTAAAATTCAATGTGTAATTAAAATGTGAGTTTTATGAGTGCATTACTTTCTATTTTTAAGCAGCCAGTTTTATGTGGGTTTTTTATGGTAGTAGCTTCATGCTGCTTCATTTCACTTTTAAATTTTTTCTTCATTCCCTCACTGTCATTGCGATAGTTGCTATGCAAACACTAGATAAGCTTTGTGTCTCTCATAAAAAAAAGACAAAGTTTTAAATCAGCTGTCTGCAATGAATTTGAAAGAAAATGCTTTGAATATTAGGTTTAAGACAGATTTTAAGAACTCTATCCATCATTTAAGTGCAGTTTTTGTGTTGCTTCCCAGGCCTTTGGAAATCTATAAAGGATAATGAAGTCTGATGTATTGTTTCACATCCCTGACATGTATGCAAGATGAGTGTTTTTCTTATCAGGAGTGGATTTTTCCCATCCACGTTTTCAGTCATGTTCACTAGAGCTTTGCGCCCTACCTGATGTACGTCTGTAAAGCTTTGGGAAGTTTGGGCATCAGCAATGGTGGTTGCAGGCTCTGGTTTCTCAGCTGCTTTGAGGATGCAGCATGAAGCAGAATGGCTCAAATTCTGCTGCTTTGCCTCAGCAGCCACTCTCTGGTGGTCACCTGCCCAGCCTGAGGCTGAAGCCAAGCAGCTGTGTTACACCATCATCATCATCATCATGTGCATAATGAGCTGCAGCAGCAGGCGTGACTTCTGCAACAGGCAAGAAGTCCATGCATTTATCAGCTTGAATGACCAAGGTTATGGTTTTGAGTTGTGTAGCAAGGTTGGGTTGAACATTCACCCCCAGTATTTCCCTATTGCTGTTAAAGGAGGGTTCTGTGATGATGTTGCTGGGTGTTCAGCCAGCATTCATTGTTTGCATGAACGTTCACCTCTTCACATCACATCAGCCCTGCTGAGGAACTGGTTTGGGAGGTGTTTTTCGTTCTGTTTTTAACTGGTGGGTACAGACTGCCTCAGAAAATGTTCAAGTACATTCTGCTAGAAATTGTGAACACTCTGGATGAGCTGTAACTGCCTGAGAGGGCACCACTGGTGCATGGGAGTGAGCACAGCTACTGAACTTTGGGAGCATCAAGGTGCACTGGACATGCAGTCAAAGTGATTTTTGTCTTGCTGACAGAAAACACAGCAAACCTCAAAATCAGCAAAAGGTACTGAGAGGTGTTAAGAGTCAAAGTGTCCATTACTTCACTTAAATCACAAGACTAGGCACTATATTTAGAATTTTTCAGCAGGGTTTTTTACCTTCTTGGAGCTGAGTAATACATTTTAGTGAATGGTTGAACTAACCAAGCTTTCAACTACATCAAGAAGCTCAACTTAAACCCTAAGGGTGCCATGGCAAAATATATTCAGTATGAAACAAAAACTTTAAGCAATTAAAAACTATTACTATGACACAGGTTCTAAGTTCAAATCAACTTGGTGACAAGCTAAAGTGTTGAGGGAAACTATTAATGAGACAGAACAACAATTATATACAATGGTTTTTAAAGATGTGTCTTCCTACATTGTAAACCTCTTAGGTTTTTCTGACTTAGATATTTTAATTGCTTTTTTAACGAACTTTATTCAGGTAGTACCACACTCGGGATTTGAGAACAGCTGCTTGTAGGAAAGGTCCAGAGGAGCTGTAATAGCTCAGTTGCCCATGCCATGTTTACATGTGGTAAAGAATTTTTCCTGAAGAAAAGTAGCAGTTTTTTAAGATCTGCCACAGAAGGAAAACTCACCAGGAATAAAACCAGGCTTTTTTTTTTTAATGCCATGATAAGTACAAAATTGGTAATTCATCATAGCATTAGGTAAATAGTATGAAAATTCTGTTGCTCAGCACAAATCAAGAAATAATTTGATTTTCCTACTACTGATGAGGAATAGAAACTATCCCTTGTATTCTGGATCAAATCTCTAAAAATTCTGCTGTCAGCAGATGTTTGTCAGTGGAGGAAAGGGAAGTGACGGGAAAGGAACAAAGGGTCAATGCAGTTTGATAGGAAGTTGACTTTCATTTCTGGAGGATATATTTGTTCTTAAAATGTTTTCACATTGGATGTTGTGAAAATTGCTATAAAAATTTTAGATGAAGAAATACAATTGTTTAAGACTGAGTTATGTGATGATTCTTTTCTTTCACTGTGTCCTTTTACTTTTAATTGAAACTAGCATTTTAATGACTTAAAATTAGGAATACCGATCAATTAATACCCAAAACATGTTAAGAAATCTGATCTAATAAAGGAGTGTAAAAGAGAGATGGAGGGGGGAAACAGCAGTGAGGCAGTTTAATCATTATACCTCCATCTAATTATCTTGGAGTTTTACCAGTATAAATGAGAGCAAAATTGGTTCTGTAAGTATTAAGTGAAGAATGTTTTCTTTTTAATCTGAGGAAGACAGACTATGAGAAGTAGAGTTCTGGCTTTTGATAGATGTTATGATTTGTTTTAGGCTAGCAGTATTCAGAGTACAGATGCTATTTTAGATACTGCTAAAGCAGTAATCAGTGATAGAAGCCACCCTTCTATGTTGGATCTGGATTTAAATGGTCTCTTACCTATGGGGGGACTTTTTTCTTTTTTCTACTTAGTGCTTCTATCAAATTTATTGCATGCGTAGCATTCCTGTTAATATTTTTTCTTTGCCATATTGTAGTCTCTTGACTTCTTCAGCTCATGCTTTCTACTCAAGAAACTCTTTTTGAGGACTGTCACTTAACTTTGGTTCCTAACACATCTGTTCACAACGTAGCTAAGTTTTCTACTTTATAACTCGACAGTGGATATTTAGAAAACTAAGTAACCATTTTTAAGCTGCAAGGACTCTGCACATATGACAGAATAGTGAGCTGGAAACTTTTTCAGGGGCTCAGGATACTGATACGGGGTATTGTTTTTGTACTGTGAAATTACATTTGTTCTGGTTGCTAGGATTCTTTTCATTCTATATATACACTATACAGTGCCCTCTTCCCTGATTCTCTCAACAGAGGTATAAACTTCCTTGTTACAAAAAAGAATATGTTGGAAACGTGGATGTGACTGTTATCTGATTGCCAGGTTAATAATACACAGATACCTGAATTATATTTGAAATGAAATTTCTCTTTATATTTACATTTTTAGAAGCATGTTGAAAATAACTGCTTCCTATTTTCTCCATGTTTAAAGCAAAAAAAAAAGTTATGAAAAATTTCACACAAGATATTTTGGCTCATCCTTTAAATCCGTGTATGCATGATACTACAACAATGCATCTGTTAGTACCAGCTTTGATTTTTCCTAAATATGTAACTGAACAAAGATTTTGCAGGATTTAAAACATCAAATAAATGGAAAAAATAACCCTTACATCTCTCCTAAAATTGCTTTTTTTTTGTACTAAGGAAAAGGAGACCCAAGACTCAAAAATATGTTTTACTCGTAAGAAGAGTTCAAAATTCAAGGTGTTAAGGTCTAACTTTTCTAACATTTTAAATTACACATAGAACTCTGCAGAGCAGTGCTCAGTAGTTCTAGTTTGCAAGTAGGACAGTACAATTAACTTAATTGCAGTTGCTCCTATGAACAAAGATTTGACAGGGTTTGGTCCTTAATCAACGGGGAGGACAGTCAGGTGTGAATTATAAACACACTGAAGTCTAATCTTCCAAGGTGCTTTGTGCCTCCTCAGAGCTGTTTATCATTCCCTGTGTCCTGGAGTTCATAGCTGCAATACTGTTGAACACCTTGCAGAATAAGCCTTGAAGAGAGCAGCGTGCTTTCTGATCCTCACACTCCTCATCTGTTTGACCAGGATTAAAAGTTTTTTTCATAAAAATCTGACAGTTCTGCCCTCTTGTGATTTGACACTTGCACGCAAGACACAGAAGAGGGAAGCAGTGTGTATGAGTTGAAAAGTTTGTTAGTAATTAAACTAGTTGCAATTCTTTCTTTTAGACATAGCATAATCTTATTGCAAAGTAATGTATGTGGAAATTTATACATCCCACTGAAAACTACAGTAGAAGTTGTTCAAAAGGATAGTTAATGCTTAGAGCCATGTGTGTGTACATGTCTACTAATATATAGCATATGCATGTAAATGCAGCAGAAAGAGAGGCAGTAGCTCTACCTAATATATTACAATACTGTTGGACTCCTTCCACTGCTTTAAATGCAGTCATGATTTTATCCGACCATTTGGAAAGTGTGTGTAATTCATAACTCTCTCCTTTTTTAATGTTACATTAATTCCTCGTCTTTTGCCTCTGCAGGAATTGTTTTAAAGACAGTTTTTAACGCTTGAAATAGTCATCCTATATATGATTCACCAGACATCTTCTAGATCTCCTGGTGCTGTTTTGGGGTATTTCATTGTTTCCCAGTTCCTCGCCCCTCCTTTTTTTTTCTTTTGGAAGTGACTTTTTAAAAAAAGGTATCTCAGCAGGAAAAAGCCAGAAGCGCCAGTGCTTGCCAGAGGAAGCTTGCTTCCCACCCTGTGCCTTACCTTGCGCTGGCGGGCTATAGCAATCCCGGCTGAGGCGGTGCTGCGGGGCGCTGCGCGATGCCATCGGGGCTGCTGCGAGCATTCCAGCGCTATCCCAGCGCTATCCCAGCGCTCCCGCGGAACAATGAGGGATGGGCGCGCGGGCGGCCCGAGCCTATGCACCATTACGTCAGCGCCTCGCCATATAAGGCGCGGTGCAGCCCCGCCGCGCTGCCCGGTGCGCTCCGCTGCGCCCGCTGCCCGGGAGCATCGGCCGCCGCCGGCCAGCGGGGCACCTCGGCCGCCTGTGGGCCGCTGGGCTCGGCCACCGCCGGGCACCTGAGCTTGGCCACCTCTGGGCAACTGGCCCGGCCATCTCTGGGCAGCTCGGCTCGGCTACCTGTGGGCAACTCAGCCACCTCTGGGCAACTCTGCCCCGCCACTTCTGGACAGCCTGGCCTGGCTGCCGCTGGGCAACTGGGCACCTCAGCCCCCTCTGGGCAACTTGTCCCGGCCCCCCTCTGGGCAGCGGGGCTCGGCCCTGGGCAGCCGGGCTGGCCCTTGGCAGCTGGGCAGCAGGCGCTGGCTCCGGCCGAGCCCCGCGCTGTGTGAAACATTGCGTTTGTCCTCCAGCTCAGGGCCAAGAAGAATGTGCGGAAGGTTTGGGTTAGGGCAGTTCCTCTCTAGCACTGATAATAAAGTCATTTTAGGTTGTTACTGATTAAGTACAATGTTTTCCACTTAGTCCCGCAGCCTAGGGTTCGAAAACGGAAAATCTAAATTCCAAGCCATCTTGTTTAATTAGTTGTTCTAAGGGAGCTTTTTCTGTTGGATGGGTTTTTTTCTTTTAATTTTATTATGACAAAAAATGCAACTTTAGCTGAACTCCTCTGAGGGGGGATATGAACTTTGAGCCTTCCTTTTTTTTTTCCTTCTGTAAAGAGTCGGGGTCCTTGGAGGATAGTATTTTATTTCCTGATGATGTAACTACAAAACAATTCTCTTAAGTGATGATGGGAAGGCCAGATGAAATCTGATTTTTTTTTTCTCTTCAATGTTTTTTCTACAAACCCCTTTCCTTTTTCGTATGTTTGTGTTTCAGCTAACACAATTAAGCAGTCCAACCAACTATTTTTAGTAAGAAGGTCTTGAAGAAATGAGTTGTTTGTTTTAATATTTAGGAAAGAGGCAAATAGCCAAAAAATAGGAATTAGATTGAAGAACTTAAACCGTATCTCTTGTATTCCCTGTCCTTTAGTGTACACCCTGAATCAATGCTCTTGACACAAGAAAGAAATACTGGAATTAGGTACAAAATTTGTTATTGAAAATCCACTAAGGGATAACAGGAGTCAGTGAAACAAACTCCTTTTATGTTGGTGTGTAAATCAGACCATTTAAAGGCTTTCTACAGTATTGAAGTAGTAGGTGCATCCACAATTAATTTATTTGCAGCATTTGAATATTAATCTTCATCTCTGTAGCTTAAGCCATTCTCTGCCTGCCTTTAGTGTGTTTTGTCATATTGAACATAATGCTAACACTGAGGCAAGTTACTTATTTGGGGGTGTTGTCTGTAGGTATGAAGACAAGTGGTGATTAAGATGTTTGCATTTAATTAACAAGACAGACATCTTCTAGCTATCTTGCATATATTTACCCTGAGTATAGCCTGAAAAAGGTACTTATTGTTTAGTTGACAAATTCCGGGCAACCCCTTGCATGGTTACTGAGTAAAGACTTCCTTGGAACTCTGCTGCTTATTTGCATGGGTGATCTTGCTGTGTCCTCTTTGTAAGTTTCTGAGCAAGTTCCAATTTGGGTATCCTGTCAGAAGACTTTCAGATTATTTAATACTAACCCTTCCCAAAAGGTTTTGGAGATAGAAAACATCTTATTTGAATATACCAATGGACAGACCAGGATAATATTTCATTTGCTGTTCTAGGGAGAGTTAATAATCAAATCCAAACAGAAGCAAAATAACCTGTCCTTTAGCCGATACTGGCCTATTCAGTTCCTTGGCTAATGTTTTTGAGGCTAATAGTTTGTCTAGATTTTATCAAAAGCATTATGCCAATGTGGGTCATTTAAAATACAAGCTCATGTAGGTGACCTTGGTATGGGAAATATCTTCAGCTACAAACTCAGCCTTTCTGCTGGGACTGTTTAAAATGGCAGGACAACTGAAGGTGCAAGGTGCTAAGGGCAGGCTGTGGAGGTACTGCTGTACCCCCTTCTGATTTGCAGGAGGAGTTAGGGGAGTTATTCAGTGCAAGGTCAGTAGGAGTTAAATGTGAATGCATCTTTTTTTTACATGTATCTATGCGAGCATAAATATATAAATCCTTGGAGGTGAAAACTACTGTTTCTGTCCTGGGTTTGGTTTTTTTTTTTTCTTCCCTTCCCTTTGCAATTGTTTTGGTTTTTTGCAACTTTCCCTTCACCTGCACACACCCTGTTTCTGTAGTCTATATGAAAATTTTTGTTCTACCACATGAAAAAGTTGTTTTAGGCCATAAGCAGCTTTGAAGAAGAGGACTTGTCAAAAGCTGGTAATCAAAAATTCATCCTCACAATCTAGTTCTATTCTGGAGTTCCAAGGAACACAACTCAGATAGTGCTGGTGATAAGTTTATTGGTAGTCTGGGAACAGGGAATAGAGAATGCAAGTCCTTCTGTTTATAAGTCTGTGTTTACATCTGGGGATGGCCAAAATACAAACTCCTCGTTTCTTAATTCCTCTCTGCAATACAAAAGTGCACATCTGTGACCTTCTGCAAACCAGCTTTATCAAAGAGCATCAGCTGAGTGTATAATGACCTGACTTCCTTCTTTTATATTATGACTTAAAGGACATTGTGCAGTGCTACCCAAGCCCTGTTAGGGGCTTGGATATTTTATTAAAAATTCCAAGTTCTGGACTACTATAACATGAAAAAATCATTTTTATCTGAGGCAATGAATTGAGTTGCAAAGGAGCCTTCCTTTACTGCATTTTTACAGTTTCTTTCAGTATCTGTAGGTGGAATCCTGGCACTGGTGAACTACACTGAAGAGGGAAAAAAAAGCCTTTGGGCAGGCAGCTATGCCTGTCTTATCCTCCATTACTCCTTGAAAATGAATTTTGTTTCCTTAGTTACTATACATGGTTTTGCACAGAATTGGTGCATTTGCAAGTATTGTGACAGCAAAAGTTGATTTGTAGATTGTGGATTTGTAGAAATTGGAGACCAAAAGAAAATCTAATTAAATCATTGGTGCATCTCCTGTCAGTGCAGGGCTGCTCTCTGCAGTTGCTTGCAGGGACTTTTTTCTAGTTGCTGCTTATCGTTTTGTATTGTTCTTTGTGCCCACAAAATCTTTCAAGATTTTACTTTAGAAAAATAGAAGCTGGGAAGATGGAAGATTATATGAGGCCAGAGGAAGATAGGACGAATAAGCTAGAAGACTTTGAGGCAGTTGTTTAGGCTTTATCTTAAACTATCTGAATTCCTCCTGTTACTTCCATTGTTAAACTTCTCTTTTTCTTCCCATGGCGTTTCATAGCAGCAGTTCCAGTGTCCTTAAACCCACAACCTATCTATTGCAGCATTTGACCCCTTCCTTTGGCCATTTTGTATCTAAGATAAATAAAGGAAATTAGAACTTGGGCCTGAGTTCAACAAAGCACTTAAAACATTGCCCTGTGTATTTTTGTTGAAAAAGGAAAGGACTTCAGCAGAAGTCTGATTTTAATGATATATTGAAATGTTTGGCTGAATCAGGCTCTTGGTCACATTTACTTCATGTAGATATTGTTGAAGCTTGAGGCTTCTGAAATTCTCCCTAGGGTCTAAATCTTTAGGTTACTTTCATATTCCAAAAATAAACATCTACTGAAGTACAAATACTGTCAAAGCTTTTATTAGTATTTTACATTACTTAGAACAGTTTGCTTTTTTGGAGGTGATCTGCTTAAGTTTTGAATGTGATACCCGGAGAACTGAAACGTACGCAGAGTTGACAAGCTGAATTTTATTGCCTTGCATAAATGGGAGCTGATATTTAATGTTTTAATAACTCATGTGACTTCAAGGATTTTTCTCCACTGTGTGCTCAGCCTTGTCTCTGAAATCTGTGGGAGTTTGGACATTACTCAGTGGAAGAAGATTCACTCTAATTATTTCTTAAAGTAGAAAAGTTTTGAAGGATGCTAATAATCTATCTTTGTTGTTTCTCCTAGCATTATGTTTGATGATCTCTTAGATTTCATCCATAAAGTGTTTTAGAGTTTCATATCCTAACGTATAGACTAATTTTTGAGTATTGCAAAGAGAAATTTGGAGGTTATTATGGCTTATTTACAGTCTGAAATGTACTGACAACTGATAAATGCATGTGGAAGGCAAGGGATAGAAGCAGGGGCAAGTTCTAAAGATAACATTCTTCAGATTAATGTGTCTTTTACTATGGACCATGGGTGGAAATAGATTCATATCTCCATTACTCTGTGGTTTTAATTTTTTTTGGCAGCAGGGAGAAATATTTTTTCAAACTCTCCTATTGTTTACAGATTCCATTATTCTCCCTTTCTTTTTGCAGATACAAATAAAATTCCTAGCCAACTATTATGGATAATTAGATTCCTTTATGTTGAAGTTGATGACTGCACCTCTCAACTATTAATGGCTTCTAAGGAGAACTTGCAAGTGCTTCATATCTGCTTGTGAGATGGCTTTATTTTGTATATGGGACTCAGGGAATTTTTTATGAAAAAGACAACTTTTTGCATGGCAGAGTTTATCATGAACAAGGATGGATAGAATTTAATTTGTATGCCTTCCCCTACTCTATATAAACCATACATATATAGCCAAGTAATCTTTCCTCTGTGATAAAATGAGATAATGTTCTTTAGTTCATGAAAGTTCTGTACAAGAGTGTATTTTAAGAAGTTTGGGGTTGGAGGTTTGTTTTGTTTGTGATGGGTTCTGCAGAGAGATTTTTTTATCAGCCCACCCCCACCCACAAGTATGCCTGTCTAGTTGGGCTATTTCTGGAGGCACGACAGTCATTTCAGTATTAATGCAATAGCAAAAGTGAATTGTAATCCTGTGAAGACTTAGGACCTTGGAAGGTGCTCAGTTTCATGTCTGTAAACAGGCTTGAAAGTAGAACATATTTTAAATGTCTGCCTTTAGTCACTAGATAGCAGAAAAAATGGCACTGTACTACTTTTCTTTATCCATTTCCTTTGAATTCAGTCAAAGCAAGATTCTTTTTGTAGAACTTCAGGGAAGTGGTATGGCTGAAACATTTTGAGCTTCAAGTCTGATTCCACAGGAATCCCTGTCTCTTTTTTTTATGTATTAATCTAAGCTGTGACTTCAGTCATTTTATTCAAAGTGATCAACTCCTTTTCAGAGCAGTGTAATTCTTGTTTGAATAAAAACTGTGCAGGTTTGTTGACTCAGCTTTTCACACTGCCATGAATTGAACATGGTGCCAGTGGAGGATGTTTCTTTCAAAGCTTTGATGATATGAAGTGAAAAAGTAGATCAAGTTATTGCAGGCTCTTTCAGCTCCTCCCTGTCATGCACCATGTCTTCCTTTATGCTTTTCCTTTCACATCTCTTGTTCCTGCACTTGTTGCTCGGTGAGGTGTTCCACCAATGGCTTGGAGGGCAAAACCTAGTACACAGGTAGAAGGGATTTGGCATTCATTGCATTTCTTGGGAGTTGCAGGTTTACAGGAGCCTCCTGAGGCCATTGACTACTTCAGGAGCACAAGCCTGTCAGGCACACAGTTAGGTGAGTGTGGGCTTGAATGCAGCATCAGAACTGGAAGAAGGCTCATTGGTGCCATTGATTTTATGCAAAGTGGAGTGCAAACCTGTTATGCTTTATTTTCTTTTTTGGTGGTTAAGTAGAGAGAATCCAGAATTAAAATGTATCATGAAGTCTACATGTCATTGTTATAATTCTGTTGAACAGGCTTCTCTTGCCTCCTACTGATTAACCCAGTGAAAACAGAGCTGTTAAAGAGCTTTTTTAAAAGGGAGTAAGGCTGTAGAAGAATGACTGTGGATGCTAAGGAAGGTAAAATTTGCAAAGAGAGAAAGTACTTTTTATTGGGCTGCCTGCATTAGCAGAGTAAAACACAAACATGCTCTTGGGCCTGGAGGCCTTTCTTTGGGTCTTAAGATGCTGCATCTATGTTACAAAATCTGTGTAATACCAGACATATTTTCTGCCTTGATAAACCCCCCCTTAGGATTCCTGGTAAGAAATACATTCAAAAAGGCTTTTCTTATTCTCTGTAATTTCAGTAGCTATATGTTAGTTCCTGTTTAAAGCACAATGCTTCAAGTTATTGGTGATTTTGGTACCTGTTCAAGGAATATGTGTTGAAATAACGCAGAGGCAAATGGATCCTATACAGGCTGTTTTAGATTGTGGATTCTTAGGGATGTAATGTAGCTCATAAAACTTTGATCCCTTTGGGATTCAGAATTGCTGAGCTATCTGATGGATTCATAGTTTAGAAATGTGACTTAGTTGTGCGGTTCAGTTCTCTGGTCTGGAAAAGTATTTACAGGATTTCTTGACCTCTTAGGGTATAGTCACATGTAGCTCTTTGTGTTAGTCTTGCCCACAGCAGGTACTGTTCAAGGAGTCTCTTGGGCTTGGGGAAATGTATTTAGCAGACTCAGACACTCCACAGCTCCAGAGTCTGCAACAAAAATTTTACAGAACCCTGGAGTGAGGAAGGAGAACAAATACAAAAGGGTATTAATTTGGCTTTTTTACAGCAGCTGGCATGAGACATATCAGCCTTAAGAGCCATTACTTTTAACTCAGCAATATTGAAGTTGTGTCATTATCTGGGAACACTTTTATTGATCTCATGTCTCCGGGTGTTATGTCAACAGGATGGACTATTACTAAGAAAGTCTTCTAGGAGATGAACTAAATGCTTGAATAGCCTACAGCTTGCTTCATGCTTGAAAACTGAACTAAAGCACAAAAAAAAGTGGTTTAAGGAAATTCTCTTCCAGCACCTGAAGGAAAGTCAAAATTTTCTTTTAGTCCCTAAAATCTTACGCTCTTTAAACAGTCTTCCTTGCAACCTTTCCCACTGCTTTGTAGTCTGCTTTATTTTGTGGAGATTTTTTAGTTGTTGAGTACTTTATTTTTAACCTGTTTTGTTCAGCTACCTATTTTTAGTTGTAAGGAAGAAGCTTCTGTACCTTTTAACATTGTTTCCCCTGCGTAACTTGATTGAAAGAATTTTGAGAGAGCACAATTTCTGTCTTCTGTTTGCTCTGGCCAGTGAACTCAGGAGCTTCTAATACGAATATTAATATTAATTAGATGAAAGATACTTACAGTCCATACAAATTGCACTTATAAAGAGTGTAGTCAGGATGAACTGCATAGAATTGATTAAAGAGAGCCATGTGTTGGGCTCTAGTAGTGATATAGTTTCTTGTAAGTGAAATCTGTAATGGCATATTCTGCTATGATATCACATAGTACATTTGATAATTGCTGATAATTTATCTTATAAGCAGACTGTACAATTACTCAAGAAAAAATAAGCTAATTTCTTAAATGGATTCAACAGAAGAGCATTGATTTTAGTACTTTTAGGTGACTCTACAGAAGATTTAAGCACCGTAAATCTGTAGATCTTCGGGTTATTTACCCCCTGCCCCCTCTCCAGTAAATACAGAACTATATAATAAGTAAATATTTGTGCATAACTCTAGCCAGTAGTAAGGACAGAGGAGAAAAGTGGTTCTAGTTATTTTAATGCAGTACTTATGATAGTACTTATGCAGCCTTTTTGTGTTTAGCTTTTAAAATGATACGGAAATGTCTCTATTCCATTTACAATAGACAGAGGCCTAGAACTAGAAAGCAGCAAAAAACAAGTATATTTTTGAATTCCTAATGTATGTTCTACTGGTTAAATCCAGATCCAGTTGTGCGTGACCTCTTAGTTTGATTCAAGTTTGGAGCACATGAAGTTTGTTAGTTCTTTTCTGTTTCACTCTATTTTTCTGACTTTGTTTTTATTTCAAATATAGTAGATGGGCAGAGGCTATTCTCACGTAAAACAAATCAGTCCTTGATATTGCTGCTGAGCAGCAGCATACATGAATCCAGCACTACCAAAATAGGAGGAGTTATTTTGCTAGAAGCCCAAGATGTGTCCAGAGTGACATAAGGTTATACAGAGCTTGACAAGAATAAACACTTTGAGAGCTATAAAATTGCTTTGACCTTGGGGCTTGGGAACCTAAGTGGAGCCTTAACTTTTAGCTATCTGTGTGTATGTAAATCAAAGCAAGTCATGCCCAGAAATGTTGCTAAGTATATTTTTCTCAGCAGTCAGTGTGACAGATGGTTGCAGTTCTTGGAGCAGTTGTGGTAGGCATAGGTATCCCTGGAGCAGAAACACACATAGCTCAGGGGCTTGTGGAAACCCTGATTGTGGCTTTGCTCGTGGAGAGCAGGGTCTGAGTCAGAGGGAATTCTGAAGTGTCTCCAGATCTGTTGGGAATCACTCTGAAAAGTTTAGGCACTTTTGCACAAAGGAGTTCTGAGTGTGTGTGAACTTCAGTGAACGATGGTTCTAATGGATTTTGACTTCTTTCAGCTAGTTAATATTTAGAATGAATGACTGAAGGCTGTTTGTGATACCTTAGCTTTAAATAATGTCCTGGTCTATGTTCCACATGTATTGATGTCATAGAATTTGGGTCATTTAGTCAAACTCATTACTTTTGCTTTGATATTGGGCTTTCTTGGAAGCATTTTCTCTATTTTAGGTACTTACTAAAAGCAGCAAAGCTGCCCTTTTTTGGTAGTAAATTCCAACAGACTTCAGGGAATAGCATTAACATAGGTAATACAAAAAGAAATGGGGAATCACATTTGTGAATCTTTTTGCAAGTACAATAATTTGTTTATTTTCATAGCTGCAGTATAACAGAGAGACCAAATCACTTTGTGAAGTTGTTCGGTATTTTTTTTTCTTTAACTACTGTACCAGCTATTAACAAGTTTTTTTCTCTTCTTGTGCTATTCTGTTCCTCTCTCTGGTTTTTGTGTGCATCTAGGAGCCAAAACCAATAAAAGAGGCTAATGTTGGTCAGGTGAGGTTCCAGTTTGTCATGTTGGAAGAAGAAAATCCATTAGTGGGTTATTGGAAGGTGGAGGGAGGGCTGTGTGAAGATGCCAATGTCCAATGGAGTGACTGGGAAGGAATGGTTAGAGGCATTTTTAGCATTTGTACTGGAATGCAGGGAGGCTCATCGATTGCACTTTGGTTCCCTGAGGGAGATCAATGGGACAGGGAAGAGGTCCAGAATCGGGAAGTGGTCTGCACAAAATCTCAAATGCTTTTCACTTTGACATTAATCTCATCTTAGAAAGGGGAATGCCTGGATATTGCATTTCTGCATGGAATTATCTTAGAAACCTTGTGTTTCAAATAGGACCAACTTCTTACTGTCAATTGCATGGCATTGAGGACAGAGAAAATGGTCACATCTTTCATAATGAAGAAAAATGTTCACTTTGTTTTCTGGTAGAGTTTTGGCTTTGATTTTTTTGTCTTTGTTCTTCTGACCCCAACATTGTTCCATCTCTCTCATACTAATTTCTTAAGTGACAGTGATTTTATAATAGAACCTTATTGTTTTGGTGTGTCATTTTTCTGGTGAATATTTGAATATTTTACTTTCACTAAACTTTTCTTCTCTTTTAAAACCACTTCTTCATTGACTTGAACTATGAAAGCTGCTATATCTAAAATCCCATCAGGTGACAGTTCTTTTAAAGTGTATGTTTGTGTGCATGGTTTCATGACATTTATAGGCTATTACTGTTTCCACTTTGATGAACAATGAACATACCAGGAATGTACCGTGTGCAACATTTGAATGCAAATCCTAAGTTAAACACTTTCACAACTCTTAAGCTATGGGTGTATTGGTACAAGCTGGAATTCCACATCTTGTTTCTCTCTTAGGAATTGCACAGATCTCTTTGGTATTCTTTTGGCTGCTGCCTTTTGGGCATATGCATTTTATAAAGTTGCTTAAAGAAAACATTTTTTCTTTCTTGTTCATAAATGCAATTTGTGAGAGAATTTTGTTCCATTTTTTGAGAACCTGTAAATTCAAATGAAGTTGGGTTGTTCTGTGTGGTTTTTTGTGTGACTAGTTGGGAACAAAATTGTGATTCTGTTCTGGGTGTCAGAAAGTTTGTAAGTGCTACAGAGCAAGCAAACCATGAAGGGGGACACAGCTCTCAAGCGGCTGAGTGGTTCAGACTGAAAAGTGCTTGGGCTTCTGAATTCTGTGAGCATGCTCAGATGTTTTGTTACTTCCAGAGAAATATTACATCATCTTATTTGCAAAGTCACTAGGCTATAGCTGTCTTTACATCCAACAGAGGTCTCAAGTGGGATATCAAATACATGCATTACATAATCAGAACAAAGCCTTTATTGGTTGATTGTACCCTTAGGGTGGGATGCTGAATGGTAGTTGCATATGGAAGACATAATCTTGCAGACTTAACCATTTCCTAACCATTCTATCAGCAGCTGTGAAGTGAAATAATAGCCTGGGGATAGGATTCACTTGGGAAAAGTGTAGCTAAAGAAAATAAGATTTTAAATTGGTTTAATGAGTTCATCATCTTTCTGTAAATGCACGTAAATGTATTGAAACAAACAGAAAGAACCAGAAGAGTTTTATGGATATATTTATAGACTGATTTGCTGAACTTTCATGTGGTATAATTCCTGTTGTTAATGAATTCAAAGGAGGTAGACCAATTTCCACCCAGTCTGTGGTTTTAATTTATTGGAAAATGATCCATTTAAAAATACTGGAAATAATTATTTTTTTGGTTATGGAATATTAAGTTTGTCTTTCTAAGCTAATTTAAGTACTTTTTAGAGTTATTCACTTGTTAAGGACCATATGTGCAAAATATGTCCGGTGATTTTAATTTGTCCAGTTCAGAACTGATCTGGTTTTTAATAAGAACTTTTTTTGTGAAAGGTATAATATAGAGCTTATAATTCTCAAGCTACATGAAAGTGATACCAAAGTTTGGTCTTTTATTGATTGTCTTGGTATTTTTTGTGATCTCAGTCTAGTTTTAATGAACCTGGATTTCATAAACCAAATTAAATGAACAGGTAAGTCCTTACTCTGAGGGAAATGAGACCACATTAAAAAAACAAAAACCAAACAAAACCCCTACATTAAAAAATCTGAGCTTTATGTTATGATGATCTACATGTGATTTCCTGTGTTGTCTTAATGCAGTTTTTTTATGTGGCTTCAGGGTCAAATTGTACTGAACTTTCAAATTATTAAAGCTGCTAGTCAGTCTCTGGGTGTGTGTACCTTTGAGGCTGGAAGGTGTTTTTCAGGGAAAATGCTGAACCCAAGGCCATGGGTTTTGTTTCTCTCTTCCCTCTTGTGCTACTCCCAGACTAAATTAGGCTCCAGTATGAGTAATCCATCAATATTGACTTTGCTTTTGAGGCATATTTCTTGAAGAGTGGGAGCTGGTTGACAAGTTTTTTGTTATTGTGCCTGTCCCAACATATCCTTAGAAATAAAAAATTGGATTTGGTCATTTTACAGAATCCCCCCAGTTCTTCACCACATCAGTTTCAGATGGACAGTACTCCCATAAAAATCTTGAAACAAGATACTGATTTTAGAAGTGTTGGTCTCAAAA
The DNA here is from genome assembly GCF_037042795.1 of Molothrus aeneus. Lineage (NCBI taxonomy): Eukaryota > Metazoa > Chordata > Aves > Passeriformes > Icteridae > Molothrus > Molothrus aeneus. Next base: position 16,300,188 of record NC_089647.1, on the reverse strand, counting down.
TACTCTCCTTGATCCTTCAAGAACCACTGGGACAGGGTTGTGTATAGTACTGAAGATCCTCAAGTGAAAAGCAAGGCATATACAGCAGAATTTAAAACTTCCTTGTATTTTTGTCCAGTCACAGTGTAATTCTTTGGTTTTTTTTGAAATGCATACCCATTACAGAGTGTGGATGAGCACTCAGTAGACTTAATAAAGCTAATATGCAAGTTTTTGATGAATGCAAGTTTCAGCTGTTATCCATTGGATGGGCAATAGCTGATGTTTAGCATCCTACCAACTTGCTTTTCTTTTACTTATTAGCAGTTCTGTTTAGAAAAGTAGAGAGGAGAGGGTTGGGTGGGGGGTGAGCCTATGTGACATTTTCTCCCTGATAGTTATTCATGTAGGCATCTTTCTGTTTCAGTCTCCCAGTGATATTTATACCAGTGGGGGAGCAGACATTGGGACAAAGGATTACTAGTTAATTTGGGAAACTAAATATACATGTGACTGATGTGTTAAGGAAAACACCACCACAAACACCCTGCAGGTTTTGGTAGGGAAGCATCAGCCTGTAGGATTTCTCTTTTTGACTGTGGAGCTTGCCACATGGCCTTTTTGCTTTTTGTCCTCTGTGAATTAGTCCTGAATACTACTCGGAAATAAGTAAGGAGTAAGGAAAAGCATAAATCTACGTGAATTGCAGTCCGTTTCATAGGACACCTTGGAAGTAACAAACATCAAACTCTGGGATGAAAATTAGGCTTAAAAAACAGGTAAAATAACCTAGCATGTCCAAGAAGAGTCACTCAATAACAAAACTGTAAATAAAAGTAAGATGTGCTGGATAGTTCCCATTCTTAGGATAAACCTGTGTCTTTAAGTAACTAACAGTGGCTTTGCGAACTTAAGAAATTACCAGGTTTCAGGCTCTGCATCTCTGTTGGTTTCATTATGCTCTTGAGACTTTAAATGGAGGTAAAAGGTAATTCTGTAGTCTCTGATTATGTAGTTTAGGTAATTTTCTGACATTGGTTCCCTTTTTTTCATTTGGAAACCTCTGTCTGCATCTCCTCACATTAAAAACAAATGAACAATCAAAAAACCCCTAACCAAATGAGAAAAAAACAACCCAAGCACCTGAAATCAACCAACCAAAGAAATTAAAAACAAAACCAGAAAAATAGAAGATGAAGTATTGTCACATAGTGATTGTGATGCTGATAATCAGTGCAAGAGCACTGCTGAAAGGAAAATAATGAAGTTTTACTTTGATTCTGTTTAGTTTAGTAACATTTTTTATTACATGAATCTTCTCTTGAAGCTGGCCAGCATATCTACTTTTGTGCCGTTTGTCATCGAGTGATTCCTTTTGGAAACGCTTGGTTATTTTAAACCTGTTTAAAAAATGTATTTCTCGATGGACTCTTTACTTCTGTTTAATGATACCAAGGTAACTGCTCACTTCTCTTTTAGTGGATTCATCCATTTTTTCCCCTTGTATTAATATTTTTTTTTTCTGCCCACCTTTCTGAAGAATTATCTGTGTGATTTTAGTTTTTCATGGTCTTCTCTTGACAACAAAAACAAGGGCATGTGTAGTGTTATAGATGTTATTTGAGATGCACTACTCTGGAATTGTGAAGTGTGTGACCAAGCTGACCCTGGGAAGCAGGGGTTGCAGGGAGAGAGACTGCAAACCACTGCTAAACTGAGCAGTGAGTTCACATGAAAAGACTGTTGGATCACCAGTGTTGATGCTTGGGTAAGCGATTCACAAAGGAATCTTCCATCTGGAAACTGAAAGGAGGAAAGGTCTCTTTAAGGTAGCCTTAAAAAAAAAAAAGGTAAATAATTGCTTCTCCAGTACATGGCTGCAGCTATATATTTTGCAGCATGAGTCATAGATGGCTTTATAGTTCTATGTCCTCTTGCAAGGAAGAATAAACTTTGGAGAAGAGGAAGTTAAGAGAAAACAAGTGTGAACAACTGCTAATGGTGCTCTCTCTGGCTCCATTCAGTCTGCTATTCCATCATACTTGAAGGGGGTAATTCAGAGATTCCTTTCTTGGCATGTAAGTGGCAACATATGTTTGAAACAGTGAGTGGAAAATGTAGGAAAAAAATGACAGGCATATGGCAATAGGAAGGCAAGGAAAAATTTGTTGCCCTAACGTTAGCCACATAATTGGTACACTTAACTTCTGAGGGACTGATTTATTTAAAGACAAAAATTTATGCTCCATTTATTCAGGTTTTCTATATGTGGTCTTCATCTTACAGTGCCTTCATAATTTCTCTGCTCTCTGAGGAAGTGGAAGGTGGTAGGAGAGGTTCAGAGCCTCAGCCAAGGAATAGAGGGGGAAACCTGGGTGCAAATAGACAAACCAACCTTCATTCATATTCTCATTTTAAAAGAGGAAGAATTGAAAACCTCCTTTATTTTAATATTCAGTTTTATGCCTTTTTTTAATTTTTACCATATTGAGTTAGCTAAAATGGTTATGGCTTAATGCAACATAATATGTACTGCTTAATGAATGGAATAGCTGTCCTGGAAACAGCAATCATCCAAAATAGTGTTTCCAGCGTGCAGTACATGCTGGGGTAACTTGCTGACTTTACTCTGAGAAGGGTTTCTCCCCATGCATACATCTGAGCACAATTGTAAGGAAAATGCAGAATCTCAAACTTTAAGTGATGGAGAGAGGATGTGGCTAGTTCTTTCTGTTTCCTCAGTCAATTTTGTGCCCCGAGTTGAATAATTCATTTCAAGGGAGAGTGTTGTTGGGAAGGTCAGGCTCAAACCTAGTCTTGTGGAGCTTCTGATGACATGTAAAATGTGTGTTTAGGAATGCTTTTTGGCCTGAAGCTGAGAACTCTACAATCCAAATAATCTCAAAAAATGCTTAGGAGGAAACCAGTCTTTCTTTCTGTTGAAAAATGATTTATCAAAACCCTGGGAGAGTGTCTCCCACCATATTTGCCTTCAGAAATGTGGCCTGTTTTCTGAAGAGTGGTGAGGCCTTTGGAGAACTGTAACTTGGCAACTGATTGGTCTTATGGCCTTTACTCCATGGGGATCTTAGTCCTTGCATGGAAAAGGAAAATTGACTAGATGACGTTTTAATTTTGTTCATTCTCCTTTCTGACCTGTTCTGGCTCTGGGATTTTATGGTCTAGTGGTTTAATTTTGAGGTGCTAAGTCTTATGTGAGATTATAAATACTGGTAAATTGATTGCATTATGCTAGCAATTGTAGTTTATTCTGGGGACTGAAGGGCAGATGCCTTACCAATCTTATTTAAATTCAGAAAGTATGCTTCTAAACTTCTAAAAACAGATAAAATCCCAGCTCTAGCTTTTTAAAAAAACAAAACCAAAACAATGAAATCAGCCTCCATATTTAGTATTGTCTTAACAAGTAACACTGAAAACTTGAGAAACCTGAGCTACTATCTCTACCAGAGTAAATGACATTACAAATACTGTCAGCAAAATGAATTAAAACAAATGTTTTGAAAGGAAACCTATTTATGTTATTCTGGTTGTCACCCATGTTAGCAGAAAGCCAGGAAAATGCATGTGAAATTCAAAGAAATCTTTGGAGTTAAAAAGGAAGAAAAGAATTTCTATGTAGAGAGAGGAACCTGTGCAACAAAAATTACTAATGTACTGCTTGTTTGGGAAGAAAGAGGAGACATTTTAAAGAAGTTTTAGGAAAATTGTTAAGTATTTTCTACTTGATAGTTTCTGTATGTCTTATTTTACTTACATGCAAATGCGTTCAATTGCTGTGTAATTTGTTTGGGTTATTTTGTTTGATTGTTGGCTTTTTAGTTTAGTAAATTGACTTTGGCGGAATCAGTTCCATGCAAACAGAATCTTGCAGATGTGTGGACTACAGTGATGCAGGTCAGAAGGGACAAGGACATGTATCCTTTCTATGAGGCCCTGCCTCTTCATCATGCCTCAGTTTGAAGAGTGCATTTAAAGAGGTTTGTTCTGCTGCTCTGGTCATGTTTTGGTTTCTGAGCAGCTAATGGTTAAGGAGAGAACTACATTTTGTATTATAAATACTTCAGCTGATTTGAGTTTTCCTTGGATTGGCCATTACACCAGCAAAAATGCTGTGAGGACTTGTCATGTTTGATTGAGAAAGAGCTTTTTGCTTCAGTGCCTTGGCTAAAACATACACCCTGTGACCCACTGTCAGGTGTCAGAAGGGAATCAGTGCATGGCCTTATGTCATTGTTCTCCACCACCATGTAACTCTGGTCTCAAGGTGTGACATCTTTATGTTGTGGGATATTCCAAGTGGTTTGTACAGCTTTTTAAAGCAACAGGGTTGTTGCTTGTGTGTGTGCTATGAGTTGCAGCCATCCGGTAGAAGGGCAGATTTCAAAGGGACACGTGTGGACTGCTTGCTGGGTATGGAACACATGTGCACACATAGTTATTTCTTGTGAAATGCTAGCAGTGAATTCATCCTTTTCCCCTTTCTTTTTCTTGAGTTGAACAGAAGTTCTACTGTTCCATTTTACTTCAGTCACCATATATCAAATGCTGGAGGAGAGCCAGCCACTGCTGTCATCCTTCCCTGACTGAAGGTTGAAATCCATGCTTTTATGCCACCTATCTTTAGATAAGATCCACCAATATCTTGTCTTTTCCTAACAAAGTGATAAATCCTTCTTTAGGATCCTGTTCTTACCAGGAAAATTGGCAATTAGTTGCCCTGTAAAAAGTCACTCTTGTTATTACTGAACTATTAGCTTCTTAAAATATAGCTTTGGATATTTGAAAAAAGCTTTGTGCAGATGTGTAGCTCTGAGTTCTGTGTGTCTGACCTGTGTTGGTGCACAGCAGTGGATATGAACTGTTTTGAGTATAGTTGCAAATTTAGTTGGATTTGGATATCATGGTAGGGGTCAGTCTGCTTTTTTTAATGCTGAGAAGATGAGATGTTCTCTTAGCTGCAACTTCTAATAGGAGTAGATTTGAACTTCTTCAAAATTCTTTAAATCCTTTTATCCAGTGTCATTTGAGTTGTTTTTTTCAGTCTCAAATATAAGCTGTACTGGGATGAGTTTCTTCTCTGGGTCTTGGGGATCAGTAGTGTTGTTTACTTCCCCATCCAGTCTGCAGTGCTGATGCTGCTGTAGATTGTTTTCCATGATGAAATTTTGCCTAGAGATGATTAGGAATTGCCTACTCTGGATAGCTCTCTGAATAAACTAGAGACAACAAATCTAATGCTTTGTGGTTTATTGCAAATTATCATTTGAAGTTTGTAAATATTCTAAGAGGAGGATGCAACACGAATAGAATAGAGATCCTATGTAAATATTTAGGCTTTAAAGTCTAGAATGTCTTCTGATGTTGTTTTATACCATTTCCTTTTAAGCAGAATGTTTGTATGTTTTTAAAAGATGTAAACTCCTAGGATGTTAGCTTATTAATGTTGAGAAATTAAAGTGTGCAAAATACCTTACTGTATACTAATGAAATAAATATTTCAACAATGTAAATTGATGACAGTAATTGAAACCTAAATGCACTTGAGATTGTGGTCACCAGGACAGGAATTTTACATTTCTGATTGATTCCTCCCTGCCTGGGAAAAGGCATTACAGGCTCCTTTCTCTTTGCTTCCTTCTAGGAATTCAAAATATCTTAGTTTTTTCATATTGATTTATGTGTAATAAGGGCACCAACAACAGCCATTGCTCTTTCATAGTGACTTGGAAGCAGAGAATAAAAAGATTTGGAAGGCACGTTAGTACACTTGTTCTCACATAATATCAGGACTCTTGGCATAGGATGCTTTACAGAAGTGTAAGAGGCAAACTGTAAGCATGGACAGAATAATTTGTTCTATAATAATGTCTCATTTTGATTTCAAATCAGAAATACGTTTGATTTCAAAATAATGTTTTTCCCTTGTTTTTCATGCATTCTGCTGAATCCTCAGAAACAAAAGTCAACCATTTCAGTGCCTTTATTTTGCATCTAAAGGATCAGTAGAATTTCCTAAACTTTTGGGCTTAGAAATTTCTGGTTGAAGTGTCATAATCTCTTTATCAATAAAAGAAATAAGTTTTTAAATGTACTTTTAATTTTGGATTTACCCTGTTTTTATATTAATAGAGGCTTTCTTTTTCCATAATGCAAGGTAGAGAACAGTTCCTGAAGAGCCTTCACTCTCCATTCACAATCCTTTGTGTGTGATGCATTTGATTGTGTCCTCTCTTAACATATAAAACAAGAAATGGTGCAGAGATGAGTGAATATATAAATGGTGCAGAGATGAGTGACTATATAAATGGGTATGGAAATTTCACTGGCTATGGATGTCTCATTTGAAAGGTGGAAAGCAATAAAGAACATCAGACGTGCGCATCTATAAAATAAAATGTATCCTAATATACATATGTGCAAAAATATGAGTGTGTATATATGTATGTGTGTATATATATGGACTTTGGTTCACCTACTGCATTAATGTCAAATTCCCAGAAATGTGGTGACAAGAGAGGACCATTTTAGCTCATGTCAAGACAATGTGCTTTAGTAATTTCTCCATCCCTGGAGGGCTTATTAAACACTAAACAAAATGTCTCAGAATATAACTGATTGAGTGTTTTAAATTATGCCCTTTTGTTTGGCTCTTGGCCAGCTGCTCATTGCACGGGGCTGTGGCAAACAAAACCTGTAATTTACACTGACAGTATCATGCAATTCACTCTGCAAGCTTCTCAACTCAGAACTTTTATAAAGTAAACATTCAAACAAACCTCAGGTTCTTAATGTAAACACATTTTGTAACTCTAAACTTAGCCAAACACTTAAGAATCAAATAGGGGTTGTATTTTTTCCCCTTCCCATGAAAATGTCATTATATATTTTTCCTTCCTTTGCTGATAAATAGGGATATCTCTACATGAGTAATGAGAAAAGACAGCAGTAATCAAAGAACCTTTTTTCTTTCTCACATTTCTTCTTTTTTTAACTATGTGACATTGGCACCTAACTGTTTTATTTTTTACTACCAAGCATATTCTAGTGAAGACTGACACAAATTCCACTATACATGGCATATCTGCTTATGACATTCCACTTGGTCCAAACTCAGAATGCAAAATGCAATTTAGTAGACTTCTATGAAATGTATAATTTTCAGGTATTTCTGTGATTTTGCTGTTTGCCTTTTTTCCCCCCAGTTTGATTAATTCATTTTCTTTCAGGAGGGTGTTTCCTTAAAACTGAAAGGTGAAGTCTAAATGTGTAGGCAGAAGTAGAATGGTAAGAAATCTGAATGGGCAGATGCTGTAGATGTGAAACAGATAAGCTGGATCAGAGCCATTGGTTAATACCTGCACACGTGGGAGACATACTGCAGAAGAAACTGTACTGCAAGTTATTGTGGTGTAAATAAAGAGCCAAGGACAGATTTATCCTGAAAATTGCTTCATCAAAGAGAGGTTATGGAAAGGAGTAGTGACCCAGCTACGTTATCTACAAGTCATCACTTTTGGAGTGGGATTTCAGTGTGTGTAAAGATGCCTGTCTTTAGTCACTTGAGTGGAGCTCTGTTTCCATGGACAGCACTGGGATCTTGAGCACCAGCCCCAAAGTTGGATGGAGGCATCTGAACAAAGTCCCCCACTTTAGATGTATAGGCTGAATCCTGCCTTTAATGCTAAACATGGAACAGAGTTCATTTGTTGTTTCTGAACATAATTTACAGCTACACTCAGGAGCAGAGAGGGGACATGAGCAGTAGGAGGACAGAGCTTGCTCCATGTTAGGCTTACTAGGTAGTGCTGTGATGCACCTGTCATAAGATCATCTCATGTAAGAATGGAGAAACAGTAACATAATCTGAACAGGAAGAGAAGGTTGGGATTTTTTTTGAGCTGCTACCAAAACTACATGTTTTGCCATAATGATGGCAAAAATACGTACTCTTTATAGAGCTAATGACAAGAGCACAAAGAAATTTCAAGGACATTGAATTGAATGGTTTTAATACTAAGAACTGAAGTATCTGAGAACAGATGGATCAAATAGAATAAACATATATAAAAAAAGAAGAAACCAATGCACAAGACTTGCATATGAATGTCTGCTTAGTATATAGCTTATGAAGTATTTACAAACTCCGTTAGCATTCTTGTTGTTTGTACTCTTCTTTTATGTGTTTGTTCTGAATGCAATGACAGTAAGTAAGGCTGGGCAACTGTAATGACTTACAGTGTCATCATTCCATTTTATGCAGGAAAGTGAGGAGTTTGTGAGAAATAAGGAAGGACTTCTTGAGTGTCATACAGCAAATCATCAGCTTTTTTCTTTCCCACTGAAATTATAAGTATTTGTAGCTGAACAAACAAAATAACATGAGAAGTTTCTTAAATAATTAAGGTGGATGTTTGGATGCTACAAGGAAGTGGAATGGTGTTCAAATGGTTCAGGATGGATTTTTTTCTGCATTCCTGATCTTAGTGTCATCTTGTGTTGGGATCCAAGAATTCCTCTGTCCTAATTCTTGAGGATATTTCAGTGTCTTAAATATTCATTATATACGTTTTGTCTAATTGCTCTTTTATTTGTGTGCATTCATTTGAAGAGGACTTGTGATATGTTCTCTCCAGCAGTTTTTGAGATAAATGTAATTGAAGATATTTTTAGTATTTTTCTTTTAAAAACAAACAGCCTCTCCCTTTCTTCTTGGAGGTAGGAGAGCTCTGCTTTATTTGGAATAATTTTTAAAAGCCTAACTGTTCCCTTGAGCTCAGCATCTTTATTCCTCTCCCCATTATTTTTATGAACTGCTGCATGCCTTATTTCGTTGGGAAGTCTGGCTGTGGCTCTCCAGGAGGATGAAGGCTGCATGCCTGAACTCTTTTCAAACTATGACGCCACGTGCTAGTACTTATTTCTTACAAGTTTGACTAAATATTTCATTATAGATCTTTTCAAGATCATGGGTTCCCATGATCTCATTCTTTGATTTTTAGAAAGAAAAGAAGGAAAAAGTGAAGGTTGTGATATTCTACAGCTATCCAAATATTCAGCTTTTGGAATGGCAAATCAAACTTCTGATATTGCTTCTACATTTGGGAGCAATAAGGATAAGTAGCTTTTTGTAAAAACAGCGTTATTTGTTGTAGAAAAAAGCTGGCTCTTTGAATAGTGAAACTAAATTAGTTATGGAAGTTTGTTTCATGACTGGTTTTGTTTTCTTGTCCAATAATTTGCAAGCTACAAGGTTTTCCACACTGTTGGGAGGAACACAAAGGTTTTCTGCAATATACACTTATCAAGGTCATACTCTTGCTTATGACCTTATCCTGGAGACTAAAAGATAACCTGTTTTCAAGAGCCCAGTAGACATTTAGTAATTCAGAAGATTCTTTCTTGCATTTTAGTTGAAGTTAGCTTATGGATGAAAAAATGGGATGATGATGGATAGGTGCACAGGCTAAGAAACTCAATTAAAATTGGCATTTGTAAAGATCTGTTTCAAACAATTGTATGTAAATAGTCAAACCCTCAAGGGCTTTTTAATGCACATTAAAGAGAAACATATCCATACTGGGAGAGGGATAAATGAACTGCTCTAAGCCCAGTTAGTCTTGCTTCTGTTCAGATACCAGGATTAACAGGACAGAACAGCAAAGCATTGCTTGAGGACAGGTAGGAAGGAGAGCAGACTTGCCACATCATTCTGCTTTTGCCTCAAATGGCTAGAGATTTTTGTGTTCATCAGATGCATGCCAGTTCTCTTTAATATAGTGTCTTTTCTTGTTAAAAACTAGTGCTTCCATTTCCTTGTCAGCTTAAGAACTCATCAGCTCATAGTTCATCAGTTTTTCATACAAGTTCTTTTAGAATACCTAAATTTAGTCCTGGTAAAGTGCTAGTAAACTTGTTGCTTTGTGTTGTACAAATTTGATTTAAAGCTTTTTCTACTACCAGTTTGGATTCAGATGGCTTCACAGACTCTTTCTCCATAAACAGTCTAATGTGGAAACCTCCTTGACTTCCAAAACATTGGAATCTAATGCTATTAGTCAGTCAACACAAATATAAAAGTGATTGTGACAAATGAACCAAATTAATTTAAACGTCATTGTTCAGAGGAGAAAGGTCTCCAGATTCTGATTTAAGCCCTTGTCATTATTTTGGATTGGTGATCAGTAGTGAAGCATTTATTTGATTATCTGTTCATATATGTACTTCAACTCTCAGAAGGTCTGGATATGCTTTTACACAGTTAAATACATTTCTCTTGTTCAGCTCCACATTTCTGCTTTCCTTTTTTTTGTTGCAGCTGTACAGCTCCTACATCAGCATAATCTGTTCTCTAATTTTGATTTAAATACTTATCAATAGTTTAATCATATTTCTCTGGATGTTCTTCTCACATAGTGTAGAAATATAAAATCACATTCTGTCCATTTACAACTGGACAGACTAATTTGGATTCTTGAAATTGCACAGGAGCCCTTGCACCCTTGTTCTTTGACTGTTTGGTTTGTAGGTTTGTTTTTTTTAATTCTGCCTGTTTGAAATGCTCTTTGGTTAGACAGAGCTTTGCTATTTCCTGTCAAACTTCATTAGCTACTTAAATGCTTTATTTCCAAGAATACAGAGTTTTAATGATTGCATCTCTAATTGCTGTGTCATCCTGAACTGTGCTTGCATCTGCCAACTTTCTGTTAAGTTTAAATAGTCTTCATCTTAATTTTAATCTTAAATACCAGTAGCCTGTTTCTGGGGTTTTTTTAGGTAAAGTTGTGCATCCTATTCCCAAAGTCTTCCACAGTCAAATAAAACTGAATTCTTTCTTTCTACATCATTTTCTCAGCTTATTTATGTAATATGCCTGTGATGCCAGAACCTGTGCTATGGTACTAGAGCTATTTCAAAGATGTAGCCATGGAGACAGTCTTGTTGTCAGGTGGCTAAAAAGCTATTTTTTTTCTCCAAGCACTTCAAAAATTCTTTTATATGTTGTTATTTTATCATTAATAACTCCTTCTTCCTTTTCTCAAAGAAATTCTCTGGATATCTGCTGTGTATCATAAAACCACCTCTCTTTGCATTTAGTAATCAGAATATACAAGGGCAAGATTGTGTGTACTGTTCTGAGACTCAGATCTTTGCATGTGTGACCGTTAAACAACAGACTTTAATGAAATGCTGGCAGTGAAATCTGATGTTATATGGAATTGGCTGAATTTTAAGATTGGTTGCAGACAAGAAATTTGGACCAAACTAATCTTAAAACTTGATAATCCTTATAAGCATATGTGGAAAACAGGCTGATTCATGTAAAATAATGTTTTATGTTGTGCAACTAGTGAAAGCTCTCTTTGGAATGCCTTCTTTTCTTTCTTTGTATTGGAATGCCTGCTTTTCTTACTTGGCACCTGAAGTTAAAGAAGATGGGAATTCACAGAGATCAGGATCTTGAATGTGTAAGATATATTCCTTTGATAACATTATTGAGTTACACACCATGCTGTTGGATATTTGCTCTTGCAAGAAATGATGCATTCCAAAGTGCTGTTACAAACCTCCTTACCCTCTGCTACACTGAGGGCTTAGGAAGCTAAATCAGCTCAGCATTTGTGCCCTTCCATAGGTTCAGTTCTGTGTATTTCAATCTTCCTTTATTTCTAGGCCAATGCTACACTCAGGGAGACCTAAAGCACATAGAGATGATCACAGCAGTTTTCATTGTCTTTTCAGGAGAATGGAACTGTGTAAACTCTGACTTTACTCACTGCTTCTTCATTCAGAGCTAGTGTTGGCTGCTACATTGTGTTCAGAGACCACGAGAAAACTGGATTCTGAACCAAAGGCAATCTATATTGGGTTGATATTTCAATAACAGGTGGGGAAGAATAGCAATTAATAACATGGATTTATGGGTGTGGTGCTGCATTACAGTGGTGAAGCTTTGATAAGCTTTGATGAGCATGTTTACAAGGTCCTTGGAGTTTTAATAGAGTGGTTTTCATTAACTTTATTTATAACCTATAGTTTTTATTGGCTATACTTAAATCTAGCCTTTAAGGATTTTGGAGGTTTAGGGCAAACTTAGAGATATAAAATGTTAAGTAACTTTATCCAGTGAGTATGTTTATCCAAATATGTTGTCAAACTTCTCAATTTCCTTTTTAGAAAGCTAGTTAGGGACAGACTGACTCATTCTCCTGTCTGACAGAACACAAAGACATCCAGAGTTTAGCTGGCAAGACTGTTGAAAAAAGGGAAAAATTTTGGATTTCAGGGAGTGGGTCTTGCTTCTCAGTTCCTCAGTTGGATGCAAGATGAAATTTTGAAATGAGAAACATGTGAAATCTTGTCTAAACATTCAATAAATTATGTCCCAATTTCCTGATGACTTAAACGCAAATTGTAGGATCCACACATTCCTAAAAGTCTTTTTAATAGTAGTAAAATTATACATCAGAATAAGGTTTACAGTGCTCAGAATTTCCTGATAACCCTGACATTTTTAGCAGACAAATCAGAATGAAGGGAGAGGAAGGTGCATGATCTCCCTTTCTGCTAGGTTTTATTCCTTTTCCACAAGGTCCTCTGGTTTTGCTCAGACTATGAGGAGGAAGGAGGCTAGCATCATGTGTAAGGAAATGCAGGTGAGATGATAAACATTCCAGTTTACTGAGATGGAAGGGTAGTTCAAGAAAAACAGGGTTTAGTACCTGTTAGTACCTGATAATGTTTGTGGGGCATGTGTCTTCCCCAATGACTTGAAGATGCTGTGAATCAAAGTGATGAGGCTAAGGAATTTCCCTGTAGTATATAATAGCCAAAGACCTTGACTGCTTTTAAAAGTGAAGACCCCTATTTTAAGTCTCAGGTTTTTAATCAGCTCATGTAATTTCAAGCAAAACCGTAACTTGGAAGGTATTGGCAAGGAAGTAAATAAGGCAAAAAGCAGCTTTAGTGATGTGCTTTTGCAGTGACTTAAGTTGGATGCTGTCTCTGCAGAAGATGCTCAGTGGATCTTGGTCAGAGAATGAGAGCAGACCTGTGCAAGGTATATCTCATCAAGCTCATGAACACATTTGAAAACAACCATGTTTCTGGATTCAGTGAGTTTCCCTTCTACAACACAAAGGCAGAGTCTGAGAGAAGGTAACTGTTGCTAAGTCAAATCTGGCAGACATAAATCAGTTAACTGAGTAATTTCAGTGTTGTCCCTTTTGGACTTTTAATCTCCTATTTTGGGGAGGGGAGAGGAATAAAAGTTTTCTATGGCAGAATACTTCCCATGACATCTCTCAGTTGTCATCATGACTGTTGGGTTTGGGATTTTATCTGCTTGTTGCTGTTGTTGATGATCAAGTTATGGTTCAAGAGTCTAGTGCTGGAGCCTTCCCTTGTCAGAATGTCTGTACAAGCTTCAGGTTTTACTGGCCACGTTTCCCATCATAAACTTTACTGTGGGAGCATGAAGGGACTGGTTAATTCTCTGCCTGCTCAGTCTTTGAAGTTCCTTCAAGTTTCACCTCACAAGGGCCATTGTGTCAGATTTTATGCCAAGGGGTGTGCAGCTGAGACCTACCACAGAAGGAGAGTAGACAGTTCTCCATTTGGAATCATCCTGAAGCAGCAGACTTACCACAGCCCACTCCAACTCTCCTCCTACAGTTTTAGCTGCTATGGATCTCTCTGTTACCAAAATGGGTACCTCAGGGTTCTTTTTCAGTCTTAGCCAAGTATCTAGCATCTTTCAGTAGAAGTACTGTATTGAGCTGTTAAAGAGAATGAATTATTATTGAATGAATAGAAAAGTATAATTCTGTTTATGACAATGCAACTTTTATAGAACATTTCTAGGAAGATGAGGACTTTTCTGTATTTTGGGCATCTGAAAATTGCTGACACTGCTTTTAGAGAACAACTCTGTTGCAAGGGAGAGATAACATGGTCCAGTAGGTTTTCTTCTATCTACTCCCATTTGCTACTCTGAGCCATCCACCTGACCTGTGCCTCACCATTACACACGCTGAAACATACACAAGTCTGAATCACAAATTTGAAAGACCAGAGTTCAATATGTCCTTCCCAAGCTTTTAGATAATTTCTGTGGCTTTTTTCCAATCTTCTTAGTACAATGATACAAATATTGAATGTAGTTTTTCAATGTGTCCACACTCTTGAGCTTCAGACTCTAAATAGGTTGTGTTACCCTGTCACAGTGTGTAGTGTTTTTCTCAAAGGCTCTAAAATGTGCATTTCAGGCTCAAGAAGCAAAATAATGAATGTACGTGAAAATCAAAATTGCCATGGGAGAAGATTTTGGTGTTTATTTTTAGCAATTTTTTCCAGTAATCTCTGTTCTTAACAGATTTAGTGCTTCTGATCTTTTTATTTATTCTCTGTTTAAAATTACTGTCTCAGCACAGAGACTGAGGCTGAGACATTTTTCTTAAAGTGCTGCAGTCTCCCATGCATGGTTCTCTCATATGTGTGTATATAATACTCGGAGGTTCTTTAGCTCAGCATAAATGCATTGAAGCTCACAGCATGCCATGGGAAACTTGGTTGAGTTTAGATCACAAGTCTTGGTAACTGATGTGTGACCTGCATTCTGAGTTCTCATGGCCATTTTCTCCTGCCTGTTTTTAAGATATGAAACTAATTATAGCACATGTAAGTCGCTTAAATTTTTCTGCCACGAGAAAGATCTTAACTTCATTGAGATTTCTCCTCCTCCACATTCAAACAGGAGTACGTCTTTTCCCATAGCAATGGCTTTTTTTGGGAAAATTATGAGATTGTCAAGTCTTCTATCTTGGAGAACGATTTAGGGATTTTTCTGTCTGTCTGATGTGTGTTTGCTTTTCAAAGTTACAGTTACAAAATCCTGTGCCAGTTTCTCCCTCTCTCACAGCCCCACCCTGCAATGAATCAGAAGTGCACCCTGTCTTTTTTTGGTCACAGGTCTTGGTACAGTCATCTGCCTCTATTGTTGCTTATGATTAGACTTGTTGTGCTGTGCCACACATGGAGTGGTGCCCTTAGTCTTATTTGGAAATGTAAATTGGTGACTGGAGCGAGTGCCCCATTACTGAGGGCAGTGCCTCCCCATGAGCATATTTGGCCTGTGCTTCATCGCCCATGCTGGTCACTGCTTAGGTGTTGATTTACAAGAGCCATAAATATGCTGAGACTTGCCAGCTTAGAAAGGTCATCCCTCCCTTTGAGTTCTGACATGAGGGTTAAAAGTGCTGACCAGGGCCACCACCATGGTGGTAAAGGGTGGCTTTCCGCAGTTGTCCCTTTCAGAATTTATGTCCTTTTGCGAGGAGGGCAATGAGAATGAGAATCTCTTTCCCCACACATGAGGGGAGAGAGGGTGGCAGTGTAGGAGAATGTCCTTTGGCTAAGGTTATTCATTGTGCCCTCCCCATCCTCCCAAAGTGGGCAATGATAGTATTGGTTGCTAATAGTGATTGTGTGCCTGAAACAGTGAACAGACAAGTTGCATGCCCAGAATTTTAAAAATATTTAAATAGACAAATAGTCTATTTGTCTGTGCTATTCCACCAATGTCAGTAGAATTGCATGAGAAATGTTTGTCATCTAGATTTCACATCTCCTTGCTAATGACAGTAGGTGGAATAATTTTTAATTGCACCACTGATCTACAGAGAATTTCTCAGTTACATTAACACTGAGCCCTCTTTCTATTTGTATTTATTCTTGGAATTTTGCATTGAAAAAATATAATGTGACCTTGTTGGACAGTTTTGGGATCTTAACCCTAAATTCTATTTATTTGCTCTAAGATAAAGTATTTTTATCTTTCATCATGCACAAAGGCTGTTGTAAGCATCTTCAAATCCTTGAATTGTGACAAAGATTCAATTTCACAACATCTGTTGAAAGTTATGTAGTGCAACAGTACATAGTTTTCCACATACGAGCATGAGGTAATTAATCTGTGTACATCACTTCCTCAAGTCTCCCTTCGTGCCTCAGTGGTGTTATTAGTGGGACTGTCCCATTGGAGTCTAATGTAGAATAAGAATGTTAATGTTGTGCTTGTGGTGGGTCTTTCTTATTCACCTACAGAACACAAGATACCCATGAAAAAGGTCAAATGTACACAGATCTGGCATCCATTTCACAACTTGCAAGACATAGTCTCCAGCATATGTAATACATATAACTCATTGCCAGAAAGCTAAGAGGAAATGATTGCATTTGAGTACAATGCAATCTACAACAATAGTTCAGTGTGCATGAAATTAAAAACCTCTGGTAACACGTGTAGAATAAATAAATTGACAGTGTTTATTTTAACTGCAGCTCTCTGTAGAGATAAAGTCCTGCTTCTTATGATATTTAATTGGCTTCATTAAGAAAAATAGCAAATATTAATTATACTCATTCTTGCAGAATAATAAATTTTCCAGAGCTGGACATGGAAAATATCACTAATCCAATGTGTAAATGTGTTTGAATTAAAGTTTAG
Organism: Molothrus aeneus; assembly: GCF_037042795.1. NCBI lineage: Eukaryota > Metazoa > Chordata > Aves > Passeriformes > Icteridae > Molothrus > Molothrus aeneus. The sequence goes on along the minus strand of NC_089647.1, from coordinate 16,283,681 downwards.
CAATGTTATGTTGGCAACTAATACACTTCATCTTTTAGTTAAAATGGTTCCTTCTTTCCTTGATACCCTGTCCTGAATTTCAAGCACCATTTACTTGATCTACTGTGGGTAGCAATTACTTTCATCTGACACTTTAAAATAAACCCAAACACTTTGCCTAGAGCTCTCAGTTTCATGAAATTACCTTTCTTACCAACTCAAACCCTGAGCAGTCTTATAATCTCATTTATTTTGGTACAGTTCTAGTGTGATGTTTAGTCCATGTAATAACATTGCATTAGAGCATAAGAAGGTACAGAAGAGAACTGTAGCCTTAATTCAGTATTGAGTGTACATCCAAGGAAGATACAGAGAAGGCTGAAATAGCTAATGTGGAAATGATCAAAAAGTATTTTTTAAGTGAGGGCCTGGAAAATGATTTAATTATTTGGAAATATGGAAAGGTATGTTTGGCTTATTTGGGTGTGTGTGTTTGGCTTTTTTGTTCCTTTGTTTTTTAATATTTATTTTTCTTGGAGGTGCTACGAACACGAATTAGTGAGACTTAAATGTAGGAAGGCTCGGGTAAAAATATGTCTAGGTACAGCAGGCTGAGTGACAAGTTACCCCAGTTTTAAGAATAGAGGTATTAGAGAATTGTGAGGATGAAGCCAAGGGCTGAAGGATAAAAGACTGATTTCCTTCTGTTCTCATGAAGTTGGGAATGAGGACAGGTTGCTCATACGGTGAGATTTGTTGTTTTGGTGATGGCTGGAATATACTTGAGTCATCATCATAGAGATGATGCCTGACTTTGAGTTTCTGTGAGGAGAAGCGCAGAGAGTGAATGGATGAAGAAAGGACATTAAAAATAAATCTATGGAGTGCTATGAACAGAGCAGAGATGGACAATGCTAAGTTTCCAACTCAGAGTACCCTGTGGAACACTCAGAGAAATGAGCCGAAGCTGGAGTCACAGAAACCATGTGGGTAAGATGGCAAGGAAGTGCTGAATGTCATTTGTGCCCACAGCAGCCAAATTATCAGAGAAAGTGAAGATGGATTAAGTTCAGAGCTTTGCCAAAAGAAGAGATGTTATTAAGCTTTTATTGAGAGCAGTTTTGGTTGAACATGGAAGCCAGACCAGAATGATGCCTACAATAAAACTGAGGGAGCAGGTCTTTTGGTGAAGATGCCTGAGTTTGCATTGGGAGCCCAGGCAGCCAGCACAACTAACTTGGGGATGATCAGTAGTCAGCTGGACAAGGTTCTGAGCAGCCTGCTTTGACTGTGAAGTTAGCCCTGCACTCAGAAGGTTGGGCTGGAGGCCTCCAGAGACCACTTGCAACCTGTATCACTCAATAGGTTGTTCTGTTAACTGACTGACACTGAGGGTGGCAGCAGTTGGAGCAAAAAGCAGTGTTTTGTAGTGTTTTGTTAGATGAGAAATCTGCAGAAGTCTCACGTCTGTAGTCTTAGGTTTCATGGAAAAAGACCCTTATATTAGTAGATGATCCTTAACCTTAAGATCTTAGTAATTCCTTCTATACCAAACTGCAGAGTTTTGTGCTAATATTTGGATTCTGTGAGCAAAATTTTTCATAACTACCTTTAAAAATGTATTTACATCTCTTATTAGCAAACTGCTTTTTTTTCCTGTCCTCTTGAATAACATTGACCTCTTAACAGGTGTATCTTCGTAATACAGCTTTACCCTTTTTGTAGTTGAGAGTCTGTATAGAATATGGAAGGTTTGAAGGTGGAACACACCTATACATTGGGACATTTCTTCCTTTCATCCAGTTTAACTCTCAGGTACCTGTGATTGATTTATTTTCCTCATACCTTCATTTCCTTTCAGTAAATGGAAAAGGGGGAATCACTGTGCTTAGATAATATTTAAAGCTCCTTGAGAGCTGCAGTGGGAAAGGACTGTATAAGTGCTAAACATTCTACTATTTTGCTCTTTTGTTTCTTTTTTTTTGTGTAGGGTGGAGAGTACTAGGCATATGCATAAATACTTGTATACATATGGCATGTGTTTTCAAACTGGGAACATGCATATCTGGAAAACCTTCCAGTTTCATATTTTACCCTTGTAAAATGTTTTCTAAAACAGCAGCTTTTATTATTTAACTGTGCTACAAAAATATGGAATGTGGATAAGTGATTTTGGACAAATGCATACATCCTCAGGGAAGTTTCAGTGGACTCTGAATTAGAATCTGAAGTATTCTTCATAGTCCTTAATCCTGCTCTCCATCTTCCAACCCTGTGAAATGCAAGAGCTTCTAAACAAGGCCAGTAGCTTTCATGGTAGGATTCTTGAGGTGCACCTAGTTGTCTGTGTATCCAGCTTCTGGATTTATTATTTCTTACATTTCGCTGAACTTGGTGCTGCTGTTTCTTTACGTTTTAACAATAAAACCAATTTTTCCCTTCTGGACTCTAGTTGACTTGATCTGCTACTACTATGCACAGATTGTTTGTCTTGGTGTTCCTATCTGGTCTGCAGGCACACACAGAGAATCATTCATGTTGAAGTGCAGAAAAGACCTATTCAGTTGTCCATTTGGCCTCTTTTTCTCCCCAGATCTTTTCCTCATATGCTAGGAGTTTGTCAGGCTTGTGGCTCATTTGTGGCTCCATGCCTTAAAAGTGTGACTGAAGATGAATCACTACAATGACAGTAGCATAGTTTTATTCTTTGTTTGCTGGTAAATGTCTGTTGTTAGGAATGAGACTGGTCACTTTGAAGATCAGTCTTTGTCTCTGAACTGCAGCAAGACTATGGAGGATCAGTTTTTTGCTGGCACCAAGAAAAATACTTAAATTGCCTAAAGGGTTAACATTGAATGCTAATCTGGTTCTTGTATCTAGAAAGTTTTCACTCATCCTGCCATGAGCTTAACCTCCCAAATCAGACAACGTACAATTGCTGAGGACAGTCTTGTTGCCTTACTGTGAAGTCAAATTCTTGAATCATTAAGGTGAAGAGCTTTTACTGAGTCACTGAAGACTCTTATATTTTGCACAGTCCAAACTCTTTCAATGAAAGATGCCATCAATGAAGGGCATAAGGCAATACAAAGGCTGTAGAGATGAAGGGTTGTCTAGTTTATGTAGACCATGATCATCTCATAAATTCATCACTAAAATTTTCATGTAAAAATTCTTCAGTTCTCTTTTTCTGAGCACACAGGCAAGAGAAAGGAAGTGCTTCCTTTCTGCCTTATTTGAAGATATATCCAGAAGAGTTTGTAACACTTCGATCTAACTAATGATTTCTTTAATCTTGCCATAAAAACTTGTTTTCAAAATCTCAGCATCACTGTCTCATAGCATCTAAGTTTTTTTCCTTTTAATCACAGTCACATGTACCTTCTTTGGCTTGTATACATTGTATATCCTCCAAGGATATCTTTAGCATATGCCCTAGTCTTGCTCTTTGATAAAAGCAAGGCACGTCTTTGGCTAATTGAAAGTCAGGGATTTTGCTTTGAACCTGAAATACTGTTTGGAATGCTATATATCCATCATATAGAAGAGGATATTGCTTCTGGCTGAAAAAGAATAGTAAGTTCATTGGTGAATTCTTCCTGCTTTTTTTTTTTAACTTGTATTGGGGGTAAGCAAAAATTTGTGTCATTGCTTTATGTGTGAAACTTTTTCTAGAGTTCTATTTGTTCTTAATCCAAATGCAAAGTTTGCATTTGAGAAAATGCAAATTAGAGTAAGAATTTTCAAGTGGAAGAAAAGGTCACTTTTCCATGTCAGACAGGCTTATGTAGGGCAAGCTGTGTCTTAACTTGGTGAGTGGTTTTTTTTGGTTGTGGGTTTTTTTGTTGGGTTTTTCTTTTCTTTTTTGTTTTTTTTTTCTTTTATGGCAGGCAACTGTGGGGAGACCTTGATGGTGACATTACTTGGCAAACAATTTGGAACCAGCTCAGTAAGTGACATCACACTCCCTTAAGGTTTTCCACATAAAATACATGTTCAAAAAAAAAAAAAAAAGATACTTAATCTGAAAGCTATTATTATATCCTCTAAGGGCTCTTTAAGCACCTCAGCATTCCCTCTCTTCCCACCATTTTCCAGGCAGCTTGACTAAAAGTAGCAGACAATAGTGGTAAATGCTTTACAGTCTTCTTGGGAACTGGAACAGAGGTGGGGCAGAGGGGAAGGGAGAGAGGGATATAGAGAGGGGCAGGGAAGAGAGTTTTAATCCAATGTCTGTCCTGTTTAAAAAAATAAATGAATCACCCCAATGCTTAGTCTTTCCCTGTGTGCAGCTTTTCACAGTGTGAGCACATTGTCTGATGTAACATTTTGCCAATCTTAGCAAGTAGAGTTGTCTAGCTCTGCCTCCAAGAGATGAATATGTCATATTTTGAGGAGAAGACAGCAGAGATGAAAACTTCCCTTGATCTCAGGGTTTGGCTCCTGATTGATGATGATTCCCAAGAACAGTTCCTAGTATGTGCTTTTCTCTGTGTGTCTATGCTTGCCTGCATCTGTACACATTTTTCTGAGGAGCAAAGCATTTTCTTCCCAGCCTCATAGCTGTGAGCCATAAATCCGGCCGTGTGCTCGGTGTGTGCTGCCTTTGATGGACGTGCAGGAGAGAGGTGCAGCACACGGGGGAACGCTGCCAGAATACGTAGGACATGATCTTACACAGGCCAGGGAAAGGAAGAATTATCTGTGCATAATGTCAGTTTAGAATAGGCTTGACGTTCTCACACCCAAACATTTCCATCTGTTCCTAAACGAAAGGAAACTGAGACAATATTCTCCTATCTTCTGGGCTAGCTATACAGGGAATAGGAAATGTTCTTTGATTTTTATTTTTTTTTCCTTAGGATGTGTTCAGTTTTATTGCAGATTCAAGGGTGGCACAGTCTAAAGTGGCTTCTTTTAAGGACAGTAAATGAAATTGAATTCTTAATTCTTCTGAGAATTGGTATTGAAATTGTAACACTGTGCTTAAACAAGCTGTAGCACTTCTAGGTTACTCTTTAAAAATAAAGCTGTTTTTATGGGTTTTATGCCAACTCTGATATGAGACCTTTGTCATTCTTACTTTCAAAGCTTTCTGGACATTATCCTCTGCCTTTGCTTTCTCGCTAGTATTTCTTTGTTTTGTCCAAATATCTACTTTTCCTCATGTCTTTTTCTTCTGTCATGAAAGGCTGCATGTCTGATGATGTGTTCTGTTCCTTACATACTGCAGAGAGTACCAAGCTTCTGAAACACACTGAAAGGTTCACCTGCTTCCTGTTGGTTATAACATCATACATCTGCTTGTCTCCATGTATTCTTTGCAGTGTAACATCCTTGGTGTCCTGCAATGTGCTGAAGAATCTGCCAACCATTTGACCTACTTTGCTGGCTGATGGAGATGTAGACATAATTGTTTGTTAGAAGTCATTATTTATGTTTTCCCAGCTGAACTCTCAAAATATAATACCACAAGCATGTCTGATTTTTAGTAGATGCAAAATAAAGCAGAGAGAACCTTAGGTGTAATGTTAAATTGTGCATATTTCTTAGTACTATGGTAAGAGGTAACCTTACCTTTCACATTCTTGTTCCAGCAAGTTTGTAAACTCATCACTTTTTTCCATGTATTTGCTGTGCTTCCTCTTCTCTTCCTCTAGTTCATGCAGTGTCTGTCTGTGTGCTTTTTCCACCATTAGAAGTTGCTCCAGCATTCTTCTGTGAACTTCTTTCTGTTTCTCTACAACTTTATCAAGCTGCAAAAAGAAGAGAAAGACTCCTGAAGTATTTTGAAACTTTTGCTTTCTTGGACTTTCATTACTAAAAGTATTTTCAGAGCAGCTTAAAAATATAATAATAATAAGCCTAGTAGCAAGGTCATCAGGTATCAGTTTAATTCTGTCATTCTAATCCCAAAAAATTAGAAAAAATAAGGTACTGTTTTTCAAGACCCTCATTTGCCTTCCTTTCTTCCTCCTGCCATGAGTGATCCTCAACTTCTTTTAACTAATTAACAGATACTGTTCCCAGGGTTGTGCTTTTCTCATTGATCACTGTGGTAGAGAACCAGATGTCTTGGCAGAAGAAGCATCGTCCAGTGCTTCACACAGTGAACGACTGACTTTTGGTTGAGTAGAAATAGCTGCTTCACTTATAGCTGCCTAGGAAATAAGAGCATTAAATTGCTTTTGTAAGGTAGAGGTAGATTAAAAAGCAGTTTTCTGGTTTCACAATAAAGGCATGGTTGTGCCAAGAGTGCAGAACAATCCTGTCTCTTGTGCTGACTCTGAGCATAGCTCTGGGTTTCTGGAATAACTAAGTGCTGAATTTTTTAATAGTTAGAAATATTTATTTTTAATGGTGGCATTTCCTGTTATGTTCCTTAGATTGCACATGTTGTTGAAGTATTTTTCTTTTATATGGCACCTTTATGGCACAGTTTGAGCATAAAATTCCCTTCCTTAAGGATTTCTGCTTAACACCTGATCAGAGAATCATTAAGCTTGGGGAAAACTTCCAAGATCATTGATTCTAATTCTTGACCAAACACCATCATGCCAACTAAACCATAGCACTAAGTGCCATGCCCAGTCATTTCTTGAACAGTTTCAGGGATGGTGACTCCACCACCTGCCTGGGCAGCCCATTCCAATGCCTGACCACCCTTATAGTAAAAAATGTTCAATTTTTCTAAATATTACTATATAGTGATATTTTAATATAAATAATCTATTTTAGCTTTTGGCAATAACTTTTAATTTTTCTAAACCACAGAGATATTGGCATTACTGTTCACTAGGCTAATGTTGTTAAAATAACTCCACAAACTGAGAGAAAACTGTGATTCTGAAGATTCTGTTACAATTTTGAGTTCAGTGTGTGACTGAGTTGTACAAGTGTGTGTATGAAACCATGAGTGGTTTTCCTCCTTGGGCATTACTGATCTAGCTGAATAGTTTCAGGGAGGATCGCTGGAGGCCATCAAAAGATCTGGGAAGAGTCTGTATTTGTGACCAGCTTTGTTCCCTGCTTGTTCCCCTTTGGAGACTGCCTCCCTCATCAGGTCAACATAGGAATCCTTGTGTCCTTTTTGGAAAAGAGAAATTTTGAGCTCGCAGCCCAGTGCCTCCTTCTAACCACAGTCTATTCTAGTAGGTCAATCTGATTGTAGTGTTTCACTCTATTAATAGGAAAGAATTCACAAATGGGCAGTGTGGGAAGCAAAACTGGTTCTGGTTCTCTGATGTTTCCCTCACAAGGAATTGCATGTGCCACAAGAAACAGCGGGGTTTCAGATTCTTAGGGCCACTGCTTGTTTTGGACAATTTAATTCCAGGGAGTATGATTAATTATCTTTTCCTCATGTTTATTCACAGTTTGGCCAATAGAAATGATGACAATATGACTTTCTTGAATGAGTGAGGATATCATCAATTTCTGCTTAGGTTTCCAAATTTACCCCTGCTTATCTCACCTTATTTTAAATCTATTTATATTCTCTTATGTTCCTCCTAAATAATTGTTAGCCTTTTGTTGACACGACTGTGAATGAAGAAGAAAGAGCTATTCAGAAGGCTTTGAAAATGGTTTGAGTCCAAAATATTCCAACAAAAAATTTTTGAACCATTTTTTTCTGCACTTATGGCACTAGAGAGTCTTTTCTGTTGTAACACAGCTGAGCTTGTTTCATGCATGATCAAGAAATGTGAAGAAACCTGTGATTATTTGTTTTGCTGCTATTTTGTGGTGCTCTTACAGCAGATCATTAAGATTGTTTTACCTTGTTCACTGGTCATTTGTATGCTTACCCTAGCAAGGTGACTGCTTTCTGGAATCATGATCCTGAAGCAGGACCTCCCCTGGAAAAACATTTCTTACCTAAACCCTTGCATATGCAATCTCTCTTGGTAAGCAAGAGTCGCCTTATACAGGAATCTTTTGGCTGTGCTTTCTATATCTTTTAAAGCAGTTGAAAACTGGTTTGCCTTAAAAGGTCAGGTTGAGGAAATCTGTCCATTTTAATTTCTTCACACTCTCCCTTATATTACCAGAAGTGGAAATTTTAAAAATTGAAATCTTTTGTTCAGCTTCTAACTTCCAAAAAGATGTTTTATCAACCTTCGCACCACCCCACCACCCAAGATTTCAGAAGGGTTTTTGGAACAGGTATTACAGATTCATAAATGCCATCACCTAAGTTTCTAATCCTTTTTAAAGATGATGCTGTCAGGTGAATATACAATGTTGTCAGAAAGCAATCTGGCTCCTGATTTTTGACAAAATTCTGGTGCAGTGCTGCTTGCAACTACAGCTCTGTTTGCTTAAATTGATGTGAGCTGGGCATCAGCTTTGCCAGGAGTGCCTGCTGGTCTCAGCCCTCAGTGTGAGGTCAGGCAGGCTCCATGGGTGGGGTTGAGAAAGTAAAGGCATTTATGTGCATTGGACCACCACTTTGAACAAGTATATGTAAAAATCTGAGGAGATATGTAAATTGCTGTCATAAGAAAGCACTGACATTTCTGGCTACAGTCTGATAATAAATTAAATGATCCTTGTTCTGAACATGTAAATGCTTGATTGAGGTGAGGTTTAGTCATCAGCCAAGCAACATTACCAAGTATAAAATAGTCCTGCTTCTTGCACTGTTTGGTAAAGGATGTGGGACCTACCAGGAGGGTTTTATATGTTCTGTACATTTTGTTTGCTTTAGGGTACTTGTTGAATGGCTACAAGAGGTTAATTCAAGCAGTAATCTATGCAGCAGTATGCAAAAATAAGTTATTAATTCCAGGGTGCTGTTTTGTAGCTCTCTGTACTTTTGTAGCACAGTTGCACGTTTGTCACTGTTGAGATTACAACACTTGGGATTACAGGCTGGTGTTCAGGATGGGTGAGGTGTGTATTTAAGGCAGGGAGTTGAAGCAAAGAATTTTAAAATGGCAAAAAGAAGAGTAGGTCTCTTGGGGAGACCTGCTCATATCAAAGAGAAAAGTATGAGCTGCTGTATTAAAGCAGTTTGCGTGTTGCAGTTTTCTCCTGTTGCTGGGAGTAGAAGATGCATTTCTGTTTCTTTTAAGCATGCTGTCAAATCATTTCTACTGTGAGCATTTGGCTGTTATGGCTGGGAACAAGGTGAAGATTGTGAGCTCGGGAGGGAAGGGAGGAAGTGCTAGGACTGTCTCCTGGTACAGGTGGCTCATAAAGGAGAGAATTGGAGAGACAGCAATCCTGTATCACAATTGATGCACACACTTGAGATCTGTGTGTGAGATATGTAACAGGAAAGGGCATTTGGCCTTGTGACACTAGTATGTCCCTGTGCAGCACACCTTCCCCTCCCTGCCTGGCCACACAAAGCTGGGACTGGGACTGGGTTGCTGCACTTCCTTGTGGTTTGTTGAGAAAATGATGTGGCCCTCTGCAAGATAAGGGCACCTCCCTTGGGAGCAAGTTTGACTCTTGCATTTTCCCTGTGAGATCCTGTGGCTGACTCCCACGTCTCCAGCAGAGAAGAGAGAGAAGTCATGTGAACCCCTGCTGGTGTGAGATCCTCACACAGAAGCGTCTCCAGCAGCACTGGGTTCCTCACATTGCTCTGGCCAAATGCTAGGTCTGCCCATGCAGAAATATCCATTTATATGCATGCACGCAAGTTTACTCAGCCTACACAGTTCTTAGCTAAAAACCACAGAGGACTAATAAGCAGCAGTATAAATGTCTTCTGTTGAAAATTAAAGTGATAAAATCTTAATTAAGTGATTTGTTGTTTTGTTCTTGCTAACCATATGGGCTTTTTGCTAGAATTAATACTTGAACACGCTGTACAATACAATGGAAAATCAGAGGCATAGCCTTACGTAACTGTGAATAGTTGAGCAAGCTAAAAATTCACATGAATTTAATAGTTGAACTACATTTTGCCACTAACTCTTGACTGAAGTCAAACTAGGATGGTGAATCTCATACCCATTACATCAGAACTGAACTGTTCATCTTTCTCTTTTTAGATTGTTTTGTGTTTGGTGGTGTGCCAGAAGAAAATCCAGGGTAGTTACATTTTTTATCCGAAGTTCAGTGTAATATTATTCCTGTTAATAATATCCTCACAATCATTGTTTATAAATGTACGATCCTGAGTTTAGGATTACCAGAGATTTTGGGAGCACTCCTTCCCTTGCCTTTTTCAACCCTAGCTGAGCCAAATTTCCATGCAGATACTTGGTGGTCTCCTCCTGAATGCCACCTTGTCAGCAGTGCTGTTTGAGTCTCTTCCTGTGACTGACTTATTGGTGCCCTACAGCTGTGGCGGGCAAGTTGCCTTGGAAAGTTTTACCAACACTTAGCAGATATTGTGAAAACACAATTGAATAGCCTTTGTTAAAATACTGATGAGGGTGCATCTTTCCCCAAGGTGATAGGCAGTGGGATTTCAAAAATTGATTCAGTTTTTAATTATCCTTGATGGATGCAAAATACAGGCTTTCTTCTCATTTAACTTCTTTTAGAGAAGCTCTCAAAGTGGTAGGAGGTTCATTCTATTTCAAACAGTGAGGCAAACGATTTTTTTTATTTTTGGCTATATTATTGGGAAAGTTAGAAACCAAAATCTGCTTTCTGATGCCATGAAGAGAAAAAGACACCACAAATTCTGCAGTGTCTTCATCTTTACCTCTCTTTTCCTACATCACCATCTCTGATTTTTTTGATTCCTTTAAAAAACATTGTTTATTTTTGAATCAGGGAAAATTATTCTTATATTGTTATTCTGCATTAACTAGAATGTTGAATACTCTTCATTGTCTATTCAAGAGAAGTGGAGATTGATCTGAAGACAGATTTTTTTCACAAAAGCGGACTACTTCTAAATTTATAAACCACGCAGAAATGGAAAACCTTTTCAGGCCTTTGAATCAGAAACAAAACCAAAATAAAAGTCTAATTTCTTTTATGGCACTCAAATATAGGTGCTAACAGTAATCCTATCTGAATTTTTTTAGGTTGCAGAAAGAAATAGCTGTAGAGCAAGTTTGATTGAAAAACCTATTTTCAAAAAAAAATTACTATCTCCTCATGGCCAAACAAGAAATGGTTTTGGTCTGTCACACTTATCATAGGTTTTGCAGAGGGAGATGTATTAATGCTGCTTTCTACATTTCTTCACCTATGAATCTTGTTCCCAATGAGTAAAGTTTTCCAGTCACCAAATTTTCCTACTACATTCTTAATCAAATTTGCCAAGAAACTTTACATTTAGAATAGATAAGATAATTGTGAGAGAAAGTTAAAGGACTGGAAGTCTTACAGTTGCCTTATGAAATTAATTGTAATTTCACTTGAGTTTTGGGAAGATTCTCTGTGTTCAGAGCTGCCAGTCAAAACTCTCAAGGGTGAGATGCACATGCAGATACAAAGGTACATTGTCCTAGTAGCAAAGGGGAGAATTTAAATGGTCTGTTCCTGGACTTTGTGACTGGTTCCACTTCTCCTTTGGTCTCTATATGTATTTTAAAAATAAAAAAAAATTAAAAAAAAAAAAAAAGAAAAGAAGAAAACCTTCAGAAAAACAACAGAATGGATCTCTGACATAATTCAGGGGGATTTTGAAACTGAAATTGTGGAATGCCTGCCTATTACAGCATTCTTTGGTTTACCAAGATGAAAGGGCAATCGTCCTTCTACCCTTTCAGTTGCTCACAGGTGTTTACCTTTGCCTTTTGAAATTGCCAAATCCAGTGGTGCTAGAAATGATTTCTCTGCCATTAAATGTAAGAAGGAAAGAGTGTATAAACTTACATAAAGTAACTGACTGAGCTTGTGTTTTCAAACTGTTTTGGACTTCTTAAACATTTCCATTTGTGCTCAAAGTTTCTGTGACATAATACCACAATGTTCTAAAATAAATTAAGCTTCACAGGTGAACTTTATCTGTTTCAGATTATAACCAGAGATTTTAACCTTTGAGCTTCTGCAATGAGAGTTGACCTTTTGCCTGACAAAATTTTGTCTGGAATGATTTCTGTATCCTTAGGTACATTTCTATTGAAAAAAAACTTGGAAAACACTTGATAGAAGACTTTTATTCATAATTTCTGCTTTTATTTTGTGATGTTTATACTGAGCGGTATGTTAAAAAATGTTTATCTGAATTGGAGACAACTACCTGGGATAAAAAAACACAATCTGTCATGAAGGTGTTTTAATATCCAGTGATTTGCATTGCAGGGCAGAAACAAATCAGATAACATTGTTCAGAAAGTATGGCAGCTGCTGCTGCAGTGTAATTAAACTAAAGGTTACTTAGGTATAACATGAGAATATTAGATTTCTGCCTGGATGAAGTTTCTGATGCCAGCTCATTATAGTAACTCTTCAGACCAAGCAGGTATCCCCATGACTGCTCCTGAATTAATGGGAGCAGGGATATGCAGAGGTGCACAGCTGTGTCATTGCTACTGGATGGGCCTCCATGAGACAAGTGGGGACTGGTGAGATTTCTGCTTGTATGGGCTGGGAATGTGGATAACAGAAGGGGAAAAGAAAAGAAAAATAAGAGGATTTGAATTAGACAGAATCAGGTATGTTGATGTGTAAAGCCCCCAGTCTGCAGTATAAGTGAGGATCACTAGATTCAGGTCCCAGCTGGATCCTGGACTTTGTTCTGCACTCACTCACACTCATGTTCCATTCCAGATTTTTACAGCTCATTTGCCTCCTTCCCCAGCAGTGGGTGAGATTTTTCTGTTGAATTAGGTCGGAACTGTGGTTAAATATCAATTACTCATTCTTACCTCTCCCATAGGCTTTTCATAGACATCTTCTTGCCATTGCTCAGCCTTTGTTTGAATAGCGTCGCGCTGGAGTGCCTCTAACACCTTCTTGGGAGTAACAAAGCCATATTGTGCTTCAAGCAAGGCTAAGTCAATTTTTTCAGCCTTAAGTACTCCTATAACTTCATCTTGAGCCTGCAGAAACACAAATTAAGGCTTTATCTTCTTAAACTGTATTTATGTATTTACAGACTGGATCTCTGCTTTTGATTTTAAGAAAACTGAGAAACTTCTAAAATAGCACTATGTGTGTAAAGTGCTCCAGAACAGTCAGTTATACGAAGACAGTTGAAAAGCATGAGGGAAGTATTGGTCTTTGTATTTTATTAGTTCAACATAAACTCCAAGATCTTCAGACCCTTCATCAAAGCTTAAGTACTTCTTTAATGATTAGATTGTTTTGCTGTTTCTGGACTAACGTGTAGCATTCACAAGAAAAAGTTTTAGGGCAAAGTACGTCTTGTGGTATTACAAATTGACTTGTTAGTGCAGGATGGTGAGATGTTTCTTGAAACCTGCAAGTGTTGTACATTCTGTGTGTTCTGGGTGTAGATGACTTCTCTAGTTTAAACCCATTACAGATGTGTCCCTCCTGGGTTTTTCCCCCCACTCTGCATCCTCCAGTGGTGAAGGTTGCCCCCCTGCCTCTATTGCAGGGATCCAAATGACATGAACTGCCTCAAACATCTGTGCTGTGCAGTCATCTCAGTTAAAAACAAGTATGCGCTAATCCTAGAAGGATGGAATAGGAAGGAAGGGAATCAGAGAGAAGGGCATACCAGGGGAGGGTAACACTTCTAGTCTGACTCCTTTTGGTTGGAAGACTTCTGTATCCCCATTTATGACTGTTTAAACAAATGTTAAAATATAAAATAGTCTATTTCTAATCCTTAGCAGAAAAAAAAATAGAAGAGTGGTCTTTGTACACCTTGAATGTTCTGGAACTTGGAAAGGAATGACATCTAAATTAGAAACGTTGTTGTGATTGGATTGACAGCTGATCTTCAGTGATTTGACTTGGCAGTACAGGAGGTGGAAAATAAGGGATAAAAGATGACTTCCTATCTTTTTCATTCATAGTGTTGCTTCCTTTTAAATTTCAGATGTGATTTAAAATGTTGATGTTGGGCTCATTGTTTTCCAGTTCCTCATTTCCCTATTCCAGCTTTAAACCTTAATAATTGAAGAGTCTGTGTGTGTGTGTGTGTGTGTATATATATATTTATATGATGGACATGTAATGAAGAGTGTGTGTATAATATAAATAAATATATAAAAATGTGTGACGTCTGAACTTTAACCTAAATTAAGAAAGGCCAAGTGGGCAGGGGAGAAATGTTTTGCAAACATGGAAATTGTTCTGTTTGGATAATGAAACAACGTGTAGAAGTTTGCCTTGAATCTACCCTCAAATATCGGTGCAGCTGTTAAATATTCATATCACATGGGTGTTCTGTTCAGCGTGTCTGTATCATTATATAAACACACACACTTTAAATAGAACTTCCCAGGTACTGTCTAGTAATAAACTCTGACCCCATGTGCTACACCCATTTAGGCCACTTTGGCCAGGTTACTTTTTTCTGTGCCTGTGAGCAGTTTTAAAGTTACTGCTTTTGTATAATAAGCCTGCCACAGAAATATTTTCCCTGCTCACTGGAAATCTGGTTCCCACTTCCTGAAATGATATTTGACCAGGTTAAGCATCATTTACCACTTGACAGATGGTTCCTTTTCTAGGTAGAAAAATGCTCTCTCTTAAAATATACTAACTTGTGGGCTAAGTGGCATGTAACACTTTTGCTTTGTATTATGGGAAATAAAATGGCTATTTTGATTTTTTTAGCCATAAGTGTTAGAATACTGTTAAATTAATTACTTCTTGTGAAGTGGCACCTACTGTTTGATAGGGAGTAAAGCTCATGCTTCATAGGAGTGAGAGGATAAGACAAAATTTAAGTAAAATATCTTAAAGGTCTGTAGTATGTTCTCCATATCAACCATACAATGACAAATATTTTGCATTCGAGATATTTAGAATGGGGCAGCACAGGTAGAAAGTTTTATGAGTTGTCTGCTTTGAGAGTTACTTGTAGTACAAAGATCATGTTTCCTGTCTGATAGCTATGATAGCTATTATTTTGGGGTGGTTTTGTATACTGCAGTTCATATTTGTCCTGTATCAGACTGTGTAAGGTGTTTTCTTAACATAAAAGCAGCATATGTTTGTGGTGGAGGGGATAATGGGGGTGGAGTGTCTTTTAATTCAGAGTATAAAGCAGGGCAATACATTACCTGTAATTCACCCTCAAGCACGCTGAGAAGAAATAGCAAGTCATCACGAGAGAGATCCTCTCTTTTCTTGACAGAACTTTTTTGTTTTTTCTCTGCCTTTGGACTTCTCAGGATGGTGCTGGCTCGGGCTACATCATCCTTCTCTTTCTGCTGTGTTTGTGCATTTCCTTTCCCACTGTAACCAGCCTCTCCTTTGTGGTGGTCTTTCGCCCTCGGCTGGCTCAGCTTTGGTCTGGTTGGGCTTTCGGTGCTGTTAGTTCTGGAATGCATGGTTTATATCTCTGAAGCTGAAGGAAATTGGGGAGAAAAGTAATTGTTTTAGCTAACAGAGATTATAAAACTATTGCTATAATTGATGGTGTGTGTTATTCCCTCCAGAATGGTAATTCTCCTTCTGCACAAGGCTGTTTGTCATTTGACAAAAGCTGATAACCTTATGCAAACCAACAGGACTGGGCTATGATCCTTACTGGATGTCTCTAATGAAGTGAGTATTTACTGGTCTTATGCCATTGTAGCAATTCCATCCTTGATACCTCAAAGACATCATCTTTAGCAGCAGCACTGGGTGCATCACTGCAAACCACGTTTCCTATTTTGTTACCTCACCTTTCAGATAGATACTTATTATGATGAGGCAGATTTAGGTTCAGAAGCTTTTCACTAGGAAGATCTTTCTGTTCCACTTTAATAGTGTTCTGTTTTCCTTTGTTTACCCAAGGGAGAGCACAAAAGCAGTCCTCCACTACTACAAGGTATTGAGGCTGCATTATCCATGTTTGGCAAAATGCAGGGACTAACAAACACATCCAGACTGCAAGAAGTGAGCAGCAGTGTAAATGCTCCCTCCCCAGCACCATCACCACCAAAACCAAACTACCTTGCAGATTATGACTTGTCCACTCTTAAAACCATGCAGTATAAAACCTTGCTACTTCTTAAGTGCTTGAGTCCAGCACTCTAGAGGTATTAGTACCTGGTGAAAGGGAGACTTCTCCTAACTAGGCCCCTTTGAAGTGCCACTGTTAAGGAAACATACTCTAATGCCTTTGCAGATAAATGACTAACACTGTATAAATATTGATTAACCTCAGGAACTCGTGTTTTGGTTATCACCACTCAGATTAAGGAATGAATGGATTATAGTCCACCTCTGCTGGAAAACTGTGGTCATGGATACCATCTAGCAAACAATAACCCAATGGTGTGATTCAAAGGTGAAATTCAGCATGTTCCAAACACAAATAAGGCACAATTTTTCTTATTAAACTGCCAAGCTAATTGTTGAAAAGTCTAGAAAATCATTATGGTCTGTTATAGGCACTAGATGATTTCTTGGCTGCTTTTTTGCCTCAGTTCTGTGGCTGATAAAATTCTTTGGGAGCCTCCTCCCCTACTCCCACCAGATTCTGACTAAATCTTAAACTCTGTGGCTGCACTCGTTAACTGTAGTAACTTTCCACTGAATGCTAAGAATGATTCCTTTTGTTGTTTTTCTGCAAGAACAGAGGAGGTGGAAGTAGCTTTTGGTTTATAAAGGATGACGTCTGAGAGTGGGGTGAATTGATCAGAAACATTACCATAAAAGAAAGTGACATTTTCTATAATGTTAAAGTCTCTTCTAGTCTGATTTGAAGCACTCATTAATAAGAAAAACTTGGTCCTCCAGGTCTCAGAAAACTAAGGTGTGTCAGATTTGCATGGCAGTGTGCACTGGAAACGGTTTTGTGAAGCATCAACAATGTCAGGGTAGGATGGGAGCTTACTGTAGTACATGTAGGAAACCAAGAGTTGTTCATAGCAGGCTGGCAGCCTGGTGATGAGTACTTTTAGTGTCTTTGTCCTGTTTTTTCCAGTCAAATGCAGATTCCCTTTATTCACTGTGGTGTGTTTATTAGGATACTCCCCTTTTGCCTCTTGCTTACAGATTGTTATTACTTGGGAAGATGGCTGTTGGTTTCCTTTGAGTGTGAGATGCTGGATGCCTACTTGGCTTCTGGGTGCAGTTAAAGGCTTATGCTTTTAAGTTTAAATGCAGGAGTAGTGAGCTAAATCAGGTAACCTGAATGTACTCTGAGCTTGTCTGTGGGCTTTGACAGCACAAGCACAGGACACTATGAAATGGATAAGTAGTACAAGAAACCCCCTTCATGCATGCAAGTTGCATCAGTGGTATAAACTGGACATCAGGCTAGTATCAAACTTGTTGACAACAAATGTCAATATGATATTTCTTGTGGAAGGAAAGGAAAACCAGGATATGAGGAAGAGCCTCATACCTTTTCATTCTTTGAGACTGGGTGCACGTGGAAATCCTGAACTTGGAAAAACAGTCCAAGAAGGACATCCTCCCCTGCACTTACTCTTGCAGTGTATGTATGTTGTTGGCTTCAAAGCCACATGTCACCCAGTATCCACGGCTGTAGAGAGTTACCTGTGACTCCCTTTTAGGTTTGTCATGCATACTTCCTAATCAGGTAGTTCAGTCCTTATTGCACTGGCAAAAGGCACCTGGTCCTTGGGAAGCCCAGCTGACTTGCCAGACAGGCTGTGCTCCTATGGAGAATGGCATCTTTTCAGTCTCCCAGGATGGAGTTTTTCCTTTTCTTGTTGAGAGCATTTATGTACACTTTACCTGTATTCTGTTCTGACATTCCTGAATGCCAGTGCCTACTAATCTGCTAATGCAAATATTTATCCAATTAAGCAATTAATGTGAATTTTAGAAGTTGAAGTGAAATACTGAAGGTACACTTCAAGCACTTTTTAAATGGTACTTGAATGTAGCTGATGAGAGGCACAAGCACTCTGGTGTTAGTAGCCTGCTTTATTAACATATTCTTCTTCAGTTCATTTACTTAAACTTTCTTAACTACCTGTACACTGATAGGCATTATTATTTATAGCATTGTCTTGTCTACAAAAGGCTGTTAGTGCTAATGTGGTTGTCAGAGGAGGTAGGTATGAGTAACAGAAGGGTAATTTAAAACTTCAAATGCACAGTGTAACTGCTGGTGTAGCAAGCAAAGTGGGACTTCAGAAATGGACAAAACCAAACATCCCATTCACCTACCCTGAAACTCCTCACTACCTTCAAATTTTCAGACTCCCTAGATGTGCCACCACCTAAGGGATTCACCTTCAAAACACACCTGATGTTTTGGACAGAACATCAGCTACTCGTGCCTTTGCACCATGGCACAAAACATAAAAAACACCCATTCTATTCCAGAGAATGCTGGTTTTCTGCAATGCTATTAGACCCTATATGACTGGAATGACTGTAATGAGACATTTAAGACAGAAGTAGCATCATTTGAAATTTTTCACCAGGGTGTTTTGGTACATTGGGTTATTTTCTGTTTTGAGCAACTCTTTCCATGTTCTTGAAGGGTTAATGAAGAGCAATGTTTTATTTCGTTGGGTTTTTTTCCACAAGGTAAAAATGTAAATAGACCCATAAAATTTAGGAGTATCATAAATGTTGTTTGTGGCACCCAAACAGTGTGAGCCTGGGTTCTCAAGATTAGGCTAATGAGCATAAAATTTGCCTTTTTGCATATCTGTCTCAAGCAACACTTACATTCTATAATGATGGCATCTATGTACAAGAAAGCTGTCTTCCAAGAAAGAGGTAAGAAAAAAGTGTTCCTTCTTGTAAAAGAGTTTGCCTTTCACAGAGGCTCTGTGATTTCTCCTGGAGAGTTGACTCTAGTGTCTTGTGGCAAGCCTTTGTATAGAAGTTAACTTAAGCCCTTTTCCTCTGCACCACCAGGAGGGATGACAATATAAGATGCTGTAGAAAACAGTAAACAAGTGCTAAAAACAAATTGGTTGTGTGTGCCTTGCATTTGTGATCTTTCATCTGTTTTAGCTCAATTGCTAAAAAAGCAGGGATTGTAGCTATGTAAACAGAAGAAGCAAGGATACCTGCCAGCATTCTCATATGATGAATTGTGTACCATTGATTGCATCAAAATTAAAAGAAGATTGAAAGGGAGCATCCAGATCATGAAGTCACATTTCCTGAAATCACAGACCACTGTGCTGTGGGTACTTAGAGATTAGTTTTCTGTAATTGTGCGAATGGAATAGCACAAGACCTGTGTTCTGCACTGTTGTGCTTTCCTTCATGTTATGAGGTGCCTGTTTTACAGAAGATCTTGCACTTGTATCTTGCTTTGAAATGACAGTGGGATGGTTCTCAAGCTCATCAGATGTGTGCAGGTTGGTAGGCCCGGTCCAGATTCATAGAGGAATGACATTGGGTTACACTGAAACACTCTGGTAAATCAAATAATTGCAAGTTAGAGACTCAGCAAAGTTTGCATCTATTCTTAGTTGTTCATGTTCTTGGTCTTTTTACAGTTTATTTTCTGTTCTGTGTTTTAAAGATCTTGTTCATCTCTGAACTGAATGATGTCCTTCTGCATATAAAGGAGATATTTTATTTTCTTGGTGATGAACAAGGAATCTGAACTGTCAAAATATACTTTCCTTAAGAGCCAGGTGAATAAAGGACCAAATGTTTCTATGATGTTAACTTGGTCTCCACCCTCTCAATCATATTGTGAAGTAGAGGTTAAACTGCATACGTCTCTTTGGCAGCAGCAGATTAGCAGGTGTTCCAAAATCCCTGCAACTTTTGTGGGAAGGACTGAAATATCCTTCAGAGATGGCTTCATCTTAGAGTTTTAAGAGATATTTTGACATTTATTTTCACCTTTGGTGTTTTCCTTTTTAGTCAGTGATTGATTTATGAGCTAGCAAAATCCCTCACCAGGACTACATATCCTATTAATCCCAGGGTGAGGACCCTGAATTGTTAAGAACTTGCTGCTTCTTGCAAAAATCCATGACTAACCAAGGAATTACATTGCTCTGATTTTATCATCCTTTAAAGGGCAGTGCTTTTGATTTGCTGAAATGGATAGGACTCCTCCCAACAGGCTGACTTCTAAAAGGAGTTGAGATCTGATTGCTTGGCAAATCAATGTAATGGGAGAGTGCAGAGCACATGTCTTTTGGACAGAGGTCTGCAATCCTCTGCCCATCACTATAACTGTGGACTGGGGCAAGAAGAAAAGGGGTCCCACAAAGGTTTGTCTTGTTCATCTTTTGCAGTCCTGGTGGGACCTTTAGACAAGCAAATGCACCTATTGAACTGGGGTAGAACATGAAAAAATCTTTTTAGTAATTAGAATCCAGAATATGGCCATTTCACAGCATCACTGAGCCTTTCCTGGAACTGGTGCCTTCTCACAGAATGTGCTTAGGACATTTATCTTCCCCTAAGTGAAATAACTTGCTTTGTGGTAAATTTGCCCCACTTCCAAAGAAAACAGCCCTTCCTTTTGGGTAGACTCATTAGTGATTTCCTGAAAACCATTTGAAGTGGCTTCTCTCCAGAGGGATGTTCAGTTCAGAGGGATGGTCTGTGCCATGACCAGCTGTCTCATTTGAGCTGTGCTCTCATTCTCAGTAGACCTTGTGCTGTTTTGGTGCACACAGGATGGTCATTTAGTGAAAAGAGACTCCTTTAACAGGTTCTTCACTCAGGGAATCTGGGATAAATAAGTGTTTCATCCTGGCAGGCAGATGGCAAGATGAAGCCATTTTTCTGGGAAGACTGATGCAAGAATGATTACCTGTGTATCCTGATGCATCTGTTGGCATGCAGAGTTGCAGGAAGTCAAGCAGCAGAAAGAAAATAAATTAGCAGCTTGTTTCCACCCTTACAGGGTCTTGTCAAATTTTGGTCTTGGAAGCCCTTGGGGATCCTGCAAGTGCAGCAGTAACTCAAATGGGAAGAAAATCTGGATTCAGCCAAGGATGTGAACACTCCCAGACAGGAAAAGTGCATGTGTGAGAACTGGATGTCATTTTTGTGCTGGTTGTGGTTTATGTTCATCTGACCACAAGCCAGATTCCTCATCCCTTGGCTACAGGGAGCCTCTTCTGAGACAGTAAGATGCCTTTTGAACAGTGTTAGAGTTGTCATGGTATTCTGCTCGTGGTAAAGTTGCTGAGAGATTTCCACCATCTGCTGCCTCCTCCTCCTCCCCCTTCCAATCCTGTAGTGTTTTGCAGGATATTTTGTGAGTGTGGTAGCTAAAATCTTCCCAGGTCCATTTTGCATATGTGCAGGCTTGCAGTCATCTTTAGAAGGCTGAGTCTGCGTGGGAGCTTTTGACCAGGTTCTTTTGAAGGATATATCTGTATCACCTGCCTGTCATTTCATTATTGGTGTGCGAATTTGTGCTCTGGTCCTCATTCTTGTAATATATCAAACTACAGATATATAGATATACACACATACATTCCCCCCACCACCACCACTGGATTTTGTGCCAGGAGAAAAGTAGAGAAAAGAACATGTGCAATGTGACTAGTTCTTGGGTTTGTGGCCTTGAGCTCAAGTTAAGCCCCTTGTGTAGAGTAACTGATCTCAGCCCATCTCCTGCTAAGTCTTAGGTGGTGTTTGCCCACATATTTGGCAGTTTAAAGCACACAATTCATGGTGCACTGCATGAAAGCATAAAATGCTCACCTTGAACAAATAGGAATATATGGTTAAGAATGTATACTCCCGTTCACAGATGTCAAATTCTGTTTTAAATAGGATTCTTCAGATGGTTGGGTAATAGACCTCTTTGTGATGATCCATGAGAAAATAAAGAGTTTGAGCTCCTTGATGCATCACACAACATTTCTTTGGCAAACCTGGGTATCTCTTTTGAAATTAGGGTTTGGATTCCACAAAACTTCCAACTCAGAAATCAGTACTTTAAAGCATGGACTGATTTTTTTTTTTCCTTCTCTCTAGTAATAATTTGAAACAACCTCTGCTAAACCCTTCTTTTCTCTCCTCCACAGGAATTCAGCTCTTCTAGTTTGTGGTCCAGCATTTTGCCAAGTTGATGGTAGTCTTGGAAGATGGCAGTATATTTATCACATTACAAGTGTACAGTTCCTGTAGCAAGTAGTTGAGACACAGTGGACATGCTTGAGGTGCTACCCCTGCCATGGGGCCACAGTGTGAAGCCAAGGGGTTTCATTGCAGTGGGAAGACTCTGAAGTTGCAGGTGCACAAACCAAATATATTTGGTTCCTCCTCAACCTTCTGAACCCATATTTTCATGGGTTCAGAAAGTTGAGGAGGAATCAAAAGTAAAATACACAGAATGTCTTTAGCTTTTACTGCTGGGAATAGAGAGTTGAGGGGAATTTTACACAATTAGCTGAATTGCCTCTGAGATTAATAGGGTTTGGGTGTTTGTTCTGAATGCTCACTTGGGTTCAGGTTTGTTTTAACTTTGTTTTTAAAGTAAAATGTTTCATACCTATTTTGTAATTAGGCACTAATAGTGGATTATTTATAAGGATTAGTGCAAGAGAGATTTTTGGTGAAGAAATGTCGCTATAACATCAGGTGTTAGAAAAGGTGAACTCTGCAATGCCATTCAATCTGCTTCTCTTGCTAAACAAAAAAATGTGAATCTTGCACTATCTGTATGACAGATTTTTTATTATTAAACAGAAATAGAATTCAGCTGCTCCAATTTCAATTACATAAATTTACTTTCCAGGTGTAGAATTTTCTCTTTGTATGAGCATAAGAAATAGTTAACATTATTTAATACAATGTTTGTAGTTTAATGTTTATTAATATTTAATTTACTATTGAATTTAGTATTTATTACTATTATAAACATGGTTTAATATTTATTATTCAGCTGCTGTAATTTTGGCTCCAATGTATAATTGCTCTGTAATTACATCATTCCCTGAAGCAAAACCGTGATATAGTGGTACATGAAACAAGAATGCTCCTATCTTAGAAACAGTGTGTCTAAAGTTGTCCTTTTCCCTGAATATCTGGAAACTACCTGGACCATAGACATTTCTGTAGCTGGATAATTCAGTGTTTTAGTTGATAATTTCAGTTTTTCCTCACTGTGGCTATCTCTGAACTCTCTGCAGCCATCAGTTTACCTGAAATTTGTAGAGATGTCAGTACCTTTTCCCCTCTCTCTACCCTGTTTGGGACTGGCCTTGATTCAGGCTGGGACCCCTGGTTAGCCATTGGACAAAATGTGCAGCCTCCTTGGGGCAGAGAAACAAGCTCAGGCTGTCCTTAGGAAGAACACACTGGGAACTTTGGTTGGCCCTTCCCAGATTCATCTGGCATGGAGACCTTAAGGAGAGTGAAGGGTAGGATATTCAGACCTGTGAAACAAATAGGTTTTTGCATGTGTAACATGTTACTGTAAATCCCACAGGCAATAGCTCAAGTGAGGTATTTTAGGATGTGAGAGGGTGGTCTCCATCTGTTTGGTTTCAGTCTTGCATATTGTTATTTTACACAAGGTAAAAACCGAAACCAAAATTTTCTAAGTTTTTTGGGTTTCAGGATAGGCCAGAATTTTCTGTGTGGCAAGTCACACACCTTCTTTCTACTGAATGGTGAAGGCTTTTTGTTTTGTTTTGAGGTGGTTTTTTTGAGAGTGTTTTTTACAAAATTATTGAGGGTTTTTCCTGGCTTTTATGTTTTACAGGTTATCAATCTGATCTCATTCATACATTCATATCTCATTTCTCACTCTTTCACATGAGATCCGTGTGCCTCCCAGGTCAAAACCTACACATTATACATATACTTATATATTATAATACCTAATACAAAAGCTCCTGCCTTTTGCTTTCCCTCTCTCTCCTGAAACTTAGGAAATGAATTCAGAGATTCATGGTATGAACCTATGTGAAGGTATTGTCTCAGCAATGGTATTAGTTTTGTGTAACTACATGTTTTGGCAGAATTTAAAAACCAGGGAGAGTTTCTTACTGCACAAGTCTGTCTCTCCTAAATGTTCCATGTGTTTGCTTAGGCACACATGGGCCCTTTCTTCCCTGGGTTCAACATGATTTTGGTAAATGGGAACCTACAAAAGCAACAATTTTTGTCTTCCTGACAATATAGGGTAGATAATTGCCCATACTTCTTTAGCTCCCCTCAGCAGACTGGATGCAGCCAAAATATTGTCATAGTGTGGTAAGTCTATAAATATTTCAAGGTGAGTTTTGTGACAGCAGGTTTAAAAAAATCCTAAAGATCCCATTTTTATGGTATTCTCTCTCGCTTTCTGAAACATCCTATCACTGCCAAAATGGGAATATTTAACGTTCTATTTTAATCATCTAAGCAGGATTTAACCACTATAAATTGAATATTTTTCTTCCCATGTTTTTAGCAGCATGACAGATCTCATTTTAGAAATATTTATGATAACAATTCTGATGCAAAACCTGAATATAACTAAGAGAAGCTTGTAAGAATAAAAGGCAGAGGAAGTTTACTCAGCCCAGTGCCATTTTTACACCTCTGACTTCAGAGGTTAACTTTCCATACATATACTCAGTTGCACATACCAGCACCATTTCAGTGGTGTTTACTGTTATGAGGTCCCACCTTTCTGACAGAAGGTAAATTTTCTCTGTCAAAGTGCTTGTGATAGTCATTTTCTGTGCCCTTCAACATGCTGGTAATGTGGTACAAGGTCACTTTGAAAAGCTGCTTATAATCACAATTCTTCAAAAATAATTAACTCAAGAAATACAACATTAGGAGGTTTTTAGCTAGAACAACTGTGAGCAAAAGAAAGGGAAGAAACCAGTGATAATTCTTGTATTTCAGTGTGCATTTGTGTGTCTTCATACACATACATATGACATTTGAAATGATGTACTCATGTACCAAGAGTGTATCTGTGTAATGCTCTTGTGCTTGGTGCTCACAGCAAGTACAAAATAAGTAGCCTTTATAAGATACTTTTGTCAAAAGCCCAGTAAAAGTCCACGAAGTTTTGAAGTATCTTGCTTTTGTTTTCAGTGAAAATGTATGGTTAGTAAGCAAGGATTATCTAGGATATGTTATCTAGTGTAAGTTAATTTGTTACCCCACACTAATTGGTCTGGATATCTGAGACCGAAACTTGTTAACCCTTGCAGCCATCTCCATTTCCAATTTACTCAAATACTCCAATTTACTGGGGTTTTTTTGCCTGCTTGGCAAAAAAAAATTACTCATTTGTATGGAGTGTCCTATGTCCACAAGTTGTGAAATAAGCAGCAGAGGCTACAGTGAGAACTACAGAATAAAAATGTACACCATCAAAGTGCATATATGTTAATTTTCTTCAAGGGTATTTTTGACAAGCGTAGATTTGTTGAGACATTTGTGTGGGAGTGTTCACCTCAGTGTTGTTTTTCTCCACACATTAAAATAAACCACAGGCTTTTAAATATCCTGAGAAAAATTTCTTCAAAGGCAGATCAAAGGTCTTTACTAATGTCTGAGGAAGCTGCCTCTCTTGTGAACTCCTGTCTATGAAGAGCTGGTTAAGACAATCAAGATCATGATTCCATTGATTTGATCGTTTGCAGCCTGCTCTGAGAGGAGATGCCTTGTTTGAAGAAGGAGGAGGTGGGGGAATCCACAGATGCTCCCAATTTTACCAAGAAAGTCATGAATAAAATAACTTTTTAAAACCAACTCTGTTGGGTTTTCCCCCACTATGCTCTGTGGGTTGCTCTGCTTCAAACAGTTGTCTTAAACAGTGCATGTATAAGAGCATTGTGTAAGAATGAGTCAATTGACATTTTTTAATCAATTTTATCTGCTTTTGTGGCTATTGCGTTCAGTGAAATGTCCAGGTATGACTTTCACATCACAGAAATTTTATATCTTTGTTTGCCTGTTTCTTTGTTTTGGTTTCATTTCTCTTTGTTTGTTTTGGGATTTGTTTTGGGATTTGTTTTTTTGCTTCTTGGTTTTGGTTTGATTTGTCCAGAAATCTCTTTCTATCAGAACAACACAGAACACATATGAGCTAAGCCTTGAAAGTTTGTGAACTTCTCCCTAGGCTGGAATTCCCCACCTTTAGATAGCATTCAGGAAAATAAATTTATTTTTATCCTTTAAGGCCTGGATTTTCTTTCTTATCTATTTCTTATGTCTGTTTTGTGAACTGTATCTTTTATCATTCAGACCAATTTTTATAGGCTCCCTGATAGTAGAGAGCTCTTAACTCTTAGAAGCTGTTGAGAATAGTGTTTCTCTTTTGATTTTACTGGTTTTGTCATGCTGCCACAAGGCATCTGTGGGTGCTAGGTAGGACTTCAGGCTTGTATCTGGACCTAGGGTTTCCAAGTTGGTGGGTTAGGGATTTTTTTGTTAGTTGTTGGTTTAAGCCAAACATTTTTAATATTCTCTCCACCAATGACTGTGTTCTACTGCTACCTGGAAATTGGACAATAATATTTTGTTGCTTTATCTGATAATAAATGAAATTTTTTTTTTTTTTTTGTAGATGTTAGGGTTTTCTTTTAGCTGTGGACTGGATTTTTCTTGTATATTTGAAAGTTTTGGTCTTCATTACATTCTGTGATTTGGTACTTTGGAGCAATACCAAGGTTTTCTTTGTAGTCTATAATACAAAACCAGTGTGATATTGTTTTATTTTCTCCTTGGTTGCTTTTCTCATTCATGACAATACCTCAGTATGTAACAGCAGGCTAACATGTTTTTGTCTGACTGGGATAATTCTTAGCTGTGCAAAAAATTGGCTCTGGCATTTTCCTCTTCTGGCTGCAGCTACAAAATAACAACACATGCATGGCCATGGAAGATTCCTCAACTCATTCCCCATGCTCACATTCTCTGTGTTTAATATTCAAGAGGAAAATTTGGCTAAATATCTGAAATATTTTTCCCAGGAGTTTAATGAAAATATTATCTCTCTCAGATCTCCAGTCTTCTCACTTTTCTATGCAGATATATGGAATATAGTAGGTTTAGGTCTGGGGCTTTGGTTTGGGAAGGGACGAATGGCAGGAGTTCTCGCCTCTGAGCTGGGAGTGCTGACTGGCACTGCTCTGTATCCTGCTTATGCAGCTCCTCATATGCTGCCATAAGACTCTTGTGATGCTTGTGGACAAATTGCAGGATTTTGCTAAAAGTGCCCTGGAGTTACAAGGTCATCCTAAGAAATTTTGAAAACATTAATTCCTAGGCTTTGGTGGAAGTGGAAGTAAGTCTTGTGTTGGTCTTTCGAATCAAAACTCCTTTTTGTGACAGAAATATGTATTTCTGCTTTTTGTTGCTTTGGAGTATTTTTCTTTTTTTTCTTTGTCTTCTTTTATTCTTTCTTTTTGTTCCTGTTAACATCTTATTAACATCTAACCTGTTGATCTCATGGCAGCAGGATATTTTAAATCATCTACTGCATGTTCACCTCCACACAAATGAACACACGGGAAATGTGAGCTTCCTTGTAGATTCTCAAGTCAGCTTTGTAGTTAGTTTTTATTTTTTAAATAATTTTTTCCATTAAAATTGATTATTAGTTTAAATGAGTGAAATTAAAATTACAATGATGGCTTATATTTTTCTATACTGTTCATATTAGTGACTGTGCCTATATGTGTCTGACAGGAAAACATGAAAAGCACAGAATTTTAAATGAAACTGTACACAGTGAAATTAATTTTTGTATGTTTTCACATTATATGTTTTACTAGCCATAACACTCCTTATTATTTATTATAATGCCTTACAGTATTCCCATAGGAATATGTCCTGCTCTGATGATGCAACTTTGGAAAATGCAATGAAAACACACTGGAAACCTCAGCTTTTAATAGCAAGTTTTTTGTGAGCAGTGAATTTAAAATGCCTCCTCCCAGTAAAAAGGAAGTGTAGGGCAGAGGTCAGTGAGCCAGGTAAATGTCCCTCCTCTCTGTCACTAGCTGTGCTTTCTCCTTCTTTTTCCCCCATACTGGCAGTTTGGTCTTTAGGCCATCACCTGTGTTTTAATGTAGGGCAGGTAGGGAAAACCCTGGTCCTCCTTTCATTGCTGCACAAGCACCCCACAGTTTTGCCACAGGAGGTTCACACAAAAAGGCAAAAGTTGTTGATTTGTGCTGCAGCTGTGACTTCATCCTGGTTTTGATGACAGTGTAGCTGAGTCCTTGGGGAAGGGCAAGGTGTGTGGTGTAGAGCACATACTGTTGTTTGTTCCTCTCTTGGTTTTTCACTTGCTCAAATAAAATGTGTCTCTGGCCAGCTGCTAGCCCAGTGGCTAGTGAGAGTGGAGGAAACAGATCTTGCAGATCTAAATGAGAGCATCTATGAATATTTTGCAAGAGTCTGATGTTCAGAGAGGTCTGAAAGGAACACCAGGCTCTGGATGCCTTCTTCCTCACCCCACCCCTCTAAAGGCCTCTCTGGAAAGCCCACTTGAAACACCTGTTTATCCTTGTAGAAGAATGGTACTCATAATGAAAGCGCAATCTTTGTATTGCCCAGCTTAACTGCTGGGCACCAGTTATCCTACATTTTGGTGTGGCTTTGTTACACGTGTGTTGGTGCTGGAGATGTGCAGAAAGCTTTTCCACCAGCCCCTGATGGCCAGTGACAAACAGGGTGGAGCTAGGCAGGAGCAAGGTGGGACCTGGGGGACACAGCAGGGACCCTCCTGCTGCCTGTGTTCAGCCCTGCCATTATAATGACAACTCTGGGGAAGGAATTGCTCCCTGAGCAGCAGTTACCATAAGTGGGGTGATCTGCCAGGAGAGCCCTGTTGAAATTGCTTTTTTGGTCTTGGTGGCAATTATAGTACATTTCTGCTGGTGTTTTCCTGGCAGCTGAGGACAAATCTACAAGTTTTTAGGTGTGTTGAGGAGGGCATGAACAGGTGACTCCAAATGTTTGCACTGAACATGCAAGGCCTTCCTGATGAAGCAATGAGTCATATCCTGCAGGCACAGATCCTTAACTTGCTGCTTAGCAAGACTTCACCAAAATTATTTTATCAGAAGCTTAATATTTAGCTCCTGAGAGCACTGTGCCTCTTCTGCACATAAATAATGCTAATTTGTTGTACATTGAACCAGTGGGATAATGCCACTTCTGACGGTACCTGTGCACCTCATCATCTGAACATACAGACATCTCTCCTATAGATAAAGTACATAGACATATATGGAAAAGATACTGACTTGTAAGAAACTTCTGACTTGTAAGTTTGTTTGTAAACATTTGCTTAGTGTGAAAAAAAGAAGATCAATTCTGAAGTAGACACCCCTTCCCCCTTTTGATTATTTGGTGGTTGTAAAGAAGTCATTTTAATGCACATTTTAATGTATTTGTCCGTATGTTCCCATCCATTAATAGTATTGATGTTCTTTCTCTAAGAAGATATTTTTTCATAGTGCTCTGTTCAAATCAGTTCTGTTTGAGTGAATAAGTATTTAGAAAGTGTTAACAGTAAGAGTGGATTTACCTTGATTAAGATGATACACAGCCTTGAATAGCTAGATGCTCCTGTATGTGCAAGCAGTTCCATTTGGGGAACAATCACAGATCCTAGTACTTCTCTGACACCAAAATTCAAGTTAAATCTCCAGAGGTAAAATAAAGGTAAGGCTTTTAAATGAAAGGCCAGAGAATTTGTCCTCTATCATTTAATACCAAATATCCAGTAAACATCAGAGGTGGGATTCTGCAAGCTTTCCTTGTGCTGATAGGCCCAATAAAAGTCTGTGCGGCTGCATGTGCAAGATTGGATTACAGGGTTAAGGACTGTATTTTGTGACTCTTACTGCTCCTATAACTCTCAGTACATGCATTTTCCTTTAAGTATAGTCTGGACAGTCTCAAAACGTGGCTTTTTAAAGGTCTCTTGTTAACACAAACATTTATTAATTAAAGAAACAAGTGTAGAAACAGTAAGATGTTTGATTTAAGTTTTGGTCACGTTCTTGTCATAGAGCCTTAAAAAAAGAAGAAAACTAGGAAAAAACCACCAAAACACACTCACACACAAACCTCCCCGCCCCCTCCACACACACCCCATGAACCAAAGAAAAAACTCACCAAAGAACCACCACCACCACAAAACAAAAAAACAAACAAAACAAAAACAAAAAAAAAAATCCCAAAACCCTTAACAACCAGCAAACCAT
The DNA here is from genome assembly GCF_037042795.1 of Molothrus aeneus. Taxonomy (NCBI): domain Eukaryota; kingdom Metazoa; phylum Chordata; class Aves; order Passeriformes; family Icteridae; genus Molothrus; species Molothrus aeneus. The sequence continues at coordinate 16,253,556 of NC_089647.1, read as the reverse complement.
AGAATTTACTGGAATAAGAGATGGGAAAGTATATTCATAACTGAGAAGTAAACTGACTGTCTGGCTTGGTTTTTAGGGATAGAACTGAAGGAAAAAATGCAGAAGAAATGCCTATATATGATAAATATGGTGTAGATTGTGGCTTTTAACCCCAGCCTTAATAATGTCAGGAATACTGTTCATCATCGTTTTCTGTTTTTGCATGAGCTTAAGACAAATTATGTAGGTTTATCCTCAGAGCATTTACATAGTGAGATTGTTTAGGTCATAGTTTCAGCTTTGTGCAAATTAGAGCTGTTGAAACTTACCCATCTCTTAAACATTAGTGATTTGTTTAAAGTGTATGTGGTGACAGACAAAGGCTTCAACAGTAAATACTGGTGCTTCTTGTTTCTGGAAATAGAATTAAATTGGAATCAGTTGCTCTCCTATGAGTTAAGTAAAATCCAGTCTTTTTGAGATAAAATGAAAGTAGCCTTTTGCAAATGTACATTCTGGATTTAGTTTTGTGTTATTTGAACATGATATATACAGCTTCTTAATGTCCTGCTATGTCCTAGATAGGGCTCCTAAATGCCACTGAAAAAAATGTACAGGAGTGATCATTCAGAAACCTGATCATCTTTACCTTACTGCATCTTCATTGTGCCTTTCAAAATGAAGTTGTTGCTAAGGAGATATTGCAATGCACTGCATTTCTCTGCGATCTGAACCGTGAAGAAGCCTTACAGCAAATTCTTGTTCTTGTGGTGTTCTTCAAATGTCTGTTAAGCCAGTGTTATCCCAACTGATATCCTTTATGTTCTGTGATCAACAGAGATTGTCAGAGATGTGGGGCTTTAAGATACAATTCAGTTTAGCCAGCAGAACTTGATCCTAAAAGATTACCATTGTTCAGGGCCTGTAAAAATAGTTTGGAGGCTTAGTCACATACTACAGTAATAAATGTAGTGAGCAAGCTTTGAAAAAAATATTAAGACCAGTATCCCATGAAGCTCTAGAGGCCACCTGTGCAAGACGTAACCCTGTGGAGATTTAAGGCTGCCTTCCCAAAGGGCCTGTAGGACACTTGTAAGGCACAGCTTTGTCGAATTTGCAGCTGCATGGATAGGCATGGACCCTGGTCATCTGCTCTCCTGCCTGGCAGGTCCAGCAAAGGCAGTTTTTGGTCACTGTCCAGCTGCTGGAGCAGTGGTGTTGGCCAGGGGTCCCATGGGTCCCTGCTGTGCTCCTGCCCCAGCTGCCTCCAGGTTTGCTGCTGTGCCCCACAGAGTTCCTGTGCACCTGCTGACCTGGGAACTGGGGACAGCAGCGTGGCCTGGGAGCATGAAGGGACAGAAGGGAGGGAGGAAAGAAGCTCTTGAAAAAACACATATGACAGTTTTGGGGGAGTGCCCATGTCACTAGTGTTGGAGTGTCATTGTCATCGTTGTGTCAGGGAAGCTGTGCATGCAGGGCGAACTGGACAGAGCATCTGGAAGGCTCTGAATAACTCTGCCCTGTTGTGGGACACAAATAAAGCTCATATGTATTTACATATGTAACATTACCTGTCTCTAAAACTATCTAGGCATACATGTTCTCAAACTCACTCCTCTGTGAGGAAGAATTGTATGGGCTGAGGCTGTGATACCTTGCAAAAAAAGGATGACTCTGTGTCCACAATCAGATCTCTTAATAGAAATGCTTCTGCAGGAAGGTTTTTCACACTAGCTTTGCATATGTACCTAGCCTGTCTGGCTGTAGGCAGTGAAGGGATGGAGTTGGTGTTCAGAGGGCACTTCCACAATTTCAAAGGTGGATTCCCACTTGGAAGAAGGCCTGATTTCTTCATGAGGTTGTAGCAGCAGATGGGTTGGTTAAGTACCTAAACTCTGAAGTATGAAAGCCTCTTTCCTTCCCTGTTGTGTGAAGTGTGAAAGCCCTGTTCCTTCCCTCTTCCTTCTCAAAGGAATCAGTGTTGCTTCTCAGAATTCTTGAGCTTCTTGTTCAGTGCAACATACCAGAGTTTGCCTTGCTTAAGAACTGTCAGAATTGTAGCAGGAAAATGGTGAAAATAGATGGCTTATCAGCCTATTTAATTAGGTACTTCTGTCTCTAAGAAAAAGTCCTGAGGCAACTGATAGCAACTGATACTCAGCAAAGAGGGCTTGTGGGGGATTCATTGTCATTGTTCTGGGAGTACTTCAGCTTAGTCTCTGTAATGCTCAGAAACCAGAGAGCTTTAAGACAGCAGGTAAGCTAAACCAGAAGGCATCATTATGCCTTTGTGCAAACATATTTAGGTATGGGATGCAGTTGATTCCCTATCTTCATGAAATGTAAAGTTGCACTAGACTATCTATACTCTTACATCCTGGGACAAGCAGACCATGACTGCTCAAATAGGAAAGAAGATGTTCAAGAGACACGTGATTTAGGATTCAGACAGGCTGAGCAGTATCCATGAATTAAATGGAAATAGTTACTTGCTCATAGCATGGTGATGGGGGACACTCAGTGGATTGGTTTGCCACAGAATTGAAACAAAGTGAAATCTTTGGTGTACAGCATGTAGCTAAACCCCTGAGGTGAGTGCCACAGGATACAGCAGAGGTGTCAGTGTACTTTCATTGAGGAGATCCACAGAGGAACAGTTTAGTTGTGGTAGTTCAGAAGGATGTTCTGAAGGCAGCTTAAATCCTTAAGTGACAGCTGAGAGCATGCTAGGAGAAGGATCACTCCCATTGCTGTCTTTCTGCAAACATCTGCTTTTGGCCACTGTCAGAAAGGTTCTTGAACTATATCAGCCTCTGGCTTTCCTGATGCATTTTTCCTGTAGCACAGGTAAGACTTCAGACTATTAGTGCTCCAGCACCTTTTAAAGCTAGGTAGAGAAATACATTTTGTAGCAATCCACTAATTATTTGCACTAGGGAGTCAGGCTAACTTTGCCCATGCAAGACGTTACACATTAGGAGTTAACTGCTGTCACGAGTCGTTATTTCCATTGAGAACAGTGATTCATCTTTCCATGAGTACTCAACAGATGTCTCAGTGGGAATGAAATTTTAGCTCATGTCACCATTCTGTAGGAGAAAATACATATAGGAACAGGACATTGTGTTTGGATACATGTGTTTTCTGTTGAACTGGGTTGTCTAAGAACTTCTGTCTCAAGTGTTTTGAGCAAATTTAGTATTTATTTGACCATGATTAGCTTCAGAATGGTAGTTGTGGAGGAGAAGGCTTGCTCTTATGGGCAGTACAGCCTCTCAAATGTGCTTCAGTCCTGATTAGAAAAACCAGACTTTAGCTTCTCTAATGGCTACTGGGCGTAGTTTTCCAATCAGTGTTTTACCTGACATACATTTCTGCCCTGTTCCTTTCAACTGTCTGGTGGAAATTTGTCTTTTCTTTTATTGCTCATCAAAATGGTCTATTAGAGATGTTACTTACATTGGAAATGCCTCTTGGGTAAGAGCTAACCATACTAGATATGCCTTCTGCACTACTGTAACTGTGAAAATTTGGAAAGAGTAGCCATCTGGAGAACACAATTTTAGGATCTATAAGTCCAGCATATCACAAGTTACCTTGCACTTCATTTGTGTCCCTGTGTTGAAATTTTTGTTTTTACTTTTTGCTTCAGCTGTCTCTTTAATACTCAATATACAAACTTAGTAGGGGAGTTAGATGGAATTTTAAAAAATCTGAAGTTCAAATGTCACTGTTTTACAAAGAAAATAAATATGCTACTGAACAGCATCTATATGAAGTTGGGGTAACTGTGTACATATTTTCAAGTATTGCATTTCTTGTGAAGAGATGTCTATGAAGTTTAAATCAAAGGGCAGCTTTTTGAGAGGGTTTTGAAACTGTGCACCATGACAGGATACAAGACTTTGATCTATTTACTTTTAAGAACTTTGTCACAGTATTTGTCCCAAATCTTAGTCTTCAGGAGTCAAGATATTGACATCCTTAAATGATTTTCACAGCACAAGCCAAGTGCAGGAGAATCACTCTTGCAAGTGCAGGGTCCTAAGCTTTGTGCAATCACAGAAGTGATGACTGTCAGAGGAACACTGTGAGAATGTTATCAATCAGTTTTTTCTTTTGGTGCTTCCTGCAGCACACTATGGTTTAGACAATGATTGTGGTAATAGTCCTTTAAATTGATGTAAAGACCAAGTTGATTTGACATGTTTTTTAATCAAGTGTTTATTAGTTGAAATAATCTTGGGTGTGTTTTGGCATAGTTTATGTTTGAGTGGGAAATTGAATCATTGTCAGAAGTCTGTGTATCTTTTAGCATGTTAAGCTGAAGTTACCAAATAGAACTGTGGGAGGCTTTTGGCTTGTGCTTAGTGAGTATAAACCAAAGCTCCTACCTTGCTGCCTCAAGAGCCACAAAAATGTTAATAGAAGTCAGAGATGCAAGAAAAGAAATGTATTCCATATAGCCTGTCTACTTGCCAGTACTAGCTTTTTCCTTAAGTTACTTTCCACTATTTTGTTCCATCTAGTTTAAGGTATTACAAGGGATGAGACTTCCTCTGCAGTCCTGTGGAAATTATTTCACAGTCCTCATAAGACTTTGTGAATTTTTTTTCCCCTTATTTATATTTCCTGGTTCTTATATTTCCAGAGCAGAATCCACACCAAAACTGTCAGGGGTTGCTTTCCTGTTAGTTTTGGCAAAATCATTCAAGCTTCCTTCTTGCTCCTGTCTGCTTTTGTTCAACTGAACGAACCAGTGAACATTCTCATGCCTCAAACTACAAGTCTTTTAGGATAGGTGATACTTTGCTGAGGGCTGCTGTGAACATTTTAAATCAACCTGCATGTATCAGGTAAAGCAGCTGGAGCTCTCAGAGGTTCTTTTATTGCATTTTCTTTTATTTCTCTCAGGTGTTCACACACAAAAAAAAACCCCTTCCTAACTGGTTTCCCATGTTCTCCTCACTTCCACCCCTCTCCCCTTTAGCAGTAGGGTACTTGTGCATAAGCCTTGCAATAGGCTTATGGAATGGCCAATTATAGGCACTTAAAGCTCCACTAAGATGAAGTCAGTGATTCATCAGTAAGCAAAAGCTAAAATTAATCATGTAACCTGCCTGTAAGATTGGGCAGTGGTTCCCCATTTCATCAAAGATAATTTGTCCCCAAAAAACATTGCTTGTATTTGGACTGTTGGGTACCCAAGACAAATTAATTTGAATTGTTGTATGAGTCTCAAGGAACATGTGAGCTTTTGCAATTGTTTCAAACCCCAAAATATTTCTGGTCTATTATAATTTAATTTGTTCCTTCTATTTTATCTTTCAATTATGTATAATAAAATTACATACATATTTACTCTGATTATTGTAACTAAATTCATCAGGAACTGTTGTGATAGGACAAGGAACATTCATTTGAATGTTATTTGTGTCCTAAGCATTTGTACATTTAGAGCCAAGTGAATTTATTGGAAATTGCTTACTTTTTCATTCTTTGTTTTTCTTGGTTTGCTGAGCTATTTTCTTGTGTGTTGACTTGCTTCTCAGCTTTTAACTCGAGCTGCTGTACACAGCAAGGTGCACAGTGGCAGCTGCTTCTTGAAAAGTTGCCATTTGGAAGGCAGCATGGAGGTTGTCCTGCAGACCTGCATGCACATGTATAACATGTGGGTACGCCCTGCTTCAGGTGGGAACAGAAGCTGCCAGAGGCACACAGAGACTTTTGTAACACAGAATCAGTTTTGTGAAAGATTTGGTTTTAAATCTTTTTCTCCCCCCAAGTCGAGTTTGTAACTTTCTTAGATGTGTTGTAAATTCTGAAGTGTTTCACAGTCTGATAATAGATGAGCTAAGTTGCTTGCTGCCAAAGTGTGAGCAGTATGGAGCCTAGGGAAGAATGCTGATCTTTTAAAACTATGCCAGTTTAATATTGTAATATTATAATATTGTAACTAAATTATGGTTTAAATCACAAAGTCTTCGCAATATTCCTGGAAGAAGATGCAAACTAGGATCTCTGGACATAAAGGGGGGAGATGTGTGCAACACCTGTAAACACAGTGAGAAAGGAAAGTAAGATGCTTTGGATATCTCTCTGATCAGGATATTTGTGCTGCATGATCACAGTCTCTCACCAATCTTATAGTTGAGCATTTTTAACACACACTCTGCACTCCTAGTTGCTGTTCCCTCAGAGCCTTTTCTGGTGCCTGAATTGGAGAGACTGTGGTGTGGTGTAGAGCTGTTCTCATCTCCTCCACAGCTCTTACACAATGTGTGGAAAAGCAACAAAGCAGAGAAACTTGGGTTGGTGACATGGCAAGTTTGGATCATCTTAAAGCTGCTCCAAGGGAAGCCCTGGCCAGTGCAGCTCAGGAAACTGATAGCAAGTAAATTTACTTGAGTGGAGGAGGAGTGGAGCTTTAAAATAATTAAACACCTTAACTTTTATACAAGTAAAGCTTGTATGCCAGATAGCATACTGTATCTTTGTGGCTCTGTCTGTCCTTCCACAGCCAGTGTAACATGGGTGCAGATTTTGGCTTGTTTAATGGAAATATGGGCATGATTGGTACAGATCAAATCAATTTTTGCTACTGAGAAATTAATTCGTGCACTGAGCTCATGCTAGTGATTGTGTGAATGCTGCTTCCTATACCAATTTAAAAGGTTTCTGACAGTCAGCCTGACCTGAGACACCTGGTTTTAAAACATCAGGAAGTTTTGTGAAAGTATTGGGCATGGAAGTTTGTTGTGTAACCCTGTAACTAAGTTCTGTGCAAATTCAGAGTTCTCTTTGCTGCTTATACAATTTTAGTGCAGCTCTATTGGTGCTACTGAGCAAATGGACTCTTTTATTTGTTGAGAGTCAGCCAAGTGGCTCTCTGTGGGAGAATGCTGATAAACCTGACTATTTTAAACCTGGGTGTCTCTGCTGTTTTTCAAACACAGTATGTCTCTTCCTTCTGTATATATCATGTTGTCTTGCCTCTCCATCCCTGGCTGCCACAAAGGTGGTGACACTACTTAAGTTCTCATCCCTCCTCATGATCTTGCTCATTTTTGCTCCCCTGAAAAGCTCAGTCTTTTACTTCCCTCTGTTAAACCCTTTGAGACTATTCAGCACCCTGAAAAGTCATTATTCTTCCAGTGCTCCTGCAAGACTTCAATGTCTGTTTTGGTGAGGCAGTTAAGGAGTTAAAGGCTTGTGGAGTTTCAAAGCAATGCCGGACAGCTGCTGTGAAGTATTGCTACAAGTCCTAGCTGACCTCATTCTTGTCAGACAGCAGTGATAATATCCAAAAACGGGTGCAAGACAGGAAGTGTTTCAGGAAGGTGTGTGTTTCATGCAAAGACATCAGAAATATGTTTTCTCCCGGGGCCACTTGCCATAAGATCCATATTAATTTAAATGAAACACTGAAATTCCAGGCTATGTTTACAGAAACATCATTTCAGTCCAGAAAAAACATTGCCTGTTGCTCTAATGTACAAATGGCAAAAGCAATTGTGGTAACCGCTGTATGTATTTAATATAATGATATTGCTGGCTGGATGAACCTACCTGTTAAACATATGGGGGGCTTCACATAATTTTTGATAGTTTTGTTTTGATAGTTTTTTGATAGTTTTTAAGGGGTATCTTTGACTTGAAAAGGTGGTAAAGGAGGAATACAAGTCTACTTATATTTTCTAATTTACTTTATGCTCAAAGACTGATTTGATATCTAATGTGCTTTTCACTAATTTAATCAACTGAGTTCCTTAGTAAGCAGAACAAAATCTCATTTTTCCCCTAATGCATTCTCTGACTTAGAATTTAAAAGAATTAGCTTTTGACAGATTTAACATTTTTCACTAGTCAATCTACCAAGTTATCTGCAAAATGTCCTGTATATACAGGTTCTTATTATTTTCATTGTACTGAAAAGTTCCGACATGAGAAAGCTTGTATTTTATTTATATTTTTCAGAAGTACCCACGTAAAAGCATGCAAATAAAAATAATTCCTACCAGTTCAGAGCTCTTCCGCTGATAGTTAGGGATATTTTCCCTAAATTTCCCTCTTAGTTGTCTCCAGAACTGTGCCTCTTACAGTATGAATCTGCAATGAAAATCAAACATAAATGATTATTTTTTTAACAAGCATAAGTAAATACTGCTTGAGAGTTTTTTTCTTTAGATTGCAGAAGTTCTTATTTCAGCATTAGCTTGATAAATTTTTATAATTTATTAAGAGTTAGACTTGGTCCTGTAAAGATTCTTACATTTAAAATGTTGCACATGAATAATATGATTAACTGAAATGAAGTCTAGCAGATGCCTGTAGGAATATTAAAATAAAGCACTGCTATTTAGCCTCTGCTCTTGTTTCATTTAAAAACTTGTTTCTTCTGTACTTTTTCCTATATTCTTCTATAGTTTAAAAAAATACTAATTTATGTTGGTAGGGAGTGAACAAATTCAAGCTGCTGGAACTCATGTAGTAATTTCCTCTTTGGAAATTCGCCTGTTTATGAAGCTGGGTCACTGACCTTGAAGGGCCCTTTGAAAAGTGCAGCTCATGGCCAGGGACCATGGGGATGCTGAATGTTATAATAGCAGAGATTGGGATTTTTTATAGAGGTGTGACCTGGGACCTCAGGTGAGGTGCATGAGGAGATAAAGGCAGGCAAGTGGATGGAAGACCTGAGTGCAACCAAACTTAGCCCTGCTGCATACTGAGGAATGAAACAAGTATGATCTGTGTTTTTAGAAAATGATCCAAGGATGTAACAGAAAAGAAAGGGAAGGAAAATGGGATCATTTAGATACAGGAAGACATTTTTTTTTTTCTGTTTGCTGGTATCAACTCATTTGATATACACACACAGTTGTTTCAAACTGAATTATATTTTAGATTTGTCTGCTGTTCCTGGAAGTTATTGCCAAGAGTGAAAAACCACATAATACATTTCTAGTATTAAACCATCTATTACTGGTGGGTAATGACAGAGTAGAGGGAGAAGGCACCAGTTAGTCTGGGTTAGCTCATGAGCTCTGGATAGCTCTTTCTTGAACACTTAGATTTCTAAAGTTCTACTGTGCTATGTTGATTTCCCACTGCTTTCTGGATGTGATGAATTGTCTCCATGTCAATGTCAGGTAGTCTCAAGTATTCCCATGATTGTCTGCCTCAAACTTTTTCAGGTAATGTGCCATTTGATTACTTTTCTATTGGCTATTTTAATAAGATAACAATTACCAGAAAGGCTGCAATTACACCTTTTACCAAAAGAAACATGTTTGAGTTTTTAATATTTCAGATGCCCTGCATTGTCACTTATATTTTATTTAATTTTGCTTTCAAATGCTAGAGGCACAAAATTTTGGATTTGTAGTGGCTTTCTTGTTTAAATTCTGAATTTTTGTTAGTGAAGCAGGGAATTCATTCTCAAAGTCAAAAGGGAGAAAGTTTTTGTAATTACCAAACAGTTACAGATCCAGACACAGGAGGGAGATAAAACCAGAATCACATTTTACTAATTGTTTGTGAAAAGAAAAAAAATATTGTGAGATGCAGTGTAAATATTCACCTTACAAAATTATCTAGCAATGCAAAATATGAGAAATTATGTTAGTCCATCAGTCTGTCTCCTTGACTTTTCAAGGAGATCTACCACAAGGAACTTAAATAACATGCTTTCGTGTAACAGTGATGTAAAAAATATGTTATTTAAAGGTTTTTGTGTTTGTTTGTTTTGTATTTTTCTTCAAAGTGTATTGGGTTGGTTTTGACCAGTAAATGTGGATTTTGTTTCTGTTCAATCCATAATTCCAGTCAATTCTGTGACTGTCTCTTTTTGATCTCAGTGTATTCTGATCTTTCTCCTGCATCTTTAAACATGCGTCTTAAGCATTTGCCTCTTCATCAAATGTATAGAAGCATTTGTCTTGGTATTCTGAAAGAAACTAAAACCAGGCTGTTGTGGTTGTCCTCATCAAAGGTTCTTCCATGGTACACACAGAACATCAAGGAATATATTTTCTCAACTGCTTAGAAAGCTGTGTTTAAAAATCTGCAGATTTGTTGGTGAAAAGGGTAGGATTTCTGAATTGATTCGGTGGGGTTTTTTAAAAACCCAAGCAATTGAGTTTTTTGGTTAAATTACTGTTTTAACCTTTGTACTACTGAGCTTTTATAGTTGGATAATTGAAATAAGGCCTGGCATAGATGAGTTAAATGTGTCAATTTTGTGAGTAGTTACCTGTGAAATGCTCAAAATCACAACACCCTGCTCTCTCTAGTGTGACTTGGAATGACGCCTACATATGAATTAATATCAAAAAGGAAATATTCAAGTATTCATAGGGTGCATGAAAGTCCCAATAGTGGCAAGGGTAGGTAGTGTTTCCAAAGAGCAAGGCTGTAGTTTAGGGTGGTTAGACATGCCTTCCTTGAACAAATGGGATACAGTACCTAAATCACTGCACTGTTGTCACTTCTCTCCACCCTTACAGCCTATTCATGTACTTTTAAAATAGTAGTTGCACAAACCCTCCTGACCATTTTCTTACAGAATTCTTCAGTCTCTCCAAGGAAACCATTTGCATTGCACCTGTGACAGTTTGGTAGGAGGTGTGTGTGCTCTGCTTTGACTCTGCTTTCAGAGGGTACCATTTGGCTCTTCTGAGCCTGTTTCTGCTCTGCTAAAGGGGGGGTAGTGATGCTGCCCTGTTTTGGTAAGGTATCCCTCTGATCAAGAGGTGAAAGACCAGATAGAGCCTTCTTTTTACCAATCCCAAGAGAGCTTGAATACAAACTGCATGAAGGCCTGAAGTCTCTGAAGGAGATTTAAGGAAATCCTGCTGGGATTTAATTCTGTGTCTGAGTCATTTGAGCTTGTTTTTTGACCCATTAATAAACCCTTGTCACACTACTGCTGCTGCCTTTTGTTCCAGTCATTACATTCCTCTGCAGTCTCTGTAGCCATTGTCTGCTTTGTTTCTTTGGTTTTGTTTTTCTTCACTAGGGATAGATTTTTAAGTTGGCAGAAGGCATAAAATTCGGTTCCCACCACCAGAAAACTCGGTGTGTTTGCAAGGGGTATACAATGGCCATGCAAGCTCCACTGCATGTTCCCTTTGGCAAAGTGCAGCTTCCTTCTCCCTTCACTGGGTGTGCAGCCTCAGTGGGCAGCGAGTCCTCCTCCTCCTTGCCATTCTGCAGCTCGTGCTGGCAAAAGAAGCAGTGCCACAGAGCAGGGTATAGGAGAAGCCTCTGAGGACCCAGATATGTGCTGTGGGATATTGAATACTGCAGAAAGCTCTTCTCACCCTTCTGTGTGTGCCTGGAGGCACACACAGGCTCTCCCCATGGGACAGATACCTAACGTGCCTGAAAGAGTCTCTGTGGGCTTTGGCTCTCTGTTGAGTGTGTGTGGGCCATTTAGAACAGACAGCTTTCTCAGAGGGGACAAAGGTCAGTTTAAAATTTTTAGGTGTAATATGTAATGCAATCTGCTGTTGGCAGATTTGGAAGATACCCGTGAAATCTTTGTCAAGGAAGAGGCCTTTTGTTTCCAAGGGAAAGTTTTGGACGCAGAGTGGGAAGAGGAGTATTTGCTAGATATGTCTGAAATATGTTTGTTTTGAAAGCCACTATTGAATTAGGTGTAAACTTTGAGCCTGGTTTATATTCCTCAGGGCAGGGGAAGATGGAATCTGTTGTTTATCTGAGTGCAGGTTTTCCCCAGGGTGCTTATATACACTACAGAATATTCATTAAGCTGCTGGCATTGTATCTCTAAATCTTTTCTTTGATTTCAGGTCTTAAATTAAAAAAAGACAAGCCAGATATTCCCACTCCTCCCAAAATAAACCTAAGTTGTGAAACTGTCCTTAGCACTTTAGCTGAATGAAGCACAAACACCTACTGTTTTCTGGCAAGCCCTGTTTTATCCATGTAGACACTCTTCTGAGAGTTGTTTCACTGTGTCCACATAGTCTTTACCTCACCTTCAGAGAGACTGATGACAAAGGGAATATTTGTAAGGCAGATTACTGCCTATTTAAGATTTGGGGTTATCTGTGTTTTCCAGCACATGACATTGAACAACTACCAGGGACAAAGGAATTTTTTGCTTCTCCCAAGTTACTGTTGGCTTTAAAGCAAGAAGCCAGGAAAGGGACATGCCATTTACATGAGTTTAGAAAACCTTCAAAACATCTCTTTTAAAATTTTCATTAAGAGATATAAGGCTACTGTCTTGGCATGATGGAGAAGCTTTCCAAACTGGTTTGAGAAGATAAGTGCATTTTCTTTGTTATTTTGCATTCCACTAATAATGTGATTATTGTGCTACCATTTTAGCTGTACAGTTGGTCATATTTTGTACACTACTTTTAATATTGTAAAAAGGATGCCATTAATAATGAGTAGGAACAAAATGGTTAGCTGGTTCTAACTGAGGTGACACATTTCAGCTGTTTCAGCTCAGCTCTTGTAGAGGGTCAAAGACAAAGGAGATTTCAATTTCTAGAGCTTTGCTTTAAGATGGAAAGTAGACCTGCAACCCTGTGGTTCAAAGTCATGAAGGTAAGAAATTCATTTGGCAGTTCACAGAATTGTTGCTAAGATAAAATGAGAAAAAAGTGAGGGACAAAGGAGTGTTCAGTGGGAAGGAAGTATCGAGAAAATAGACAGTCTACTTAGGAAGACTTAGAAACAGATGAAGCCATGAGAAACTGAACAAAATACCAATATAAGAAGTGGGTTTGCCATACACTTAGAGTTAAGCACACATTTCCTGTGGTGCTCTTCTGGGAATTGCTAATATGAAACAGTTTTTGTGGGACTTGAGTTTTAACACAGCGGCTGCGACTACCTGCACACCTTGTTTTGGGTGATAATTTTGCTTGTTTTAAGAAACTAAGGGTTATTCCATTCTGCTTTTAATCTACAGGGTAATCTACAGGGTTTTTCATTTGCTTCAGAATGAATGGCAGTGATCTGCCCTTCCTTCAAGTGACCATTACTTTTACAGGATATTTAAGGTGAAATAGCCGTATACCATAATGTAGATTATAGCCACATTTATCAAAGTGACTGCTATCGGTTCAGACTGAGCAATAACTTTTAAAATAAATTCTGAAGTTTCCATTTTTCACTTCACTTGCCCCAATGATTCCCCTTATCCTTTTTGTATTTTTTGGAGTAACCAAGATACCTAGCTGAGACATGAATCTTGCCTAGCAGTACACTTTGTACTCATTGTAAAATTGGTTCCCAACTGTACACTATAAAAGATGTTTAAAAACATCTAGACTAACATGGAAATTACGTAACTGTGGTAAAAACTTCAAAAGAAAGCTTGGGGGTTTCCCCCCGCCCCGTTTGCTTTGTTTAGGTACATGTTTGGGCTGGATTTTATCCGTCCACTCTTGCAAATCCTTCGTATTTGTACTCTTAACTGGTTCATCAGGAGCTTTTAATGAAGTATGTAATCTCATGGTGGGAAGATACCTCTTTTTGTTTTTCCTTTTTCCTAGTTTCCATGTTCTTTTAGGGTGTGGTTCAAATGAAAATGAAATTTAGGTTGGTCTTTCCTTTTTTTGACCTGCCAAAGGGTTTGTTCTGTTAGCATTGCTCGGCTCCCTGTAAATCAGACATTCTTCTTGGGCTGCGTCAGGTTACTAATGACATGATTAATGCAGGAAGGGTACAGGAGGATGACGTAGTGGCTCGTGCAAAGTTTACCTGAGAATTATCTGTAGCTCTCTACTGTTTAGTGTCTTTGTGAGTCATGGCCTGAAGCTCTGCCATTCCCTGTTCTTCAGCTGGGCAAGATCACACTTACCTCATTCTATGTATGCATTTCTCCCTTTCCTGCCAGATCTGATTAGAAGCACTTTTGTTTTAAACTGTTTATGAAACATTCAATACACTTTTTGCAGATTGCTGACCATAAGGCTAAATGAAAAGTGCCATTACATATCTGTCATCCAGACAGCTTTAGAAACTTTCTCTGTCCTTACATGGATTCTGATTTTTATCAACTGAATTTTTTTTCACGTTCATGGGTTTAACAGTGATAGTGTTTTGACATTAGTGAGCTTTGCAATAGGACTGTGAGTCAGTTGCTGTCCCTCTCCTGCTTCTTCTTGTGTATTTGTACAGAGAAAAGCTTACAAAATACAAACAGCAAGTTTGTGCTGCTGACTCTGGCTTTCAGAACTTCCTTGGGCTGCAGGAGCAAGAGTTCCCATCAAATTTGGTTCACCTATTGATTCCTTAATGAAGCATTTGGAAAATTCATTTTACTGACATGAAAACAAGGGCATGTTCTCTGATACTCTTTGAAGACTCGATGTACATGCAGACAATATTTGTTTTCCTATTTGTGTATGTGTGTCCATTAACTGTCACATGCTCTCAAGTCTCTTTTAAAAGACCAGAACTAAGTCAATGCAGAATTTTCAAGTAATGCTGATTATTTTTTCAAGGTTCCCTTGTTTTCTCTGTAGAACTGTCACAAAGTCTTTGGCATCCTTCAGGACTTTAGCTTTCCTCAGCTGAAACTGTCACCTTTTC